>NC_080095.1:83180826-83486451 GCF_950005125.1 Chionomys nivalis | reverse complement strand
GAGTGAAAAGGAGAGGGAGAGAGAGAGAGAGAGAGAGAGAGAGAGAGAGAGAGAGAGAGAGAGAGAGAGAGAGAGAGAGAGAGAGAGAGAGAGAGGAGAGAGAGAGACTCTTACAACTATAGGCAATGGAGATTGACATCAGAAGAAAGAGCAGAGAGATATAATGCTGCCAGCTTTGAAAATGAGAGTCGTAGTCAAGGAATGCAGGTAGCCTTTAGATGACCTTTAGATGAGAAAAGACAAGGTAAACAAGGTAATAGAGTCTCCTGCAGAGCTGCCAGCAAGGAACACAGCCTTGTGGGACACTGATTTTCGTCTAGTAGGACTCACGAAAGACTTCCAACCTACAGAAGTATAAGACTATAAATATGTGTTATTTCAGATCAAGTGGGCAGCAGTTGTCATGGGATCAGTGAAAGACCATTAAAATTTACATTCAAAATTGACATGTTTCACTGCTTGTAAATTAAACATCTCTGAAAAAGATGCTGAGAACCTCATAGAACTTCAAGGTAGACCTTGTTTGGAAAAGGGGCCCTTGCAGATGTAATCAAGATAAACTCCTACCAGAGTAGAATGGGCTCTTGATCCAAAGTAACTAATATCTTTTTTATAAGGGGAAAAGATGGAGACACACAATGGAAACAACATGTGAAGACAGGCAGAGACTGGAATGATGCTGCCAGATGGGGAAAAGAGACAGAAGACCTTCACTGGAAGGTAGGAGGAGGCAGAGAAGTACCTGGTCAGTGTCTATGGCAACACGACCCTGCTAGCACCTTGGTTTTGACTCTCTGGCTCTCAGAAATGATAGAAAATACCTTTTTTGTTAGTGTTACGGGTGTTAATGTTTCATGGTATGTTGTGGGGGGCCGCTTGTTTGCTTCCCGGCTGTCCAGACTCCCAAAATAATCATACAGAAACCATATTATTTGAAATACTACTTGGCCAATAGCTTAAACATATTTCTAGCTAACTCATATCTTAAACTAACTCATCTCCATTAATCTGTATTTTGCCTTGAGATTGTGGCTTACCAGGAAAAGTTCCTGCTTCTGTCTTCAGTGGGGCTACATGGTGTCTCTCTGACTCCTCCTTCTTTCTCCTAGCATTCAGTTCAGTTTTCCCCGCCTACTTCTGTTCTGTTCTGCCCTGCCATGGGCTCAAAGCGGTTCATTATTAATCACAGCATACAGAGGGGACTCTCATATCAGTGGAACTTTGTACTGTTAGTCCTAGAAAATTAACGCACACTTCAATATTTTTAAGCAAATCTGCAGTAGAAAAAAAATGTTAAACCTACTTCTTAGTCCTATTCAGCCTCATCCTCCCAAAGACAATCACAATCTTGTTTTTTATAGTCTCATTGCATATATATGCATATCTATGGATCATAAGCATTTTTTCTTTTTACTCTCCACTCTGTTTCTGTCTCTCTGAAAGTGTCTTAATATTTAGTACAGACTGGCTTCCTGCCTCAGCCTCCTAAGTGCTGCTATTACAGGCATGCAACTCTATGTCCAGCTTTCCTATTCCCCTGTCGCCCTCTTTCTCTCTCTCTCGTGTGTGTGTGTGATGAAAACACTCATGATCTACTACTCTCGGCAAATTTTAAGTATGTTATTGTTAACAGTAGCCATGATTATGTATATTAGAGCTTCAAGACATATTCATTTTATAGCATGAAGTTTGTATCTATGAACCAACAACATTCTTCCCCCATGCTCAGACCCCAGCAATCCTCCTTATGCTGTGTTCATGAGTTCAATGTTTTTACTCCATAAAAGCTCAACTTTTTTAATTCCACATCAAGTGAAGCATACTGTATTTGTTTATGTGTGCTTGGCTGGTTTTGCTAAACATAATGCTCTCCAGAATCATCTATATTCTTGCAAGTGACCAGACTTTTTGAGCCATTATGAGTGAGCAGTATTCAGTGTGTATATATTCCACACTTTCCTTATCCATTCATTTGCCAGTAGGAACATGTCTCTGTGTCTTGGCTGCTGTGATAGAGATACAGTGGATGTGGGAGTACAGAGATGATTACATACTGCTTTCATTTCCTCTAAATACAAATTCACAATTGCTAGTTGGCATAGAAATCGTAGAAATTGGTACAACCATTATGGAAAAGAGCACAGAGATTCCTTAAAGCTAAAAATAGAACCCCCACCTATTCCAATTTTGTATGTTTTTAGCCTTCTATAAACAGTTTGTTGCATTAATTCTTTAATCACTTTTCACATGATTTATGTTTGTGAACTAAGTTTGTGAAACACTGCAATATGTTACTTTTATGGCTGTATGGAATGTCAACTTGGGAACAAAGCATTTTGCTTTGTTGTTTCTTAAAAGCATGATCTCTTTATTCTTTGTATAATTTATGTTGTCTAGGCTATTTCTTTTGTTATCTTTTTGCTATTACAGCTCTGAACATTCTGGAACATATGTAAGCAGAAGGATATACACTTAAACATGGAATTTCCTAAGTCTTAGACAAGTGTAGCTTCGATTTGATGAGATGGTTTGAAGCTGTTATGGAAATGATGTCTGTGTTTACTCCCATGAAGTAGCATGAGAGCTGTTATAACTATAGCCCTAATGACATTATCGGCTATTTGGGTTTTGATTTTGTTCATTTTGTTTATTTGGTCTTGAGGACTTGAAAGCAGGGCCTCTAAGCAAGTGTCCTATCACCAAGATACACCCTAGACAAGCATTTTGCTCATAGTGTCTGACAAGTAAAGCAAACTTATCACAAAACAAATAAAGATTAAGTCTAAGAACTCTTCAATGATTTCCAAGGCTCTCTTTAAAGGCCCTCTAGCTAATTTTGTACTAGAAATTGTGCTTTTATTTTTCCTCATGCCCTACTTAAATACAGATAAAGCCCTGCTGCTATTGGCACTATGTGTAAAATTTTTTCATTGTGGTTTTAATTTACATTTCCTTGATTTTCAGTGTAATTGAGATTGTTCTTATATGTTAACTAGCATTTTACTTTTTCTGTGAATTCTGGTTATTGTCTTATTGATTTTTAAGAGTTATTTTCTATTGGTACTAATTCTTTTTAAGATTTAATTGGAGGGGCTAAAGAAATGGCTTGGTGGTTAAAAGCACTTGCAGAAGACCTGGATTTGATTCCTAGAGTCCCTGTGGTAGCTTACAACCATCTGTAACTCCAGTTCCAGGAGTCCTGCCACCCTCTTCTGGGCTTACTGGGCACCAGACACATGTGTAGTGCATAGACATATGAAGCCAAAATACCCCTCTACAAATAATAATAATATTTTTTTTAAAGATTGAAATGGAGCCAATTGCGTCTCCAGTCTGGAACCTCTCTTCACTTTTGCTATATTGTCTTTCATGATTTAATCTTAATGATGTTGTATTTAACCACCTTTTCCTTTAAATTATGCATATTTTAGATGGACAGTGGTGGTTCACACCTTTAATCCAAGCACTTGGGAGACAAAGGCAGATGGATCTCTGAATTCGAGGTCATCCTGGTCTATAGAGTGAGTTCCAGATAATTAGGGCTACACAGAGAAACCCTATCTCAAAAACCAAGAGAGAGAGAAAGAGAGAGAAATAAACGCTGTCTCAAAAAAGAAAAGAGAGAGCTATGTATACTTTTACTAGGTGCTTAAGATTATAATGGTATATTATTTACCCATTTAAAAGTTAATTTTCCTACTTTTTGTATTTTGAATTTTAGCTAACTTAATTTTTGTTAAGTATGATGCAAAACTGAGATCTAAAAAGAAAAACAGTTTTGATACAGGGCCATGCTATATAGCTCTGACAGTCTTCAAACCCACCATCCTCCTGCCTCTAACTCCTGAATACTAGGAGATCCGAACTGAACTTTTCCAAGTGGGTTCCTTTGTTACCATCATGTAACCTTTATCGTAAGTAGTTTCCATGTGTGCTTCTAAGACTTCTGGTCAGCTCCCACTGGTTTAAATATCTCCCATGTCACAAATAAATATTCTCATATTTATACAAACATTTATACAAATAAGTATTCTGATAATTACTACGTATTTTTAAAAATTATTTTTAAAATGCACTTTATTTTACTTTTGATTTGGAAGGAGCCATATTTCAACTTAGAATACAATCTATCACTGAAGAAAGTTAGGGCAGGAACCTGGAGGTCAAAACTAAAACAAAACTGCTTACTGGTGCCTCTGGCCTCAAGTTCAGTACTTTTTCTATATAACCCAGGACCACCTGCCCAGTGACAACAGTGCCCACAGTAAGCTAAGCTCCCTTTATCAATTAATAACAAAATATGTATATCATGCAAATTAAGTCTCTCAAATGTTTTTCTACTTCAAGCTTGCCTTATCTTTCCTTAGCCTTTTGGGTTACCATACAAGTTTTGGGGCAAGTTTATTCAGTTTGTAGGTTTTTAAAAAATTATTAAATTATTATTATCTTATTATAGCATCTAATTTAAATAAGACTCTATGATACTGAGCCTTCACATCCATGAAGATATAGTTTATACTATATTTTTCATCAAATTTGTTTATCATTAAAGACAATCTGGAATTTCCTCTCTAGATTTCTTGTGTCTATAGATATGATTAAGCACCATTAATCTTTGAAGCTTTTGTTACAAGTCTCAATGGAATGTTTCTATTAAAATCTTTAGTTGGTTATGTGAGTAAACAGACATGCCATTCATCTATCTTTGCTCAGTTTGCATTCACTTGCCACAAACTCTCTTATTTGTTGTAAAGATGAACTATTTTAGTTCTGATCAATAGTTCTAAGATTCTATTTTTAAGTACAACATTTCCAATTCTTTCAGCACCCAAACCTAAACATACAATTTGATCAGGGCACAGTACTCTGAGCAAATGAGGTATACATTTGTTAAAGTAATCAAAAGCAGTTATATAATTGTTAAAGAAGTGACAAAGATACGTCACCTGGCTCCACCACTTACATCGAATTCCAATATACTCATTTATAACTGGAATATGAATTAAAATACTGTGTTGTGGTTGATTCTTTTAAGTAAATGAGACAAACCCAAAATACAATTACACTGTTTAGGGCTCATAGTAGAAACTCAATGGATGTTAGTTATTATTAATAAAATCACGAGCTAGCTGGACATAGAGACAAAAACCTTTAATCCCAGGTGGCAGATGTAGGCAGACCTCTGTGAAGTTAAAGTTAGATCGGTCTACATTGCCAGGTCCAGACAAGTCACACACAGCAAGACACTATCTTAAATAATAAAATGAAATAAAATAAAGAGATAAATAGTACTTTAGCTAATTCAGTTTCTTAGTAAGTATTTTGTATGAGCCAGATTTTAAACATGGGTTAGATTAGCTTACAATAAACTTCAGCAGCCTTCCTATTCTTTTAGACCTGAATGTATCCAATATAACTCATTCAGTAACTGTAGTTATTCTGAAAGAGATTCATCATGGGTGCTGGAGATGCAGTTGTACCCAGAAAGAACCCATCCATGCTTGAAGTTGTCATTATGACAAAAGAGTCAAACATCACAGAAGCATATAAGTGTGTATATTTAAATTATGATGCTATTCTTTTAAGATACTAGGAGAGAAAGCCATGAGGGGTTTGTTGAAATCAGGAAGGCAAACAGGCTCTCTCTGAAGAAGGGAGAAGTCAAATAACAAGACAGACAGAAAATGAAGGAGTGTATTTAAAGCAGAGGTGTGATATCAGAAAGGAACTTGCAAACACAGGGGACCAGCAAAGCCACTATGGCAGGTATAGAGGAGACACTAGAGTATCAGGTGAGGTGGGGATCTGGGCAGGAGAATACTGTGAGAGACTTTGGAGGTCTTTAATTCCAAGTATAATCATAAGCTCCATGAAGAGGCTAGCATGAAAATTTCATTCTGACCAGTGGGTAGGGAAAGCGGGGACTAAGAAATCAGCAGGGGGCTCTTGCAAAAGGTGTTGACAGCTTGGGAGATGATGAGACAAAATGGTGGCTTTGTATTGGCAGAGGGACGACTGAGCAGGTGATGTGGCTGGAGATGGACAGACTACAAAAGAAAATGGTCCCGGATTTCTGACATGAGCAGAAGGTTGTGTCCTTTCTAAAATGGAAAACAGAGTTGGAGCAGATTTGAGAGGGAAAATCAAGGGTTCAGACTTGGGTGTTCCAGGTCTAGATGCCATCAGGTAGTCCTGCAGAGATCCTGAGCAAGTTTGGATGGACTTAGAAATCTGAGAGCCACTGGGGACATGGAACTTTTCTTTGTGGAGAAAAAAAGGAGACAGAGATAACAGAGTTCAGAATAGAACCTGGGAATGCTGAAGAAGAAACAGGGTATGCAAATAGTTGGCTATGAAAAGTAGGTGGAAAATGAAGTCAGATAGAAACACAAGTGAACCTCTTAAAGAGGAGATTGTGAAGGTCAAAGGCTAAAAGGTTAAACAAGAAGAGTGCTGAAAATATTTATTGACTTAAAAACAGAGGGATTACTGCTTTTAGCAAGAGCAGTGATGGGATCAGAAATCAAACTACAAACCACAGGACGGTTGCCTGGAGTCAACAGAACCTTCCTAGCGAGGGCCTTTATGGTACCAGGAGTTAACTTGTACACATGTCTTCTGTAGTTACTAAGTTTTGTGGAGTCGCCCAGCCAAGAAACAACACCCCTGAATTCCCATCTCAATTGGTAGGTGAAATGTCAGGGAGATAACACCGTGAAGTTTTTTTTTGTTTTTTTTTTTTTAAAAAATATGGTTGTGCAAATCTCTGCAAACCAATGAAATCTCTCTGCCATACACACACACAAGTGCAGTGGGTGGTTTAATCTCACCAGGAACTCGAGGAAGCTGTTGTCATCATCACTTCTGCTGATCAGCGTCTCAAAGGTCAAGACCATATTGGAGTCTTTCCATTGTTGTAAAAGTTAATGAAAGTTAATTATTAAAGCTGACAGAAAGGTAATTTGCCCACCACTTTATATAACCTATATATAGACATCTTAGTACACATGGATGCATTCAAAGCCTATAGCCCCAACCAGATGCACACTGTCTCCCAGAGCATGACGGCTTCCACTGTTGCTGAAGTTCCTCAATGAGTATATCCAGGTAGGAACTAAACTTAATGACCATTGTATTCAAACAGATTTGCTTCAAAAATATTTTTGCTTAACATGCCTTATTTTATTTAAAAGTTACTGTTATAATCTTGAGTTTATAATCATGAATATTTTGAGTGATTTCACTAATAAGACTGAAAATGTGTCCAGAGAACTGGCAATGTGAATTCAATATTTCAGGAGCCCTAAGTTACCATGTAAATGTTTGTGTGCATTGTTATGACTTAAATAGACTTTTCAAAGATAGAAGTGGGTTTTGTCTTTATTTGTTCAGATAATTCTAATTATTCACCTAAACTGGGTTTTATAGGTAGGCTATCTGCTCTGAAAAGCTGGCAAACACAGCAAGCTTCTAGGAAAAGTTGTCAACAGGAGGTAGAATCAGCTGTGAGAAGAGATTTCGTCAAGCAACTTGTCCCAGACATGAGAGCTTTATCTTCCAGACACCCGACAAAGTCCAACACTAGAGCAAAGGAGAAAAAGAGGAAAGGGAACAGCAACAAGGACAGAGTAAAAGGAGATGGGTGGGGGTGGGGGTGAGAGAGAATGCCATTGACAGAAGTTGAGTATCCAATGCCATGAGTATTATAAGCTCATACAGCGTGCCTATTCTATCATTGATTAATGCTAACTAGATTCTATTTATTAAGTGTCAGAAATTTTATTTTACAATATTCTTGTTGGCTGGTTGGTTTTTTGAGATAGGGTCTCACCATGCAACCCAAGCTGATCTCAAATTCACTATGAAGTCCAGGCTGGCCTTGAACTTACAAAGATCCACCTGCCTCTGCCTCCCAAGTGCTGGGATTAAAGGCATGCACCACTATGTCTGGATATAATGGACAATAAATTTGCAATGACATGGTCTAATATTTGTCTACAACAAAGAATTTGTTTCTCCAAATAGAGAGAAAAAGAAAAGCTTCCCCTGGCCTTGGTTTCATTTTGCTAAGGTCCAAAGATTGAGACAAACCAGGTGACTTCAAGATGGAGTCTCAGGCTACCTTGACTCAATTTTGTGTGCGTGACAATGAGAGCAGGAGCTCTGTATTCGAGGACAGGAGTGCTCTCCTGGAGATGTATGCTCCTGGCTCGTGTCTTCTCTTTCCAGGGCAGGATTGGCATGCTCCCACATTAACACACAGGGAGCAATACAGGGGAAGTGAGTCTGTCATCACAAAACCTAGCTTTTTATCCCTGGCTCTGTCACCTGCTAACAAAAGTCAGAAAAGCCATTTTCTTTCTCTCAGCTCAGTTTCTGCATGTGAATTGGCAATAACAATACCTACCTTGTCTGCATGTAGGAATTGAAAGTCTTTATGGGAATGGCTAGGGGTTCTCTTTACTGTCCTCTGAACCAACTAGTTTAAAACTTGTCATCATATTTTCCAGTGTGTCTCTAATGATTTTTCTTTTGGGTCAACAAAGTCTTCTCTGAGGTTTTTTGGTCTCTCACTGTCCACCTGTTCTAAGGCTCATATTCATTGTATAGCATAGTGGACTTCATTACAACATTTTAATACATTTGTACCAAATATTTCTGTCATATTCATCTGCACCACTCTGTTGCCCACCTCCCACTGGTTCCCTCCTTCTTCCCAAACAGTCTCCTCCTACTTTCATCTAAGACACCATGAATGAAAGTCAAGCCATCTTTCTGAGTCTGGCTTTTTTAGTTAACACGATGACCTCTGGGGTCACTCAGTTTCCTGAAAACTGCATAACTTTGTTCTTCTTTATGGTTGAATGAAACTTGTATGTGTGCACTGCCTATTCATCTGTTGTCAGATTCATTGCTAACTCAGTTATTGGAAGAATGCAGTAATAGACATAGGCATACAGGTATTTCTGTTGTGTGTTGGCTGAGATTCAGTAATGTATAAACCCAGGAGTGGTCAGGTACATAATGTGCTAGATACATGTTTAATTGTTTTCAGAGCCTCAATACTGCTTTCACAATTGCTGCACTAATTTACATTTTCAGAAACGTTGTGAAAGTCCCTCCCCCATCCTATTCCTCACTATCTCTGATAAGTCCATATTTCTTTTTCATCATCCCTTACAAAGAATGGGGTGATATTCCTAAGGTCTAACTCAGGAAGCACATATAAGTTAAATGTTCCTCAGTTCCAACTCATATTCACGATCATTCTTTCATTATCAACTGTCTCAATCATTTTATGTATGTAAACTCGAGTGTTAGGGCTACATCAAGTATGTGTAAAACATTTTGCTCGTATTTTACTTCACTTCAGAAAATGTTCTTACATTTTTACTACATTAAAGGACTTTACAAAAGTAAAATGAAACAAAACAAAAAACTAAGATTTGAGATTTTCTCTTAGGAAGCTCAGTCTTTTAGGGGAGAAAACCATAAAAAGTCATGATAGTATTGTATGATAGGAATAGAAAAATGTCCAGGGTACTTTCAGGAAAGAAATGGTTAACTTCAGCTGAGAGATCTCAGGAAGCTTTACAGCTTCTTTTTATCATGTATTGCCGAGTTCCTGACAGGCTACAGGTCAATCAATGCCTGTTGAAGGGACGAAGAAAGGAATTTATGGCAGGGGCAGTTCAAAATTTTAAGGATGACTAGGAACTTGGCAGGTGCTGGAAAACATCACAGATAAAGAAAACTGTGGGCAAAGACATAGCATGCTGAATTTCATGGTGTTTTAGGAACTTACTTGTGACAAAGGAGGAGAAGACAGTTTGTATGATAAGTAAAAGCCCAAATATAAAAGGTCTCCCAGACCTAAGGAGTTTAGATAGATTCTTTAAAAGTGGTTTTAAACTTTGGTGAGAGTGGGAAACTGCTACTTTTATGGAAATAAACTCACAGTGAACGTGAAAGCCGTAGAAAAGTTGGCAGCATTACTATGTGTTAGGGTTTCTAGTGCTGTGAAGAGTTACCATGACCACAGCAACTCTTATAAATAAAATATTTAATTGGGCTGGCTTACAGTTCAGAGGTTTAGTTCATTATCATTATGACAGCATGCAGGCAGACATGGTATTGGAGAAGGACCTGAGAGTTCTACATCCAGATCAGCAGGCAGATGGAAGAAACAGTAACATGCTGAGACTGACTGGAGCATCTGAGACCTCAAAGCCCACCCCCAGTGACACACTTCTCCAACAAGGCCACGCCTCCTAATAATGCCGCTCCCTATGAGCCCTTGGGGCCATTTTCTTTCAAACCACCACACTATGTTTCCAACAGGTCTTGGTTGGCTTTGTTGCATAGACACAGTTGCAAATTGGATCTGCACTGTCCATAAAAATCTCAGATGGAAGGTGTAACCTAGAAAGTCAAGGCCAAGAATTTTCTGTGCCTTAGCTGACCTTAGAGAACAGTCTACCAGAAAGATAAATAGCTTCTTCATTCTAAAATTAAGAAAACCAAGGTTGGAAACCCAGTTCATCAACAGCAAAAACCTGAAGCCAGGTACACTTGCCTGCCAAATTCTCACTCTGTTTTGTTTGAGGCAAACTGGCTTCAAACTCCTGATTCCCTTGCCTGAACCTCCCTAGTGATGGAATTACTGGCATGTACCACCATGACTGACACATTTCACTCTTTTCTGTGTGCTTCCTAAATTAGGCTTGGTCCCTCCCCCCCTTAGTCCCCACATGATGGACAATATAGTGATGGAATTGATGGAAAACGGTTTGTCATCTAAACCAAAATCAAGATAAACTTGACCTGAGCTCCGCAGAGATGTATAAACAAACTTCTTAAACAAGCAATGCAAAGCCGGTGTTGTGCATTCTTTCACTCACTATGAACACTGACCTGTGATATATAAGTTATCCACTTAAACATGACCCAAGCAGAAAATAGCAAACATGTCCCTTAGCAGTTTTTCTTAGGCACATGGAGAAACTGCCTCCACGTCCTCACGTTCCTCATGCTAGTCATGTTACCCTGTTTCCATGAAATGATTCTGACTTCCAAACACTCTTGGAAGTGTTTGTGGGATGCTAAAATGGCCTTGAAGCACTCATCACGGAAGGGCAGGGGAAAATGTTTCCATAATAGTGGCTGTGTATTTATGTCTCCCAAAGAAATAGCTCATGTGTGTGTCAGTGGCATAGATTAGTGAGTGACCTTCTGTGCTTCAACAATTTATGAGAGCCAATAGGATCATGGCTTTTATTTTTTTTTTTATGGCTTTTAATGAGAAAGAATTGCCCACCTAACATCTCTGCTTTGCTTTCCTCTATCTCCTCTCAGCTACTCGTGACCAGCACTTGACCTCTCTGACTCTGACATTATCATTCCCTGATCCCATCCAGCCTCACACTGACTGGAATAAGAGCCTTTTTGTGCCCTTAATAATGAACACTGTCTAGTAGCTAACTGGATTCTCCTTGGTTGTCGTGCTCACTGAAGCAAGTGTTCTCTTTGCTCTCCCTTCCCTTTTACACTCCACGGTTGCAGGTTTCCAAACACTGTGTAATCCTCTTCTGGAGAGACTAATCCACAGAATAAAACTGCTTCACCTCTGGGTCTCCACTACTGGCGTAGGGGTATCTCAAGAGCCATGAGAGGAGCAGTGTTTCCACTCATTCCAGGCAGAGTGTGCCCTTTGGGCGATGTCTCCTCAAACACCATCCTTAGCTTGAGAAGCTCTTGAGAGTTCCTTTGTGTAAGAGGAAAAGCACGCGTCTCTGGGTTCAATTAAATAAACTGCTAGCACTGCTGGAAGAATCACTGGTTCAGATGCATTGTTTCCCAGCAGGAAGGATAGAGCTCTGGGGCCAGAACACTAGATAAATGCTGAGCTGGAAAAATCAGAGCAATAGGGCACCCTCTGCAGAGCCAGGCAGGCACAGTGGAGGCTGCCAGGTGACTAGAGATAAAACTGGTCATAATCAGATAAAACTCAGAGGGACAGGGAAGGAATGTACGTACATGAAAATTCCTGGAGTTATCAAAATGTTATTAATACATTAGGATAGCTCAATTGAGAAACTGGACCTCAGAGGTGAACTCTAGGATTAAATTTTTGCGAAAAAAGTTTTTTATAAAAAGCAGAGAATGACAAATGTGACTTATTTGGCACCATATGTAAATATGCGTATATGTATATGTTTATCTATGTACATTAATAGATAATAGATTAATAATTACATAAAGGCCAAATAGAATTTTAAAGTATACAGCTTGGGACAGTAAATAAAAATGGGAACGTTTACAAATAAAGCTCAAAGTTTCAAGATTACTGGGAGCCAAGTACCCCAAGAATGAATTCTAGGTACCTAAAGTCATTGACTCTTTAAGGAGTTCAAAGAGAATTGAACCACAAAGTAAAACAAAGTCTGAAAATTCATTAGTGTTAGTGTGATATTTGAAACTGGAATTCCAGATTCCAGAAACGGAACATAATTTCTCCCCAAGAATTTCTGGAAAGAAAAGTGAATCATGTGAGTGAAAAACAAGTTAATAAAATCATTTGAATTCTTAACTAAAGCAAGCTGCTCCCAAAAAGCGCAGACATGAGTGACGTGTACTCATGACTGTCAGGAGCCCGTTCAGCTGAGGTGCGTCCAGATGATTGACTCCAGGTTCATGGCGTTTGTTACCTGGGTGTGAGGCCACAGAGTTCTGTCAGAGCAGCAGGGAAAGAGTTTGCTTCTCAAGTTCTCATAGGTCTGGGCAGATTTCTTAAGCCTTCCTGATTCTTGCAACTTGAGCGCACTCTTGCCACCACTCACTCTGTGAGGAGGAAGCTGTCTCCACTGCGCAGAGCGGCGAGAGGGCCAGAGTTCAGGCTCTTGATTTATCTGCAAGAAGGAGGGGTGTTAAAGAGTCAGCTGTGGTAATCGCAGGAAGGGACTAGATAAGAAGTTATACCTACCATTGCTGTCACTGACAGAAATATATGAATGAATGAGTGAATGAATGAATGAATGAATAGATAGATAGATAAATAAAATCTTGGTTTAACAGAAAGAAAATATAATAGCCCAAAGGAGAAAAGACACACTGTCAGGGTTTTCTATAGGGAAGAAAACTAGTGAGTTTCTGTGAATGCCTCAGTAGGAAATGTGAGTAGAGCAACCAAACAGTGAGATATTCTCCCACCCCCACGCATTCATAGCCATGTACAGCAGAAGTGCCATCTCAAGTCTCCCTCCTCTCAAGGCTGACTACCCTGGAACCCTCACTCTAGGTTGCCTTTGTCAGACAATCACTGGCATCAGAAGTCACTGACCACGGACTGATTTTAAGAGCTAATGTCCCAGGCACAGTGTTGGCAACTGGTCAAGAGACCAAACAAAACCCATGCTTTGTAGGGCAAAGAGCAAGTGAAATCCATTTTGTGAGCAAGTTCCGATGTGGAGTACTATACAGCCAGTAGGGTAGGAAGCTTGGAAGTGAGGCGGAAAAGATGAAAGAGGGGATAAAGACCAGCGACAACAGGCTGAGGGGGGAGACTCAGAGAGAAGACGAAAAGTCACAGTAAAATTCAAGATGCAGTAGGCTAGAGAAAGAAGCACACTCTAGCAGAGGCCAGTTCACAGGGAAAGTTAAGGGTGTCAGGAAACTGTCCTGGGAAAGAAAAGTAGGTGATCAAAGAGAGGTAAGGTGAGACCAAGAATTGAAGTCAGTCTCTGGTTAGAATGTGAAGCCACAAACACCGGAAAGACTCTGGTAGAAGGGAGCACAATGTAACAAGATGCAATCTAGCACGAGATAATTGTTAATCACTGTGATTTAAGTCTGAGAACAAAACTGGGTCTCCTGGGTAGGTACGCAGAACCAAGATTAGGAGGGAAAAACTAGCAGAATGTCCTTCACTCGTGTTTGTATTGGACAATAGACTGAATGTCGCAGAAAAAATAGAAATGTCTGAAAATGGAGGTCTCATTTTTGATGTGGCTAGCTATATGAAGAAAAGACACTTAGATTGTGGTAGGTGAGAGTGCACATAATTATTTTCTCATTTGTAGGATGAGGATAATAATAATAGTTAATGCCTCAGAGAACTGTGAATACTAAGCTGAAAAGTTTTTATAAATTCATCCTAAATTATAGAAACAAAATAGAGACATGAATACAAATTTTGATACCTTATATCAGTGGTTCTCAACTTTCCTAATGCTTCCTCATGTTGTGGCGATCCCCAACCACAAAATGATTTAGTTGTTACTTCCTAACTGTAATTTTGCTACTGTTATGAATCATAAATATTTTTGGAGATATAGGTTTGCCAAAGAAGTCACAATCCACAGGTTGAGAACCATTGACTTATATAGAAAATGTTGTTTCATTTTTGATTTATTTATTCACTTATCTGTTTATTCTGTGGTGCTAGGGATTGAACCTATGGCCTCATATATGCAAGTGTCCCACACTGAGCTATATCCCCAGTCCCAGAAGTGTTAGCTGTTAGAATAATAACCACCATGTGGTGAGTGACTAAAGCATGTCAGACACATCAATATAGCTTTTGAAACTTTTAAGCATTCTCAATCTTCAGTCTTTTGAAACATGGGTATCACTGTCTCAATATATAACAGGTTCAAGCAGGCTAAGTCAGTTGCTCACAGTCTTTCCTTAGAAAGAAACTTGTCTTTCATGAACTATGTAAATAAAGCCATTCTTTGTCTGTACATAGTTTCCTTTGACTCCCAGGAACCATAGGAATACAACTGAACAATATACTTGATTTTCAAAAATTAAAACTATTTTTGAGGTCTTATTTTTGAAAAAACAAGACTCTGATGTGTAAATTAGAATGACCTTCATTAGAATTAAAGCGAAATGAATAGATTTTGGTCTGTCACACTGTTCTAGTACCACATCTTTGGGAATACCTCTAGGAAAAAAAGGTTAAGACAGACTCTCGAGAACTGTTTAGTAAATAAATCAACTTAATTTATTGCTTTTTGGCTGTGCACCTTGAACCCCAGCATTTGGAAAGAAGAGTAGGTGGATCCTTATGAGTTTGAGGTGAGCCTGTTCTCCATACCGAGTTCCAAGCTAGTCAGGGCTACATAGTGAGACTCTATCTCCAAAATAAAAATAAAAATAGAAAATCCTTGCTTACTTACCCAAAGGAGCTGTGTCAGCTCTTTGAAGGAAAAAGTGGTATCACATGGCAAAACGTGACCTAGGTCCCTTAATCCTGCCTCTTTTGATCTCAAAAGGTGGTAACATTCAGTTCGGAGCTCACTCATCTGTAAATTGCATCACATTATCTCTGAGTTATTTAAGAAGCAAACTCTGTTTGGTTTCAGGCATTTTAACCTGCTAACGGCGAGAAGAAGTGTTCACCACATAGTTTCAAAGGTCTTCCCACTGTCACCAGGGAAGGCAAAATGATCGAAGCCATAGGAAACCAGTATGTAGTGGCCAGACCAGTGTATTCCTCAAACACTTTTGGAGAGGAGTTCAAGAAGGCAGACAGACACCACAAGACATTCCTGGATCATCTCAAAGGGTGTTGTAGGTAAGAGACTCTTACGGCACTGGAATGAGGAAGAAAGAAACGCGCAATTTCTCCTAATTTTTCTGGCTTTCATGCTTTTCTTTCTGGCTCTAGTCCATAGCTCCAGGAATCTGTCAGTCTTGGCTTTCCAAATCTCTTATTCCCTGCCTGAGGTGAAAAGGGAAAAGGAACACACCATCTCAGCTAGCAGCACAAACACAGCCCTTCCAAGTCAGAGACTAACCGATGGAAGCAGGCACATTAGCTATTGAAATGCTGCACAGTTCAGCTCAGGGTGGCACATAAATTCTGTTTCAGCCAAAGAAAAGCTGGCATTTTCCTTTTAAAAAACTTTGTTTGGTAGTGACCAAAGCTTTTGGCAGGGGCAAAAAAGGCAATTGTTCGTGGGAGTTAAATCACCAGTTTCATCTTTAAAATGATGTCATCTTTGCCAATTTTCTACATACTCTTAGGAACCAAACTTAAAATATGATATTAATTCGCTGCTCTGTGGCTTTCAATGTTTTCAGCTGCTCCTCACAAAAGGCCAAGAAAATTGCCCTGTCTTTGTTCCCCATAGCATCTTGGTTACCAGCATACAAAATAAAGGAATGGCTTTTGAGTGACATCGTTTCTGGCATCAGCACCGGGCTAGTGGCTGTACTGCAAGGTAATTGCTTTCTGTTTTCTTCTTTTACCTTTTCTTTTATATTAAATAAATAATTAACATATCACAAGATTCATCCTTTTAATTCTTTCATGTGTGTACGTGTGTGTGTGCCAGAGCAAGGCTTCACAAATGCTAGGCTTGCATCCTACCGACATGTTACATCCTCTTTGATATGTATTATTCTATGGTTTCAGTATGTTCATCAGGTTGTGCATCTAGCATCACTAATTCTAGCATATTTTCACCACCTTCTCTTCTTCCTACCCTTCACACACACACACACACACACACACACACACACCAAATCCTTTTGGGTAGACACTCACACTCCTTCTTCCACTCCTCGCCTTAACACTTTCTGTGTCTGTGGATTCTCCTAGTCTGGATATTTTGTGCAGATGGAATTGTATGTGGCACCTTGCATCTGACTCTTATCTCTTAGCATAATACTTTCCAGTTTATTCATATTGTAACAAGGACAATATTCTACTCATGGAGTTATTCCACATTTCATTGCATGTTTGAGTCATTTCTATTCAGAGGGAATGATCAATAGAGCTTTTATGAACATTTGTTTACAGCTCTTTGTGTGAAAATATGTTTAAATTGCTTGGATATTTCCCTCGGAGTATAAACGCTGGTTCCCATGGTAGCTCAGTGTTCAATCCCTTGTATAGATGTACTGTCGCATATTTCCCACTCCTCCTAGCAGTGCACGGGGCTTCAGATGCCTCCACACCTTACTGCTTGCTATCTTTTTTTACTTTGCCATTGTAGTAAGTGAATAGTAGCATCTCACTATGACTTTGATTTGTTTTTCTCTAATAGCTAATGATGTTTATTGAGTCTCCGTCCTTTTCTTGAGCTTACTACCCCTTTGCATGTCTCTGGGGAAAAAAGTTTTCAAATCCTTCATGTTTTGTTTTGTTTGTTTTGGGTGGTACTGGAGAGATCAAGACTACGGCCTGACACATACCAAGCAAGAACCATATGACTGAACTAGACCCCTAGTTCTCCTTGTTGTTTTAAAAGTGTGGGTTGCCAAGGTTGGAGATGTGGCTCAGTTGATAGACTGATTGCCCATTATGCCCAAAGTGCTGGGTTCCATGCCTGCTATCCCAGCACCCAGGAGGTAGAGGCAGTGGGGCTCTATAAACTAGATAGCTTTTTGTTTGAGGCCACCTTGGGCTATGAGACCCTGACTTTTATTGTAGATCTGCAAGGGTTACTTGTATATTTGGACACTAAACATTCATCTGATATATATTTGCTAACAGCTGTTTTTCACTCTCTGTGTTGTCATTTCACTTTCTGTTTTAAAAACTGGAGAGAGGAAGGGAGATTGAGACAGGTCTCAAATAGCTTAGGCTGGCCTTAAACTCCTAATCAGCCTCCACCTCCCCAATGCTAAGATTACAAGCATGTGCCACCATGCCCAGCATAAAACATGACCCATTATAGCCATTTCCTGTGTCTTTAATATGATTAGGGGTGAATATATTAAGCCCAGGGCAAATATACCACCATTGAGCTACAGCCCAGTTCCCTAAACATTTTTATTTTGCAGTACTGTGGATTCAAACTACTGCAATCTGCATGCTAGGCAAGTGCTCTATTGCTGAGCTAAATCCTTTGAGTCTGCTTTTGTTTCTCCAGTGCTGTGATTAAACCCAGAGCACTCCACATGTTAGGCAGGAACTCTTTCATTGATCTGTGTTTCCACTGAAGCATTTTTATTTTCAATTCTTTGATTGCCTGTGTTGTGTGTAGCCTTTCTGAGAGATTGATCCAAGATTGCAAAGACTCACACTCATATTCTTTTAATGATGTTAGTTTTAGTTCTTGTATTTATGTCTTTGACACATTTTGAGTTAATGTGGTGACTTATTTCAAACACCCAATCTAAACTACTAGGAGAACCTGATGAAAACTAAAGACCTGGCTGTTGTCTTTCCAGGTTTAGCATTTGCTCTGCTGGTCAACATCCCTCCATCCTACGGGTTGTATGCAGCCTTTTTCCCCGTCATAACCTACTTTTTCTTGGGCACTTCTAGACACATATCTGTGGGTAAGTCAATTACTGGACCAGTTTATGCCGGCTTTAGTCACTTCATAAATTCTATTAGAAACTCACCGTAAATTCCAAATTGCGCAAAATTCAGAAGACTCACAGTTTTCTGAAAGAATTATGGGTAAGGCTGATTATACATGGTAGCTTGTATTATACATGGTAGCTTGTATTATGTAATCTTGTGGTTGAAAGGCAACTCAGGGGTAGGGAGGCACAATACTGACAGTGTCATTGACCATTGGTTAACTAGGTCCGTTTCCAGTTCTGAGTATGATGGTGGGAGTTGTAGTTACAAGAGTGGCCTCAGGAGGCAATACAGCTCCAGAATTGTCCTCAAGCTCGAACGATTCCCTGGATGCACAGGATCAGGAGAAGATAATGGTGGCTGCATCAGTAACTGTTCTGTCTGGAATCATTCAGGTGAGCCCAATTCTAGTGTAATTTCTCTGCCAAAATCTGTTTGTCTTGACTGGTCCCTTTTTGTATCTACTCCTCCTGTGACTCCTCCTCATCTTTTGGTTTGCATGCCCCCATTGTGTGGACCATTAGAAGTATTTTTAAATAATGTTCTTATTTATTCTCTGGGAATTGTATATAAAGTATGATTTTATTCTCTCCCCTCCCCTAACTCCTCCCAGATCCTCCCAGACTCCCCAAATATTTATGAAAAGTCATTAACCACAACCAAAGGGTAAACATGATCTAGACACAAACAGATAAACACAATCTAGATAGAAGAAAAAGTGGCAGGATGAAGGCATGCACAGTAAGGAATGAAATGCTTAATTCAATAAAAATATATTGAAATCAGTGTCATCATCAAATGTAACTATATAATGATACTAGTAGCTTTGGAAGTTTTTCTTTCTAATGCCTTAATAACTATAATTTAGTTGGGGAAAATGGTGCTCTGCTTTTTAAACTATCCATATAAAAGACTTGGGAAGTAACATGAGAAAGATTGTGGTGAGACTGCACCTTCATTTCCAATCTCCAGGGACAACACCATCATGAACAGTGCAAATGCCACGGGTTTCTCAACATGTTACTTAAAATTCCAGTGATATCTTTGCTTAAAACCATTTCTTTTTTTTTCCTTCTTATTTATTTTTTTTTAATTTTTCGAGCTGAGTACAGAACACAGGGACTTGTGTTTAATAAGCAAGCGCCCTACCACTGAGTTAAATTCCCAACCCCCTTAAAATCATTTCTAAAAGAAAGAAAAGTCATTTTGTAAAGACACAAGTGTGTAGCTTGTTGACAAACCTTGTGGTCATTTGTTTCTCACACATTTCTGAATGTAAAAAAGTGGAACCCAATTTAGATTCTGTGTGTATTTTGGAGACATGGATGTAGAAAACAGGTCAAGTGTCTGGGGGAAGTAGAACCCACTTAATACACTCACTGTATGCAATGATGCTTTGGAGACAGTAAGCACCTTTGCTCCCTGGCTAAAATCTTATGCTTTTAACATGCAGTACACAGTGATGTATTTATTTTCTACATCTATGTATTTATGTGGGGGCTAGGTTCATAGGACAACTTTTGGGAGTTGGTTATCTCCTTTCACCATAATGAACCCAGAGATTGAACTCAGGTCACCTGTCTTGGCAGGAGTACTTTAACCCTCTGAACCATCTTGCTAACCCTAGTCACATGTTTCCTAAGCAAGTTGAGTAACTTGTTGCACTCACCCATGCATGCTCCAATAAAAAAATTTGTGAGGACTGTTGGAGGTAAGATTTTGCTGTTCAGGGCTCATGATGAGTCTTCTAAAGATATTGCACGTAAAAATGAGGAGGCAAAGAAGGAGGTCCTTTATGGATCTGATACTTCTGGAGGCGTAGGACTTATGCACTACTGAACACCATGCAATGTTCAACCTGGGGAATGGAAGAGAAGGTCAAGGACAATCCTGAATGGTAGGTGTGCCAGGAGGCAGAAGCGTTGACTTCTCCAAGGAGTGTTTTTATGGGCCCCACTTCATGTTTTAAAGCACTTAGGTGTGAGCCTTTGGTTTGCTGATGTGCACCCCTAATACACTAACAAAGACTTCCGTCCCTCTCTCTCCAGCTGCTCTTGGGAGTTCTGCAGATAGGGTTTGTGGTGATTTATCTATCCGAGTCCCTAATCAGTGGCTTCACCACAGCTGCTGCCATTCATGTTTTGGTTTCTCAACTGAAATTCATGCTGCAGCTGAGTGTTCCAGCACATAGTGACCCATTCTCTCTTTTCAAAGTAAGTATTCCTGTCATTTCAACAATACCAAAGTAGCGAGGCATGGTGGTCTTAGTTCCAACACGTGGGAGACAGGGGCAGGTGGACCTCTGTAAGTTCAAGGCCAGTCCCCTCCCCTGACACACACACACACACACACACAGAGAGAGAGAGAGAGAGAGAGAGAGAGAGAGAGAGAGAGAGAGAGAGAGAGAGAACTATATGAAGTTCCATGTCTGCAGTCCAGTACAGTTAAACATCAAGTTAAGATATTATGTATTAAAAAAGGTTAAAATGTATATGGAGACAGGTTTTAGACATATTCAATTTCTCCTTTTTAATCAACTTTATTTTTTTAATTTTGAGACATTAATCAGAACTTTAGACACTGACACCTCTCTCTGTTATCCTCAAAAATGGTCTTATTTGGTCTCAAACTCCACTGAGAAATAGCATAATTGTGAGCTTGATAAGGTGGGAATTAGACAAAACGAAACAGAAACCTTACTGTTTCATGACAGGTTGCTTCTAGCTACTCTCCTTCCCAAACCCCATTCTAGTACGGATTAAAGCAGAGACAAACAACTACGCTATTAAGCTATTAACAAAAAAAAGTACTCCTTTTGTTGGGGGTGAAAAACTATTGTTTGGAATCAATCTGCTCCCTTGAAATATCAGCTTTGGTTGTGTAGCATTTAGCACGAATGACTCCATTTTGTTTTGGCCTACCCTGTTGGGACCTAGTAAGCAATGCTGCACAAAACAGTGGCATCCTATCAGGTTTCCAGCACGTAGTATCTTCGGTCCTTATTGGAGGATAGTCTTTGGGATTCTGAGGCAGCACCTCACTCCAATGTAGAAGTGTCCCAGAACTAGGGTGTGCATGAAATCCAACTTGGGTATGCTTGAGCTGTCTTGGACATGTGGCTATACTTCTTCAAGAAGTAGATTCTGCATAGTACAGGCATTTTCCATGTGAGCAAGAGAAGGTCTGTATTGTGAAAGGATGTACTTAAAAAACAAACAAAAATGTTCAGAAACTAGAAATGACTCCTTGGACAGAACAGTAGCAAATTCTATGAAATAAAAAAAACGTATTATTGCATAGTGTGAGTGAGACCTTAGATTTGGATTCAACTTCCAGCTCTGCAAACAAAACAAACAAAAAGCCAATGAGACCTAGGGGTAGAGGAGATCCATTGTAAAACCATGAAAATACCCAATAGAATTTGATACTAGCTAAAGCTCTTTTAGACACATCCCCAAAGCGGTGTTTTCTGCTATGCTAATTCACCCTCATTGTGTCTCCATGAGAGCCCCTGCAGGTTCAGGGCTCATGGTTCACAGCCACTAAACACAAAAAGGCTGTGACTATGTGCCAGTCTTTTGCCTTAATATCTGCTTAATCTGTTTGGAGAGAAATGTGTTTGCATTATGAATTCACACAGTACTTCAGTGCATCTGTGTTTCTAATGGTAGGTCCTGGAGTCAGTCTTCACGCAAATTCAGAAGACTAACATTGCAGACCTCGTGACATCTGTGATCATTCTCGTGATTGTATTTATTGTTAAAGAGATCAATCAGCGCTACAGAAGCAAGCTTCCAGTGCCTATCCCCATCGAACTTATCATGGTATTGACTGTCATCAGAAAATTTTCATTCATAATCTAGTTTTAAGGAAAGAAAGCCTTCTGTACACCAGGTTGCCATGAGACAGGCACTATCTCCCATTTCTAGGTTTAGCATATAGTATGAATTTCTCTTCATCAGAATTTACCAGTTCCTTCCCATTATCTGTGTTTTTTCTTTCCATGGCAGAAGACAGGCTATAAAAAGACCTTCAAGCTTGAGCTGTGATGCCCATGCAAATTAGAATTGCCTTGAGGCTTCTTTAGAGGTACCCAGGTCTAGGCTAGAAGTTATTAGGGTTTTTTTTTTGACCATTTTATTACTTTTATCTATTTATTTGGGGTCGGGTATATGAGGAGGTCAGAGAAAAGCTTGCAGGAAGGAGTTCTACGAAGTGGACATCAGAAATCAGATTCAGATAGACAGGTTTGGCAGCAAGCAGGTTTGGGGCAATGGCAGTGTTTTCAAAGTATGACTCTGAATAGCACCTCACATTTGGGCAATTTGGAACTTTGCAGACTGTAATTGCAACAGGAGTATCCTACGGTTGTAATTTTGAAGAAAAGTTTGGCGTGGCTGTGATTGGGAACATGACTCTAGGGTAAGTGTGTCATCAATGCTGGCATCTTCCAGTACTCAGTGAAGAAAGCAACAATAGTTACAAGAATCATACAACCCCCTTGAGAAATCCTGGCACACACACTCTCTCTCTTGAGCAAATAGTAAAAAGAATGCCAAGGTTCATGAGACTTAGGGTCTCCTTGTAGAAAAACTCACAAACCAGGTAGTCAAGGACTCAAAACAGTGAAAACTGTTGGCTCACTGAAAACAGTTAATCACTCACTGCTCTTGCAGAGAACATAGCAGCCCACATCCACCTATTAGAATTCTGCTTCCAGGGTATGTGACCTCCTTGTATGACCTCAGTGAACATCTGTATTCATTTGGTATATACATGTACACACACACACACACACACATCTTTATAAAATAAAAAAGTGAAAATTATAAAAAGATCAAAAAGATAAATCATATAAAGAAGCATCAACTGAAAACAGTTTTCCTGTAAACAATATTCAGTGTCTTGTTTGAGGTCACCCGAGTCAACTCCCAAGAGACACACAGAAGGCACACCAGCTGAGTAATCCAGGCAGCATACTCTGCCCTTCTTTTAGATCACACTCAGAGCAAAGCTAGAGAGATAACTCAACAAGAAGATCTGAGAGTATATTCCTATACATTTAGTGGACTGAGAGGGAGCATGGGTTTATGCTGTTTTCTTTCTCTAACCTCTAGCCACAGATAGTATTGGTGACTTTTGACTTACCAAGGAAAGCTGTTCTCCAGTTAAAAAAAGAAAAAACAAAGATGATTTTCCTTTTTCTAGGCTTAATAAGTATTTGATATTTACAGAAATTATATATATAGTCACTATATCTATATCTACCTTAACATAGTTGAATTGTTTTGTTTTGTTTTTTTCAAGATAGAATTTCTTTGTACAGCTCTGGCTGTCTTGAAACTCACTCTGTAGACCAGGTTGGCCTCAAGCTCACAGAGATACACCTACTGATTTTAAAGGCATGAGCCACCACAACCAAGCTTAGCTGAGTTCTTTTAAAAGTAGAAATATGTGTGGCTTTTAAAACAACATACATTTATACAAATATACTTACATATATTTGTTGGCATATCTTCATATGTTCCACTTAATTAAAAACTCATTTATTTTTATTTTTTATTTCTTTATTTTTAGTTTTAAGAAGTTGTGAGAAATGAGGCTGGAAAAGTTTGTCTCTGGGCTTCTTCCTACTCTGCAATTTTCTAGTGATTGAACTTCACTTAAATGTCTTAGAGACATAAACCCCATCAGAAAATAAACAAATGCAAAAATCAAAGGGGAGCTTGGCAGAAGTAGAATGTTTTCAAAATAAATGATTAAACGAGATCACTGAGTGATAATTCTTATTTAGTAAATATATTAAATATGCATGCACTTATCCTACCAGGTGTGTGGGGCAGGGAAAATGCACCTCATGTTTATTAACCATGAATTCTCCAGGCAGGCAGGGTGACCAAGTGTTCCAGCTCCAGAGCCCCTGAAGTTGACTTCAGATATACCTCCTGTCCTGGGGCAAATTCACTAAACTGGTACCTCTATGCACTTGGTTATGAAAAGGTGCTAAAAATAGTAAATATTCTGAAAGTATTAAATGGGTTTATGCACATGGTATGTTAAGAGCACAACTTCTGCTTCAAGTTAAACATTACTACTTGCTGGCTACAAGGTACTTGATGTGTCTCAATACATTCCAATGTTTTTCTAAATGACCAAGCAAACATTTTAAATTTCTGTTGACTGCAAGCAGACTACTACTGAAGATAATGGCTATTAACTCTTGCTAGTTTACTTCTAATGGATATGCTGCTTTAGAAATTATTTTTGTGGAGTCACATATTTTTTTTGCACACACTAGATGTGTGCAAACAACATGACCCAAGGGAAGTGGCTTGGAAGGGTAAAGGAACAACACAGAGACTGTGTCATCTTGCAGGCATAGTCTGTTTCATGGTATGCAGGCATCTCTGCTATCAGCTTCATTTTTAAAAAAACAAAACAGCAAAAGTTCCAATCCACCTTTCTAACTTTCATGGAATACTAATGCTTTATCAAGACTACAACCCAGTATTTATTATCAGAGATATAAAAGATGAAACAATAATTCAGACACAGTTGCCTGGGTCCAGTTATGCACTTCCAAAAAGTCTCAGTCTGAAGCAGATGCCGACAGGATCTGAGCGTTTTAGGACCTTGTTGTCTGAGACCCGAAGCTTTTATAATACAACTGAAATGTATTGAACTACCTGAGTATATGAGCGTAGACATAGAAGTATCCCCTGTGAGGCACACTTGTCTCGGAAACACCTGCCACCTTAAACTGAAACTTGCTCTCTCCAGGTGTGGTGAACCCTAGCAGTTCCCCACAGCACAGGGCAAAACCTAAGGCCACCTCTCAGGGTTTTCAATGGAAAGCTACTGTTACTAATGGAAAGAAGAGTTTTGCTTTCCTTGTCCCAGAACTGTGTTTGCTCAAAGAACCTTCAGTCCTGGATAACTACTGAGGGCACTGGGATTAATGCTCTGAAACCCATCATGACAACAGGTGGAATCTAAGACATTTGCCTGAAGGAGAATATGAATACATGTGATATTTTGAGTACACTGGCAAAATCGTATCCATCTTACCATTATTGTCAGACTGAATTTATAACTTTTGTCAATCCAAACACCATGGCTTAATAATAGTAAAAAGGGAAATTCCAAACTTTTTGATGCAACCAAGTTCTTTAGGCCATATTTCAAAAAAAAAAAGACAATTCAGCATAGATTGTTTCATTCATTTATTTGACAATAATCTCTTGAGTTTCTGAATAAGTTGATGGCATATAGTTTTGCTCGTTTTCAATTTCAGATTTCAGCCACCTCTTACACCCAGTGTGGAAGTTTTTCAAGACACCATAGGAGACAGTTTTGGAATTGCAATTGTTGGCTTTGCAGTGGCCTTTTCAGTTGCTAGCGTCTATTCTCTCAAATACGATTATCCAATTGATGGCAATCAGGTAAGCCTAACTGGGTCGAATTCGGCACATAACATTTCACGCACCTAATATTTTTCTGAAAGAGACCATTTTAGGAAAAGCTTATTCCTTTGCCTTCCACAGGAATTGATCGCCTTGGGAATAAGCAACATATTCACTGGAGCATTCAGAGGATTTGCAGGGAGCACAGCCCTTTCCAGATCAGGGGTTCAGGAGAGCACAGGAGGCAAAACACAGGTATTCCACCCCTCCTGCAAGGCCAGCATAGTGCAGATGACTAGGAAGCCCAAGCCCGACAGAAAGCAGCAGCTGTCATGAGAACTATTTCATCTTCACAGGTTGCAGGGCTTCTCTCGGCTGTCATCGTACTTATTGTCATTGTTGCGATTGGATTTCTTCTGCAGCCACTACAAAAGGTAATTCTCTTCTCTCCTTGACATGGTAAATCTAACTCTCAAAATCTAAAAAGACAAACTATGCTAGGGAAAATGAGTTAATGACAAACTCTTAGCTCTACTCCTTAGTCAACACTGTATGGATCAAGATTTCCTTTCTCCTGGCAGCCTTTTATGAATGTCAGGAATGCAGATACCCAAACTGCTTTATCTCCTCTACTCTCTGCAGGTGCATAGAGCAGAACATAATTAATGTTTAAGCAGGGAGGTACTCTGGCATTGCAGTTTCAACCTAAATTGACTAAAGTGAAGATTTTCTTAAAGGGTGAGGTCATCAATCCCTCTATCTAACGTAGAGAGTGGTGCTACCAGCTCCGCACCTGTTCTTGGGAACACGCCCTGCAGCTCCAAGGAGTTTGGTTTGGCTCCAAAACCAACACTGTCAGCTTGTAGGATGGGAGTAAACAGTCAGACACAGAACTTAACCTCTTGCCCTCAAGCTCCCTGTTTGTAACTGTTTGGGTTTCATTTAATACTTCTAAGTTGTCCCAGTGTCCTGGAAACCACAGAGTTTCTGTAAAAGCAGATTATGGTAAATACAAGTGCATTGCCCTCTGGGGTATTAATAGGATCTCAAAGGTGTACACAAGTGGTCAGAAGCCCTGTAACTGTCTTCTAATCTTAGCTCTGACACTTAATAAATGTGTGATTTGAGGTCAATGCCTTAACCTCTCTGAACCTCAAGTCCTCCAGATGTAAATGGGATGAAGTAGTACCTGCTATACTGAGTAGTTGTGACAATAAATGATGCAACACTCATGGAGACTTAGCCCAGGTCACTAAGATACTAATATTACTATCCAAACATTCCATTATACTTCTGGCTGCAAAGGAAATAGAGATATGATTCAGCTCCCCAATATCTATTTTTGTTATCTGGGTCCTTTTTCCATGTTGATTGATACTTGGAATGTATAGCCACCTCCATCCCTAAAAACTGCATTGACTGAATCTGTCTCCAAACAATATAAAGCACTATTTGCCAAAACCGTGTCTTCCACACCCCAAAATCCTTAGTTTCAAAACAAGTGTCATGACAGAGGTCAAGACATCACCAGTAAAAAATTTTTTTTAAAAAATGTATGCCTCAATAAAAACAAATTCACACACTCCTCTATATAGAGAAGAGGCCCCCATGGGCTTCTTCCACCTGTAAATTGTGGGTTCTACTGGCCACATCACTGTGGAAACACTAAAGAAACAATCACTACTTAAAATTCTCTCTCCCTCTTGAATAACTTGTACCAAGGACCTTGTCTAGAATGTTAATTAAAGCAACCTCTGTAGAGAACCCAAGGGTCGATTCTGTACAAACCTGTCTGGAGCATCTTCAGGCTGCCGGAGTCATGACTCTGTTTCTTTTCCTCCTACAAAGTCAGAACCGCCAGGAGCAATAGCTGCACCGAACTCAAGTGTGCACAGACTCTAAAATCGCCCCCATCTCACCTATGGTTTCTCTGTGCGCTTAGTGTATTCCTTACAAAGTATTCTGGGGCATGTATGTTTCACTGTGAGTTATTTCAAATTGTTTTTCCATGGAACAATGCTGGGGGAAATGCCTAATGAAAAGTACAGTGTCTCTAGCCAGACATTTGAATATTTTCTAAACTCCTATAAAACAAGGAAGCCTACACTGTACAATATAACCCTGTATACCATTCACCATGGAGATGACAACTCATATCTGTAGTACAATAACAAAACTAGGATACTGACACTAGAAAAATATTATTAGGTAAATTACCAATTTTATTCTATTTTCTCCATTTTTAGATGGTGTTCATTTGTACATACATTTTTTTAGACTTTATCTTTTATGTGTTTTATCAGTTTTGCCTGCATGTGTACCACATGCATACAATGCCCGTGGAGACCAGGAGAGGGCATCAGATCCTCCTGGAACTGAAATTACAGATGGTGGTAAGGCTCTCTGTAGGTGTTGGGAATCGAACCCAGGTCCTCTGGAAGAGCAGCCAGTGCTTTTAACCACGGAAGCATCTCTCTAGCCCCCCCCCCTTTAATGTGACTTCTTTTAAATGGTGACTTCTACTCTCACAGTGAATCAAATAAACCGAGATGTTAAAATAAAAAAACTCTTCCAAAGGTCCTGAGTTCAATTACCAGCAACCACATGGTGGCTCACAACCATCTGTAATGAGGTCTGGTGCCCTCTTCTGGCCTTCAGGCATACACACAGACAGAATATTGTATACATAATAAATTAATTAATTAATTAATATTTTAAAAACTTAATTGGGAAGATTAAAAATACCTGGGCCAGTTAAACCATCTTCAAGACATGAAAATGAAAGCCCTGTTTGGTTTCCTTTGGTTGTTGTGCTTTCGTGGTGTGAAAATCTTCAGCACACAAATTGCACACTCCGCTCAGAATTAAATCAGTTGAAGTGTAGGTAGGGAAGTGTCTGGCCATTGAGCTGGACTCAAATGATCCTGGGCATATGTTACTATTTAGCTTTGTTGTCGTTGTTGTTAACTGGAACAGCTCCCACAAGACTAATCACAGTACATGAAACACCAAAAATGATGAGCTATGGTATGTGGCAGGCTGAGTTAACAATCCACGATCTTCTTAGTGAATCCTCCGCTCAACGGTGTCAGCTGGAACTTTTACAAGGTTGTGTTGTGGGTTGTCAGTCCTAGACTGGGAAATATAAATCCATTGGCTCATCCACTCATGTAATGACTAATTATTAAGCCTCTTCTATACACATATACCACAGTATGCTCTGGGAACAGAGACGCTATGGTCTGTGTGGTCTCAGAGCCTGCCTCAGGCCTTTGTTAACCATTCTTTGATTGTTAACTTCCTTTTATAAAACAGCTTGAGTGTTGCCATCACCAAAGGCAACCCCTGTGTCTTTGTGACAGGTCCAACCAGCTTTGCTTGGGAACATGTTATTCAAGGGTTCACATGTAGGCCTTAAGATATACCTCTCTCTATCCAGGATATAGACTGCTGTAACTGCTGTTAGCTCATCTATGGCACAGCCAAACTATCTGGAATGGGGACAACCTCATGTAGGGAAACAAGTCAGAGCCACACCCTGGTCCATCGGGCACTGCACACAGAGAAGGGTGTGTCCTTTGATATACTTTGAGGCCTGCTAAGACACTTATCTGTAGCCTTCACCTTTGCTTCTGTTTGGTCTATTTGATTAACTTAAAAGTACATCTGTTCATGTCTTCCACAGTCCGTCCTGGCAGCTTTAGCACTTGGAAACTTAAAGGGAATGCTGATGCAGTTTGCCGAAATAGGCAGATTGTGGAAGAAGGATAAATATGATTGTGTAAGTAGCTACAATAGTGTTTGAGAAAATGAGAACACACAATGGTAATTTAATGCTGATGCAAAATGTATATATGGTAAGTGTTATGAAATTTTGTGTCTAGTTGTCTATTTGCAATAACCTTAGTTTATTTCCTGTCTTGAAACTGTGCACTCTACTGCTTATTACCTGGGATTTTTAACTTAAAATGACAGTGGCATTATATGCTGAGATAATGCCTATAACCTCAGCACTTGGAGACTGGGGCAGGGAGGGCATGAGCCTGAGGCCAGCCCACTTGTAACTCAGTTTTAGGGAATTAGGCTCTCTGGGTCTGTGGGCAATCAGACAGACAAGCACACACGTGTTCATATGCACACAACCAAAAACCTAAACATAAATAAATAAATAAATAAATTCTTGGAAGTATAATGTGCTTCCTAAAACACTAGTACAGAGCTTTCCCCGATATGTCATCAAAGTCCTTATAGGTTATGTCGAACACCACAGAAGTGCTCTGAATTTTACAGCACATGTTGCTTCTGTTCTTTTTTAAAATGATGTGTTAGTTTTCAGAGAACCAGAGGAGGGTGTAGATTCTGAACATTCCCTCTGGAACACCCATTCTTTTAGGGAAGTTTGTACTTGCTTTCAACTTGCCTGAAAAGCAGACTTTATAATTTAATCAGGGTCAAAGTCTAAGTATAAAAATTCTTGTTAAAAAAAAAAATTCTTGTTGAGCCGGGCAGTGGTGGCGCACGCCTTTAATCCTAGCACTTGGGAGGCGGAGGCAGGCGGATCTCTGTGAGTTCGAGACCAGTCTGGTCTACAAGAGCTAGTTCCAGGACAGGCTCCAAACCACAGAGAAACCCTGTCTCGAAAAACCAAAAAAAAAAAAAAAAAAAAAATTCTTGTTGACATACCCTATAGTACTACAAGAGCATAAAGTAATAAGCAGCATTCAGGTTAGCTTGTGTTCCTGATAGATCACTGTGTGTTACTTTTACCCACTTTTAGCATGCTTGAGTTTTTGTAAAGATAATAGCTGTTAATTAAATCAATAGGACAAGCCTGAGATTAGTACAGGCTGTACCAGTCGATCTGCTGGGCTTTGCTTGGTTTTTTGTTCTGTTTTGTGTTTTCAGTGCTGGGGATCAAACCAAGGGCCTACCACATGCTAGGCTGGTGCTCTACCATTGCTTTATTCCAACCCTAATTTGCTAAGTTATAAAGGTGAACTATTCTGGAATTTTTGGTATGGCAACTCAATCCCCTTTCTTCAACCTGTCCTTGGACAGGATAGGAATAAGCACAGTCTGTAGAGATTTTCTATTTATTTGCTTGAGTTTCTGTGGCCCAGCTCTGAGCCAGCAGAAATGAAATGACCTTTTGAGACATGTCTTTCTAGAAACTTTGTTCTCTGGACCCAGATAACAACTTCCAAGCACCGCCTTTGGCCCTAGACACTTGTGTTTTCTCTAGCTCTGGACCTACAACATTGTGCTTCCTTACACTCCAGTGTGCCTGTTGCCTTCTCTTCTTACAGCTGATTTGGATCATGACCTTCATCTTCGCCATTGTCCTGGGTCTTGGATTAGGCCTGGCAGCTAGTGTGGCCTTCCAGCTCCTGACTATTGTGTTCAGGACCCAATTGTAAGTTTTCCCTGAGCTCTACACAACCTCACAAGCTTTGACCTGCCCTATTAGAAGAGCAAAAACAATTATCTGTGGCTACGAGAAAAGTAATGTGTTTGATAGGCATGCATATCTATCAAGATTGACCATGAGGCAGAGGGATGGCTCAGTGGTTAAGAATACTTATTGCTCCAGCCATGGACCTGGGTTCGATTTCCAGCACCCACAACAACTTTAGTTCCAGGGGAACCAATGGCACCGTCTGCCTCCTTGAACAGCAGGCATACAAGAGTACATATGCATTCATATAAGTGGAACATTCATACACATTACATTAAAATAAGAAAATCTAAAAAAAATATTGTTAGCTGGGCGGTGGTGGCACACACCTTAAACCCCAGTACTTGGGAGGCAGAGGCAGGTGGATCTCCATGAGTTTGAGGCCATCCTGGTCTACAAGAGCTAGTTCCAGGACAGCTAGGACTGTTACACAGAGAAACCTTGTCTCGAAAAAAAAAAGTTATTGTTAAAAGACTAGCCAATATAACCTCCCCCAAACCACCCCACCGAAAGTCTTGAAGAACAGTAGAATGGTCCAGCAGGATACCTGCTGCTGGCCTGCTTTCTGCTTTGATACAGGTTCAAAGAACTAGCAAACACCCCTGAGTCTATGTTGCTCACCTGTGAACAGGATGGGATTCTGTCCTAAACAGGTTTAGTGTTGCTGCCTTAGACTTGTTAAGTACAAAAATGAGATGGCTAGAAGCCTGAGTTCTAAGGCAGTTGGGGGAGGGGGTCTCCCTCTTCCTTTTCAGCTGAGACTGAGAACTTGTAAAAGACCCCAAGTACCAAAATTCTACAAAAATTTTTAATTCTTCTTTCTAAAAGCCATCCAGTTAAAGTGTTTTTGTGATTTTTAAGTCTTTGTCAGGTAATATCACCACCATGTGGTCAGTCAGCCTAGCTGGAATACATGGTGTAATTGCAAGAAAAATGGGAATTGAGGGTTCTAAAACAGAAGTTGCTATTATAGTTAGAATTATTTCTTGAGCAGTGGAACATACCAGCATGGAAATTCATCCTGTTGTTCTTTCCCTCTTTCATACCTTGTATGGGAGTTCCATAAAATACAGAGACAAACTGAATGTTCACACGGGCAAGTCATTTTTTTGTACAAGGCATCCTTATTTGTACAATTGAGTAGGACCCTACCTGCCATGGTCTTATGGGGTTGCTTATAGATTGTGCCGTAGTAGAGTCACTGTTTACAAAGCCCTGGGACAAGAAGATAAGGTGTTTGAGTCCCTGGGTCTCTAATGAAATGAAGATTCTTCTACCTTTCAACTTTGAAAAGGAAGCCTGTATTAAAAAGCTAGAAACATATCAGAGTTGGGCTTAAGATATGAAAGAATGATTTACTGGATGGTATTTTTTTTCTTACAGTCCAAAATGCAGCACACTGGCTAATGTTGGAAGGAGCAACATCTACAAGAACAGGAAAAATTATGCTGATGTAAGAAAGACCACATTGTTGTCTTTGATGTTTTAAAATATTGTCAAATGAAGGCAGTAGGATTCACCTAACCATCTTATTCCTCTGTCTTGTAGGTGTATGAGCCAGAAGGAGTGAAAATTTTCAGATGTCCATCTCCAATCTACTTTGCAAACATTGGTTTCTTTAAGCAGAAACTTATTGATGCTGTAAGGTTAAAAAAAAAGTCTGACTATCTGGGAGTGAAATGTGTTTCTTCCTTAACAAGGTCATTGACTTCTTGTGTGTTGATGCTGAGCTGTGTCAATGTTTAGTCTGCATGCCTCAGAGTAGGTGAAACTATTTTAAAGGGATCTATTCATATGTTGGGAAAAAAGTTTCTTCCTATGAGTCTCAAGGTAGAATCCTAATTTTTAAATTTGCTTTGAAGTAAAAATATTCACTCATGGCACTAGGTAGCTGGTTTTTAATACATTGTCTTGGGATAGCAAGCCAGAAATGACAGGGAAACCTTTAACATTTGACTGTATCACCAAGGAGATTCAGCATAGTGGTTGTACATGGATAACTGACAGTCAGCACTTAGCATTCAGGTAAGAAAGCCAAGGGTCAACCTTTTAAAGTTAAGAGACAAACCTCCCCTTTAATACCAGCACTCAGAAGACATAGGCAGGCAGATCTCAATGAGTTCAAAGCCAGCCTGGTCAACTAGTCAACAGAATGAGTTCTAGTATAGTCAGAGCCGCATAGTGAGACTCAAAAGACTGAACAAAAAGCACATTTATTTATTCTTCAAACACACCTTTAACCTACTTTGTGCCCAATTATAATGATTAATTTAAGTAGCCCCAAACTGAATATCAAAACTATAAAATTGTACTGGAACACACCTTTAAAAAATTTAATCACACTCCAGGCAGTGGTGGAGCACACCTTTAATCCCAGAACTCAGGAGGCAGAGGCAGGCAGAACTCTATGAGTTCAAGGGCAGCCTGGTCAACAGAGCAAGTTCCAGGACAGCCAGGGCCATTACACAAAGAAACTCTGTCTCTAAAAAACTATATATATGTAATGTAATCATAAAAGCTTTAATAGAAGTCTTTTTGGGTACCTACACCTGACAAAAAGAAAATTAGGAAAATTAAGTGCCCTAGGAGTTTGGTTGCCCCCCAACACACACACACACACACACACACACACACACACACAAATCATATTCAAATAAAATTTAAAACTTTTACAGATCATTTGTGGGCAAATTATGAACATTTTTTAAATTTGGTAATTGCATGCAGACTAAGCAAACCATATCCCTGATTCAGTATTGTTGCTGATATTGTTTCTAAAATGTTATATCAATTTTATTTTAAAACATTTTATCTCAATTATTCCTGTGTCCCGAACCTCCAGTACCTTCCAGCTAACCCTTATTAAGTAGCAAGATGTTCTGAAAGTAGCAGGATGCTCAGTTCCTCTGTAACACAGTAACTGGATTTTCAGGTTGGCTTTAGCCCACTTCGGGTTCTACGCAAACGCAATAAAGCTTTGAAGAAAATCCGAAAACTGCAGAAACGAGGCCTGATACAAGTGACACCTGTAAGTTTCTGACCACATTTGCATGTATTTGGGATAAAAACTTTTAGTAAAGCACAATTCAAAGTCTTGGTTCCACTTCGAATAAAATGCTAGATAAACACATTCCATGTGTTGATTAGTGTAGGAGGTGGTCTTCTCCTTCCTTTCACCATGTGAGCCCTAGGGATTGATTTGGGTCCAAAGGCCTTATGGCCAGCTCACTTACCTCTGAGCCAGTCTTAATGCCCTTTTTTTGAATGGTGTCTTTGAGAACTTCCTTAAAAGAATTTTCGTTTTTCCTGGGAAGAGTATCAAAAGCAAAAGGTACAAAGCATCTACAAATCCTGTTGCTGACCCAACTTGAATCCAAGTTCCAGGCACTCCTGCTTATCCATGACATCTACAGCTTTTCAGTCAGAACCGTTACATGTTACAACCCCTCTCCTGCAGAAAGGGTTCATATGCACCTCCGATGGCTTTAAAGACTCTGATGAAGAATTGGACAACAACCAGATAGAAGAGCTGGATCAGCCAATCAACACCACAGACCTGCCCTTCGAGATAGACTGGAATGCCGATCTCCCTCTCAATATCACCGTCCCTAAAATCAGCCTCCACAGCCTCATCCTCGATTTTTCAGCAGTGTCCTTCCTTGACATCTCCTCAATGAGGGGTCTCAAAACGGTAATTTGTGTTTTCTTGATGGAATCAATGAAACATTTACTAATGATTAAACTTGTATGTATGAAAGAAAACACACACATACATCACACACACAAAAATGCACACCATACATGCATGCATAGCACACATGCAGATACACACACACACACCACAGGCATGCACAGATATAAGCATGTACATACATATATATACCACAGACACCACACACACATACCACATGTGCGCGTGCACACACACACACACACACACACACACAGGCATTTGTTCTTTGCTCCTTGGCACTAGACAAATCATGCTGCTATCTATGCCATGGGAACAATGAATAACACATGAACCAGTTTGTGTGTTGTTTTTATATGAGTAGAAAGTTCTAGCCTGTCCAAGTGGGGCATGCCTTTAGTCTAAGTACTCAAGAGGTAGAGGAAGGAGGATCTCTGTGAGTTTGAGGCCAACCTGGACTACAGAGTGAGTTCCAGGACAGCCAGAGCTACACAGAGAAACCCTGTCTTGAAAAGCCAAAGAAAAAGAAAAAAGAAGAAAATGGGAAAGTTCTAGTCATTTCCATAGAACATACTGTGCTGAAATTGAATCAGAGATGATCTTGGGAGTTTGAGAGAGAACGTTTTTTTTATCTTTTTCTGAAGAATGCTTAACTTATTACTGAGAATGATTTTTCCCTTTAGGGTTTTGTTTATTTTTTATCATGCAGCCTTGTTTTTAACTTTAGTGTGTCCTTATTGTCTATTTCCAAACTATAAATGGTTTTGAAAATAATCACTCATAAGCTACCGTAATAGTTTGATTGTAACAAGTGAAAACTTTTCCCTAAAATAGATATATCTTCTGTTTTAACAGATTTTGCAAGAATTTATTAGGATCAAGGTAGATGTATACATTGTGGGAACAGACGGTAAGTTTATTTATTTATTTATTTATTTATTTATTTATTTATTATTTGAAGACAATATCTTGCTATGTAGTTCAGGTTGGCCTCAGCCTCCCAAGTGCTGATATTACAGGCATGTGCCATTGAGCCTGGTTAAAGACATAGCAATGTTTTCTTTTCTGTCAGTGCTGGAAATGGAACTAGGGCCTCATACAATAGCCCCAGTCCAGATTCTTTTGATTGTATTTAATGATCAGTCACCTAAGGCTCACAGTCAATGTAGGCAGGCCATCTAAAGAACAGGTATGACATGTGATCCACAAAGAAGGAAACTGAAGCCGGGCGGTGGTGGCGCACGCCTTTAATCCCAGCACTCGGGAGGCAGAGGCAGAAGCAGGGGGATCTCTGTGAGTTCGAGGCCAGCCTGGTCTACAAGAGCTAGTTCCAGGACAGGCTCCAAAGCTACAGAGAAACCCTGTCTTGGAAAAAAAAAAAAAAAAAAAAAAAAAAAAAAAAAGGAGGAGGAGGAAACTGAATTTCCAGTTAAGTCAATAAAAATCCCCATGGAAACCACAGGCTTATGTTTTGCTGTCAATGTGTAATTAAATGAATTTTATGATTTGGGTCCTCATTTCATGGGTGTAGCAAATGAGCGAGTGTGTGAACTACTTTTCACTCTGAACTTGCTGGAAACATTGCTGTCTCCTTTCTCCCTTGCATCTTCAGCAATAAAAACCTGGCTCTGGCTTCCCTTTGCTGGTAAGGCCATTCTTGCCAAAGGTATCCAAGGTTGATATTCAATTTACCAAGACTAAAGGCCTGTTCTGAAGCCTACTTGAGTATGTGACCTTAAAACTCTTCCTACTTGACTTCTGAGCCCATTCTTTTAATGTCTCTCTCCTTTCTCATAACAACACAGTTTCCTCTTATAGCGACTCTTGTCTTTCCCCATGCTTCTACCACTGTGATTTTATGAACTATTGCTAACTAATCTCCTCCATACTCACGTCAAATGTATCCATGTGTTAAGGAATCCCCACACTGTATCTCCAGCCCAAATCATAGCCGAGACCAATATATAGATTGTCTGGATGTCTCAGCCACCTGATACACATGTTCAGTATATATGACCTCTCTCTCTCCCTGCCCTTTCCAATCTCCATTGTAGCATTATTGTATCATTGCACCCTGTTTCCCTGTGTAGATCACCAGCACCATCTTTAATTTCTCCCTCTCCCCTTCTCTTGACAGTCTGTGAGTCACCAGGTACTAGAGATATTTTTTTTTAAATTAATCTGTCATGCCTGGTGGTGGTGGTGGTGGTGGTGGTGGTGGTGGTGGTGGTGGTGGTGGTGCACGCCTTGAATCCCAGCACTCATGAGGCAGAGGCAGGCAGAACTCTGTGAGTTTGAGGACAGTCTGGTGTACAGAGTTAGTTCCAGGACAGCTACGGCTGTTACACAGAGAAACCCTGTCTCAAAAAACCAAAAAAAGTTTGTCTGTCCCTGGTTTCGTAGCCTACTTCTGAACACTTATCCGCTCTTACCTCAGCCATCAGGAAGACCTAGTTGGTGTGTTTATCCATCCCTAGAATACTGTCATCTAATAATCTGACTAAAAAATTCTTTCAACATTTTTTTCCAGCAGTAACCGAAAACTTCTCCAGGCAGAGCACTGGGCCTGCAGCCTGCAGCTGCATGGTTCACACACACCACATTGTCCCACAGTTCCATCAGGGTTGCCACTTGCTTATCTTCCTAATCCCTGTCTCTTGCCTTAGAAAATGGCACTGAGTACCTATTTACATGTCAGACAAATTCCTGTATTCATGGAGTTCAGTTTCATGAGGAAGCCATGTATATCATAATCAAATAAAGTCAGGACTGTGACACTTGAGCAAGACATCCTGAAATTTGGAAGTCAATCTTGACAACACCTCAGCAAATAGCATTTTAGGGGGAGGCAACAAACAGTTCACAGAAACTGACATCTTTCCTGGCTCCCACCCTTATAAGTTACAGACATATTCTAGTTTCAAGGGTTTATCATAATTAAAAATACTCCATCAATCTCAGTAACCTGTTAATTTACTGGAGGACTTTATTCCCATTGGCCTCTGCTGCCTGGTGATGCTGACATCACCTTCCTTCCTCTTCTCCCTTGCTCTTTCAGGAACCCTGTCTGTTAAAAGCTTTCTATGAACGTCCACACCATCACCCATCCTTTTTCTTTTTCTCCACCTCTGTCTAAATCCTAAGCACTGTAACACGCCGTAGCTCTGCACAGTTTTCCGTGATGCTTGCCAAGAGGAAATAGCCTTCTCCTGCTACCAGAAATTCTATAGTCCATATTCTATATTGTCATTAATTTATCAAAACAATATGAGGACCTACTGTGTGCTGGTTGCTGTATTTAAAACTAAGAAAACTTCAAAATGGGGGAAACTAGACTGTTCCTTGCCCCCACTGTCTTACCTTTCCTGTCAGTAGTACAGTTATGTATAAATATTCTTTGTGAGATTCAAGTCCAATTTACCTTTTTATTGCTTAGCAGGAGCTTTGCACATAATAGATATAAGGTCATATTTGCTTGAGTGATCTGTGCAAACAAATGTTGGCTAGTGCCTATCAGTGTGGGATTTCTCAAAGAAAATGGGGAAAGTAATGTGAGAAGCTAAGAAAGACATTTTACAAAACCCAGCAGCTTGAGAAAATGGGCTACAGTTAAGTCACTGGTAGATAATCGATCTGACAGGCAAAACTTCGGCACAACACACATAGGTCTATTTCTTTTTTCTATTTAGAACACAGGTTTTTGGTAACAGCCACACTTGTTGCAAACACTAAGTAAGGAAACTAACTCAGTAAGCCCCTGCATAATTAAAAGTGCAACCATTTCTTCTTGGAGCCACTTGAGGTTTCTTGTTGAACCCTTTCCTCATCCCTTCCACATGAGGGCATTAAATGTATGAAAGATACACAAGTTACAGCCATGTAACTTGTCAACCTGGGTCAATGAAATATACACTTTCAAGTGGACTTTTAAATTAGCAGTTTCATGAGGAAACATGTCTCTTTTTTAAGTAATACAGTGTCTTTTTTTTCTTCAGATGATTTCATTGACAAACTTGTTCGGTGTGCATTTTTTGATGATGAAGTCACAGATTCAATATTTTTCTTAACAATCCATGACGCTGTTTTACATATTTTGATGAAGAAGGATTACAGCACTTCAAAGTTTAATCCCAGCCAGGTACAGGTGCTTTGATGACATTCACAGTTGTAGATAATCACCAATACTCGTGTGTCCTCTAAATACAAACATTGATCCCTGATCCCTATTTTCACTCTTTTTCTTAGGAGAAAGAAATGAAATATGACTTTACCGTAAATACAAATGGAGGATTACGTAATCGAGAATGTCAGGTATGGTTCTTCAACAGATTTATCTTCATCCAAACTTCAGAGCAAATATATATACACATATACATGTGTATGTACATATGTTTATATGGGCTTGTGAATAGTTCATCACATAAGGTGCTTGTTGCCAAACCTGACAACCCAAATCTCCTCGTGATGGAAGGAAAGAACCAACTTTCACTGGCCAGACCTTACATGCACAAATGTTTTGCATGCACACGCATGCACACACATAGTTTTAAGTAGCAGTGTTTCTCCATCATCTGTGAAAATCCAATACCTACTTAAGCCTCTGTATATCAACCTTGGAAACTGAAGCAATGCTGCCTAATTTCATGGGGAAGTTTGATGAAATACAAACTCAGATGAGAAGAAAGGAAGGAAGGAAGGAAGGAAGGAAGGAAGGAAGGAAGGAAGGAAGGAAGGAAGGAAGGAAGGAAGGGAGGGAGAAAAAGAAAAAAGAGAGGGAAGTAACGAGTTGCTGTCGCTTTGAGCACATCTCTTTCAGGTTTCAAAGTTGAAATAGAATTTTCAAACAGGGTCTTATTCTATCCTTATGGTCCCATAAGGCAGGAGAGCCATTGCTCTTGTCTGTCCATCAAAGCAGGGAAATAGGAGAGCACCCTCACACATACAGGTACACGGAAGTCCCTAGAACAGTGGTTAGCTCAACATAAAAGTTAAGTTCCTTTCCTTTCTTACTAGAATGAGTTGCCAAATATTTAACTGGATAGCTCCAATTATTCTAGAACATTCATTTCTAATATATTCAGTCTGTTAAAGCAATGTCTATAGTATAGGCAAAGTGATTTCTATTGTAGGCCCAGGACATGGTAGGTTACTACATTATTTTAAATCCTTAGGGAAGCATACAAAGGAGGATGTTGGTAAACAGACTCAGAGAACTTAGCTACATTGTGTATGGTCCTGCGCCACCACAGCAGACCACTCCTACACTTCAGTTAAAGGCTGACCGAGGTCTCTGAAGAAGAATCTAATGACTGTCATCAAGTACAGGAGGGAGCTGGTGGTATTTCCTAAGAACAGCAAGCAGGAATGCAGATTAGCCACAAATCAGGGTATAGGGTCAGATAACCCCGGACCAAGGAGTGATAGCAAATAGCAAAGGTGAAGAGGAAGGGCGTTAAAGAGACCTGAGAGCAGGCCACACCCAGGTTAGCTTCAGAACTGTCACCAAGCACTAAGGGATAAAGTCCAAGAATAGTACTTAAATCAGAACAGAGTCAGCACACAATACGTACCTTGGCTTCCCATATTGAAAAAAAAATTAACACCAGCTCCTGGATTTGCTAAGAGGAAAATAAAACAACAGCTGTGGATAGGCCACCAGCTGTGGGGTAAAAGCAGAATGTGAAGGCAGAGAGACAAAAGGCACTTGCTGTCAAGCCTGATGACCTAAGTTCGATTCCCAGAACCCACATGGTGGGAGAACCAACTCTGTCAACTTGTCCTCTGACCTCCACATATACACGATGGCATGCCTCTCTCCTCATCAATTAAATAAGTGAATGAATAAATAAATGAAAAAGAACTTTAAAACAAGATGACTGACTGGTATCCAAGGCTTCTTGGAGCTTGGGTGACCCAAAACAAATATAAGGACTACACTGTTGCAACATATTGTATTGTTACTTTGCTTAAGCTACAAATAGGTCTTTGAAACAGATGCAAATTAAGCATGTCAATCAATGCAGTGGATCCATGCTAACCAAGCAGCAACAGAAGGTCATTGAAGATTTTTTTATGCTGATGACTCAGTAAGAACACTGGCAGCTCTTCCAGGACGGGTTCAATTTCCAACAGTGACATGGAAACTCACAGTCATCTGTATCCTAAGTCCAAGAGGACTCAATGTTCTCCTCTGGCTTCTGCAGGCATCGGGCATGCATATGATGTATATCCATACGTTCAGGCAAAACACCCAATACATAAATTATTTTAAAAGATAAAAAAAAATATTGGCAACTGTTAGGTTCTAGATCCAAAGTAAGAATTGCTGAAAAGGGAACTTAACAAATTATTTAAAACAAAAACTATGCTTTCTTCCAGGTACCAGTTGAAACGAGATTCTAATCAAGATACAACTCAGAAGGATGCTCATCTGTCATATTAACAACTTTATACCTAGAAAGTTATTGCTAAGTTCATACATTGTATGAAGGATATTTTTATTTGACAGAATTATGTTTCAAACTTTGGAACGAGATTGTTCTAGCATGGTATATTTTTCACATATCTAGTAAGAAATTATGTACATATTCCTAATTTTCTGCCTTGTAGATTTAACAAAGGTAGAGAAGTATTTTGTTTATATGTATTTTTGTAGCATTAACAGATTCCTATCCCAGTCATTATCTTCATGCATAATGTTTTATGGTGTATTTACACCACTGCTTTGACTCTAATTTATACAGGTCATACTAATATATCTCTATTTTAAACAATTAAACTGTACAGGTGTGTGCTATTTTACTAAATTTGTTGGCCTTCTGAAGCGTGTTTGCTGTGGGTCCCTTCTTGAGTGCTGTGGCAACACTGCTATGAGAACCTTTCAACAGAACTTAGTAATAGGACTTTTTTTGACCAGATTTTTATTATCACCCCAGTTTTTAAGGCTTCTAACCTAGACACAGACACACTCTTTCTCATACTATATATGAAAGTATTATGTAAATGTCTTTCAAGGCAATTCCTTACTTCCCTTCCTGGTATGAAAACCATATAAGATAATGGGGGCTATAAAATGACAAAGCAAGAAGGTAAAGAGAGGTGAGCAGAGTCATTGCTTCCTGGCCTCACTGGGAGAGAAGCCAATAGGAAAAGTTTTGTTTGTAACTCAAGGGCAGGGGAGGAGTTGTTGAGCTTTTTGCTGGAGAGTGAGATTCAGTGCCCTTGTGACCTTGTTCTTGTGGCAAATGTGCACTTGCTCACCACGACACTTGGAAATTCAACAGCAGCAGCAGTAGCAGCAGCAGCAGCAGCAGCAGCAGCAGCAGCAGCAGCAGCAGAAGCAGAAGCAGAAGCAGCAGCACACAACTCAGTGCCCTCAACCAAACACCAAACTACTCTGTGAATAGGAAAGCTGATCCCATTGTTTTAGACTAAACACCTATTGTCAAATACGAGCTCATCCTTACCTGAGACCATCCAGAAAGGCTTGTCTATTAAAGTACAGAAAAGCAGCATAAAGTTATTTAAATAGTGACCTTAGCTAAAAACAAGAGAAATGGCACTTTCAGTGTTCTTTCAGCTTTCTGAATCATGATTATCTAATTGGACTTTGTGCAGTTCTAGGATGAACGAACACACACACACACACACACACACACATAACCTCCGTAAATCTCAGGATAAGCGCGTTCCTTCCCAGGAGCTTATTTAAGTGGAGATGGGCAAAAGATTCAAATTCATGTTGTAGTTGTATTATCCCAGGCAATGAAACTCCCGGCAGTCCTGGTGTCCTCGGTGCCCTTATCACAAAACAGTTAACCTTAACATCTTAACAGGCTCAATGAATTCATTCTCAATTGTTTTTCTCTTCAGAGTGGTTTGGAGGAATGGAAATTTGTGGTCCTCTGCCTCATCTTGTCTCCTTCATAGCCAATACAGAAACTAGTACAGAAACCCAACCCCTGGTCAGAGAGCATAAAGTTTTGTGTTGGCAGAGATGAAAATCAAACTTCAAGAAAGCAGAGCAACATTGAAAAGGAAATTAAAGAGCTAGCGACAGATACACTACTCCAATTAAGAAATTAACTGAAGCTAATACCTGCCAAAATTATCTTAAGATTTAGCTTTGATAAACATTGTTGCCAGACAGTTGTACATCACTTACAAATGCCTGAATCACTACAATGCATGAACAGAAAAGGGGAGAATTCTTTTTTGTAGCATCTCCATGAATTTCATCATGTTGAAACTGCCCTGAAGATTCCATTTTTCATCTTTTCTCCTCTGTGAATGATGACTCTATTCTTCAAGCTCCAAAGGAAAAAACAAAAACAAGATCTGTCAGGAAATCCTGACTAGAACCCACATAAAATAATTCTCAAAATAGCCCTTACGTAGTGAAGGTTCTTGGTGTCAGGTGAGTTCATGGCCTCACACACACTGCTGCTGTTATTGTTAGAGTTTGTTTACTTACCGGTTTTTGAGATGAGGATGCATGAATTCTAGGCTAGTCTGGAACTGTGTGGCCGGGGGTAACCTCCATCTCCTGATTCTCTTAAATCTCCCAAGCGCTGGGACTAAAGGAGCGCACTTCCTTTCCCTCACCCCAACTCAGCTTCACATTTTAGGAAAGCAAATTAAAACAAGATCCAAAGAGGACAGGTGATATAGCTGCAGGAATTGTCAGGAATTCTGTGTAGTCTACACCATGAAGTTTTTAGTTTAGGTTCTAAGAAACATTTACTCCCAAAAGAAATTAAAATGCCTAAAAACTGATTACAGGTAGGGCTTAACTCAGAAATAGTATAGGTACATGCTGTTTCTCCCAAAGTTACTAATTTAACATTGCACAATTAAATACAACTTACAAAGCTATTATAAATTATACTGTTTTTTATAATTTTAGGTTATTTATAATTTTCGTCTTTTTAATCTAGTAATTCAACTTTAAAAAACATTTTTATGTAGGGGTGTTTTGGCTGCATGTACACCTGTGCCATGAGAAGGCACCAGATTCTTTGGGACTAGAATTATGGAATCAAACCTGAGTCCTCTGAAAGAGCAGCCAGTGATCTTTAACTGAGCAATTTCTTCAGTCTTGGTAATTAATTTTTAAGTGTGAATTTTTTTTTTCTGACCACTATACCTTGAAAGCAAATACTTACAAAATCTTTTGAATTAGAATGTAAGTTGCTGTGGAATGGAGACATGGTTCAGTAGTTAAGAGCAATGACTGCTCTTCCAAAGGATCCAGGTTCAATTCCCAGCACCCACATGGCAGGTCGCAACTGTAACTCCTGTTTCAAAGGACCCAACACCCTCACAACAGACATACATGCAGGCAAAACACAAATGTACATTAAAGTTAAAAAAGAAAAAAGGATCTAAGCTGCTGAAGAACAGGGACCATATCTACTTTGTAAATTCTTTATGTAGCCTCCTCTAATGTTACAGGTGTTTGCTTTCCTGTATGCATGTACTGTACACACACACACAAACACCCAGTCCTCAAGTTACCCAAATAATAACTGCAAGGCTACCATCATCCCTAGTATAATTAGAACACTCTGACGGGTCTCTGCTTCCACCTTTGCCTCACTGGTCTTTCCCTAACATATAGACAGAATAATCAATCCTTTTACAAAGAGCCGGGTTGTCCCACTTGGGACACCCCATTTGGGATGCCACAAAGGCTTTTCGTGTAATCAGAATTAGGTCCTTATTGCTAAAAACTTTGTCTTGAATATGTCAAATCTTGGGGGCAAAACCTATGGATTTGTGAATGCTAGCCGTGTTCTACCTAAGACAATTTATTCTACTCATCTAGTACCAAAATGTTAGGCAAGTCTTTCACTTAATTGCAGTTTGTAAAACTCTGCTCCCACTCAATGTGACTTTCACCTTAACTCAAATGCCATCTTTTCAATGCCAATCCCACTAAAGCTACAAACTACCCAATTATGCTAACTGGTTTCCCCACAGGATTCTGACAAACATCTAATATGGTACATATTTTATACTTGTGATTGGCAGTCTCTAAAGACTGTGCATCCCAAGTGCTGAATACTGTCTAGTATTTCAATGAATGACTCTATCCCACAATAGCTCAGCATAAAATTAGTGAATATAGTTTATGAAATACATTTAGCGAGGATTAGGATGTTGACTAGGCCATAGAGCCTACTTAGTTGTTAGATCTGTAACTAAAATTAGATGCAGGTCCAAGTTAACGACTCATCAGGGGTGCGACAGTGGTTGCGGTGGGGGGTGGGGACAGCAGGATGACATGGGACCTTGACCTTCTCCAAAAGGTTCTGCCCATGTGTGAGAACTCAACCCGACATGTTGGTTACAATTCTGTCATTCTGATGACTGAAAACGAAGCGGATGAGAGTGAAGCTTGAGAATTAGTATGTACTTCAAGGTTCTCCAAAAAGTGCTCTCTTCACTGAGGGGAACCTGAAGGGTGTTAAAAGTCTAGTCAGTTTTTACTAGAAGTGCTTCAGAATAGTTACCTGCTGGCTTATCTAGCCCTCCTCTCTAGGCTTAGTACAGCCTGCATTGCTTTATTAGATTGTACAACTGCCCTAATAAGCACATTCTGCTTGGTGTCTAGGTTTATAACATTATAAACCAGTGAATAAAAATAAATCCACTTCAATCAGAATAGAGAATGTTTGAGTATGACTGTGTCAAACTTCCTTTAATATCAATCGGATAATTTGACGGCCAATTGTTTCTGTTTTAGGTATTTACAATTATTACATACTCTTGATATTATCTAAAACAGAAATGTAGGCCTATTTCTAAAGCTATGTGACTCTCTTTAAGCAGTTCTGTGTGCCTCACACAGCCGCTACTTAAGAATTATAAAAATGCTCCAATTTTTTCTATTTATATTTCCAACGTATCTGACTAGTATGCACACAATTTTAAACAAGTAGCTTTTACAGGGAAAATGAGAACAACTCTTTACAATCTTAGAAATGGATCTTTTCCCAAATACTAAAGTACTCACAAACTCTGAACAAATATCCCAAAGAAATAACACCAGCCAACTTTTTGGTTATAAGCATTTAAAACATGAATCTAATTTTACCGTGAAGCTGTGGAAAGCTCTGCAGTCTCCCAAACATGTCACCATTGGGTAAAAACTCATCTCAGCAAAACAGTATTTATGCTTCCATTTTATTGTTTTTAAGAATTGAACTGCCACCTCAGTAGTTTTAAGAGAAATTAATGAGACACACATACATTTAGACTTACGTCCACCACAGACAGCTTCAAAGGCTTCCCTGAAATGCACTGGGATTCACAACCTTTTCCTCAAGAACAGACACTTCACAGCAATCTTGTTATCTGTCTACCCACCCACCCTCATCAAACAACTGATAAATTCAAGCCTAACATTTTAAATTTTGTCTATTACAAGACATTCATCTGACCTGCCTCCCAGTATAATGTTTATTAACATAACTGAAAATTGTTGTTAAATGCCTACAAGAATTCTCATAATGCGGGATTTTTTTTTCATGATACTGATTTTTTGGTCCAAAATATAGGCAAAGTGATTTCTTACCACACCCAACCCTAGTAAATCTCAATTACAAGAGCTTCTCATAAACAGTTAAGAAGCTCTTACATGAATCTGGCTATTTTCTAGTTACATGAAACAGAGTTATTTGGATTTTAACAGTAATATGTAAAAAGCTCCTAAACAGGGGTATGAGAAGGAATCAAGTTTGCACCAATCCAAGTACCTACAGTAACATGATGGAACACTCACCACGTCACACTATTTCACGCTCATGCTTCTAACAACAAAAACTTCTCACTAGAAATAGTGCATGAGCAAACCTGACTCTCAAACTGCTACATGTGGGGATAAAAATTGCTTGTTCAAGAAAAACTGTACTAGTTTTCTGGTTTTTCTTGGCCAGCCAAGGATGAAATGACCATTCATATTTACTCCTGTGCTAAGCTCAGAAATGATTTTGTATCTGATCACCTAACACAAGAATGTTCCTGTACCTGACAGAAAAAAAATGGTGAACTACCAATCAGTATACCCTTTGTCAAAAACCAATGTCTACATTTTTATACTACAAACTACCTAATAAATGATATCTGCATACTACACACCATGTTTATATTATGCACCATTTTAAGGGGGAAGAAAAGCTTCACAAGGGTTTAGTCAATTCAAAGGATATATAATAATATCCTAAGAATGATGACTTATACGTAGGAAAGCTGTATAAACTGAGTGGTCATCTTCAATGGACTGTAACAAGTCCTGATAATGCAAACACTGACTCCAAAGGCACCTTTCATGGCACTGAACTTCACAATCTAAGTATTACTTTTTTTTCTGTCCAATTCAAAATTATCTGGTTGTCTTCACTACTGATTCCACACTAAAATGTTAGAATGCTTTATAACAAACAAACAACAACAAAAGAAATGATAGTTTTACAATTTCAAATTGGAGGAAAAACCACAGCAATGAAACCTGAGTGAACGCTAGTTTGTGGTTTTTCGAGAAACACCCTTTGCAAATACATTAGTCAAATTCCTCCACAGCACTCAAGCTGCAGTTTATAGTGCCATAAACAAGAACACACTAAAACACAGAATCAAAGTACTAGGAAGAAATGCAGACTTAAATAAAGCTTCATCAGCCCTAAAACGCAGGTTAAGACAGTGAACATAGAACACATTTCATCCAAAAACACCATTCCAACAATCCTATAAAGTGATATAACTTAAGCATCGATGAGAACAGCATCTCATCAGCAGCTTAGAGCCTGCAAAGCCAGACATTTTCCAAATGATCAGACGCCTTGGGACATGTCACACAACTACACTGTCATCGGAATTCTCATGTATCTTGGCGCTCCATAGGCAGTCCAAAGACAGAAAGAAATCCAAGTGCACTTCATAATTACTACCCCTTTAAGTTTCAATGCCTAAAATGTGAAGTAATTCCCTATCATATAACAGTCTGCCTGGTTATAATTTAGTAGATTTTTACTTTTAGAACTTTATTTTAACTTTGGAAAATTAGTGGTAGATTATATGGTTTAAGAAAAATTATATGGCTGTACTTAAATTCACATAAAACAGCATTTTTACAACCATCTTGAAATTTAATCCTTTATATAGGTTAACAAAATGCATCACAAGAAAAACTAAACACTGGGTTTAATAAAAGCAGTATTTTGAAAATGGAACAGTGAAAATTTTTCAATTTTTTTACAAATGGTCACTTCAGGGTCAATTTACCACACCAAAGTAACAGTTGCTAAGATACAGTTGTGCTCAACCAAGCCACTTCTCTGTACTACAGTATAATATTTGAAAGCAATCCTAAGGTCAAGATTTAAAACCATTTTAAGTGACAAGACTTTGTGTTTTATAGCCACCTCAAGAGGTATTTTTCCTTCCCCCAACAAAGCTTAATTATAAGATTGACTAATTTAATCTTTTTTCTTGTCATATCTTCAGTTCAAAACACTATTATCACTGGTAATATGGTCTGTATCTTGTTTGATCTGGATGATGTGGTCCAGGTAGTGGGGTTTGAGAAGGCGGGCCCTGCATTCGTGGAGGTGGTGGTGGACCTCTTGGTGCAGGCCATATACCAGGACTCATTCCTCCTGGTTGTGTAAATGGAGGGCTCAGAGTTCCTTGATCTTCAGTAAACTGGGGTAAAGAGTTAGGGTTGTAATGGTGAGGAGGGGGTGCAGTTACAGGTGGACCACCATGCTGAGGTGGGGGGGGTCCTGGAGGAGGATGATTCATATAAGGTGGCATCTGGGCAATAATATGTCCAGGGGGAGGGGTTATTGGTGGTGGAGCAGAGGTCATTGGTGGAGGTGGAGCTTGGCTATACACCAAGTGAGGAGTACCTGCAGCCTGGGGAGGATGTGGCATTGGATGGCTTATTGGTGGTGGAGGAGGTGGGGGTGGTGCATAATGTTGCTGTGGAGGCATAATATGATGAGGGTGCGATACCACTGGTTGGCCCTGATATTCAGGATGATGGTGAGCAGGCGCTGGGGCAGGAGGTGGTGGTTCTCTAGCACCTGAACTTGAGTCATCCTGAATAGGGACAGTTATTAAATTGCTGTGTTTTCTTGTTGAAATACGAAAGGTTTCCTGACTGACCGAACGAGGTGGAGGTGGAGCCATGGACAATTCCGCCGGAGGAGCACGGATATCCTCGTGTGGCTGACTGTAGTGCTCATGTGGCACATGCTGCAGAGGAGGTGGCGGCATCATGATGTGCTGCTTAGGAGGAATATGGCTCATATGGTGCTTGTCCGGCGGCATTATGAAACGATCGGGGATCTCGGCTGGAGGAGGGGCAATAGGAGGATGAACATTCTCAAGTGAAGCACGGGTAACAGGCTTCCCAGCTCTCATATGGCGATGGTTGATATGAGCTTGTAAGTCTCTCTGAGACAGATACGTTCTCTTGCAACCTTGAACAATGCTACACATGAAGAGAGAGCCTCGTGTACACTGCTCAATCCGCTGCACAGGATCACTACAGCTGGACAGGAAGGGGAAGAGTTGATTAAAAACTGAACATAGATAAGCACATTTATTTTACACTTTCTGGTTACTTTAAAAATGCTACTACGTATCTGCAAAATTAAAAAAAAAATTAATTACTGTTAGTGAACCTTTAATGTTGCCTACTTGTCTCACATACTAATCATTAGCATCTCTACCAACCTGAGAATATTTTTACCTCTGAACTCTGAATTGTACCTTCTATTTCTCGGTGGGGTGGTAGCGCGCACGCCTTTAATCCTATTACTTGAGAGGCAGAGACGGGCGGATCTCTGCTAGTTCAAGGCCAGTCTGGTCTACAGAGCAAGTTCCAGACAGCTAGGGCCATTACACAGAGAAATCCTGTCTCAATAAACCAAAAAAGAGAGACTTTTTATTTCTCAAAACTTAGAGCGCATTAATTTTCTATAACTACATGATCTGTATCCAAGAATGGTAAGGGAGGAGTCATTCACAAGCATGGAATTCAGAGTTCTGTTGTCTCCTGCCCACCCTCACTGTGGGGCAAGTGCTTTTGATGCTAGTGTGCTTCTCATCTGTGGCCAGTTTGTACATCCTTGCTTTTCCACCATCTAATTCACAGTATACTCAGAAACATCTCCATGTTAAAAAGGTTGAAATCTTATCTATTGGATGATGCTTAAAAGCAGTAGTATGTACTACTTTTACTAATTCTGGTTGCTAACTTTACTTCCTGAATTGGATCTGAACAGGTTTCTCTCTAGACAGCTAAGGACTATATAAGTGAGGTACAAACTGGAAAACATCTAGTTATCTAAAAACTAAATTTTGCTTTTAAATATTTAATATTAATTAGAACATCTATGAAAAGAAAAAATCTTTTATGTTCACTACATGTAATATTTCATCGCATTTTAGTGCTTTATCTTATTTTTTTAAGACTTTTATTATGTCTGTCTGCATGTATGCCTGTAGGCCAGAAGAGGGCACCAGATCTCATCACAGATGGTTGAGCGCCACCATGTGAACTCTGAGCAATCTCTACAGCCTAGTCCTTCATCTTAATGAAACAAGAACACCTGCTATGCAATAGTGAATGTACACTGCGTTGGGAAATAGGAATTAGAAAAAACACCCAACAAAGGCTATAATACATAATTCCAATTTCATATTCTTCTGAATTATAATTCTATAGAACTATTCTTTTAATGTAGTATATATTTTATAATCTGTAACTTGAAAACCCCGTTGAAACATGCCAAGAAAATCAGCTGTCATTGGGTCATAACAAATCACCTCTTCCTTATGATGTCAATTTCCTACACCATAAAGGGGAAATCTTTACTTATAGTTGTTCGTACCTTTGTTAGCAACCAATACTACTGCCTGGAATACATTCAAGTACAGGTTTAGAGAGAAGTTGGGAAGCTACGAGCTAAACCAAGGAAGTTTCAATCTGTTTTTCTCAAGGCTTCCTTATCAGGGGGTTCTATATTAATATAAATTCCATACAGCCATCCCAAAATAAACTTGATGTATCACAGTGTCTACCACTCAAGACATACCTGTTTTATATGTAGTAAGAATGTATACAGGCACAGTGTTTAATATATGCCAGATTCTACTGTTCCACCTACCTATCTATTCACTCATCCTCATTTAATCTTAAAAATAACCCACTCAGGGAGCTTACAGACATAAAAACTCAGCTTATATCACATAGATAATAAATAGCCAAACAGGGACTTGAACTCAAGAATTCTAATCCTGGGGTTAGTGAGACAGCTCAGCAGGTAAGTGCTTGTTATGCAAGCCTGCTAATCCAAGTTCTGTCCCCAGGACATCCATAACGTTGGAGAAGAGAGCTGACTCCACAAGGTTGCCTTCTGACCCTTACACCCATTATTCACATACAGCTAGTATTTTAAAAAAATATTCATTCTAATTTTGGAAAGAGAGTGTTCTCAATCACCAACCATACTATATTTGCTTCTGTGCCCCATTCAGACAAACAAAAACAATGGTTCTAGTTTCCAACACCGTTCCTATGGTGCCGAAGAGATTCCATCGTTTTACCTACTCTGAATAACTCAGTGGTTCGCTCCATCTTGCAGAGAAGGCTAACACCAACTCAGCCAGCACATTTGTATCCTTGTCTATTTAAACCGTCACTACCATTAGATAAATATAAAGATGACCATATCTTACCCTGGACACATTTTATCTCCCTTTTTTTCATGTAAAATAGCACAGTCATAGCAAAAGACATGCTTGCATGGAATCTGTAGACAAAAATACCATAGTTAGGCATCCTAGACCAATTTAAAATATTTCAATAATAGTACAAAGATCTACAGACAGAAGGCACACAGGAACTATTTAAATGAGTACTTTTGACTGTATACCAATAGCAGCTAACAATTATTTTTTTACTTGTTTTTTTTTTTTTTGCAAGGCAGGATTTTTCTATATGTAGCCCTAGCTGTCCTCAAACTCACAGGCCTGCCTGCCTCTGCCTCCTGGGTGCTGGAATTAATGGTATGCACCACTGTCCGGCTTAATCACAAGTTTTTGAAAATTTATATATAAATATATAAAATATATAGTTATTCTTTATTGTTCTGGAATACTTTCAGGAAAAACACAGTAAGATAAAACACATTTAGTGTTCTTCAGGAGCTCCTAACGTGCAGGGTCTCTATTCAGTATTGATGGATTCACCTACCTGGAAATAGAAGCTACTATTCTAAATACATAAATTTATGTATATTTGCTAATGCTCAACCTGTACCTCAGGTTGGCTTTAAGCTGTGAGGCACCTAGGGCAGGCCTTGATCTTATGATCCTTCTGCCTCAGCCTTCAGAGTGTTAGGATTATGGGATTATCCTACCTTGCCTGGCACCTGCTTCTATTTTCAGATAGGTATGTGAATCCATCAATACTGAATAGAGACCCTGCAAGTTAAAAGCTCCCGAAGAACACTAAATGTGTTTTATCTTACTGTGTTTCTCCTGAAACTATTCCAAAATAGTAAATAACTATATTAAATTCATAGTATTATAAAACTTCTCTTAGCCTTTTTGCTATATATTATGCTTCAAAATTATTTATAAAAAATAGTAAGCTGTATTTCTGAATCCTACCTCTACACAAATGCATTCTGTATTTGTACTTACCATTCTCCCATAGACTTTAATAGGCAATCCACATTTGTCACAGAAATGAACTGGTGTATCGTCCTTTTCACCTAAGATGTTTATCTGTTGAAATGATAATTAAAATTTCCTCTTTAAGCAATTCTGAAAATTGTACTTATCAATTCACAGAAAAATGGTTAGGATTTTGTAACAGTTGTTACTACAAACAGAAATAAAAGCTGCTTAGTGTAAGCCCGTTTGCTTGTTCTCCTTAAATAGTGACTCTTGATTTTACTTGGTTTACTGAAAATTACCTCAAATTATTTTTGGAGATATAGAACGAAGCAAGTGGACTTACGTGTGCTAAAAGTTACAGACATACTAAAAATTCATATTGATACTTAATGCTTAATTTTTCATTTTTAGTCATACCTTAAAATCCCAAAAAAGGTGTCCTGGAAATCTTCGTTGACTTCCAAAGAGTTCGCCCCCTTTACAGTCATACCGTTGCTCTTCATTATAATCAAATCCTTCTAAGAGAAAAAAAAGTTACATTTTCCAACTTCAAATTTCACTTTTAAAGTGTATTTACATGGCAAAATAGATCTATTTGCTGAAAAATGTTACTGTTGACTTTCAGAGATCTAAGTACATGATTATCAAAACTAGTTTAAAATGCCAGCTGATCTTGGTGATCATCTAGTCCATTTCTACTACTTAACAAAGGACAATATGCAGTGGATATACAAATCACCATTATAATTATAGGTTGAGTGACAGGGCCAGGACCAGACCTACAAGAGTCTCTTAGTCAATCCCTACTACAAAACCTCACCAATTCCCACCATCATGCTTACTATACAAATTTTAAACATACTATCGTTTATTCTCAACCACCTACAAAAGTGGCATCCGGTTACAAGTGACTGATTTGATTGCCACAGTATATAATGAAGTCTATCTACAGCCTTTTCATGATTTCCCCCTCAAAGTGAGAACGGTTTCAGATACAGCAAATGAATACATTTGATCCTTTTAGCTAAAGTCTCTCCCTAGTCAACAAGCCAAAATACAGGAGGCAAAATACTTACCAGTATCCACTCATTTAGAGCATATATAATTCTCATGTAACAGAACACTATGAAGACCAAATGGGCTGAGTATCTCTAGTCTAATCAAAAAGTTGATAGTAAGCCTCTCATCTCAAGCAGAACACAAAACTTCTGATGGGAAGTGCAGATAGACTCCAATTACCTAAGTAAAGCTAAGAATACTACTGGACGGTGGTAACACACACTTTAATCCCAGCATTTATGAGGCAGAGGCAGGTGCATCTCTGAGTTCGAAGCCAGCCTGGTCTACAGAGCAAGTTCCAGGCTAGCCATGGCTACACAGAGAAATCCTGTTTCATAAAACCAAACAAACAAACAAAAGATAAAAATATCTCTCTATGGTGACAAGGTTCTCTTGACTCCTTTTGGCCCAGAACTGGTAAACAGAGTGGTCAAAGCATACACATTTTGTGCACAGCTATTAATGGGTATACACAGATACACACAGAAAGTCAAGCCAGTTTTTAAGGCCGATAGCACCCCCCCCCCCACCTCCCCGCAACAGGATTTCCTTGTGTAGCCTTGGCTATCCTGGAACTCACTCTGTAGACCAGACTGGTCTCGAATTCAGAGATCCACCTGCCTCTGCCTCCCAAGGGCTTGTATTAAAGGTGTGCGCCACAACCACCATCACCCCAAACTGCACACTTTTTTGTTTTGTTTTGTTTTTCAAGACAAGGTTTCTCTGTAGCTTTGGAGCCTGTACTGGAACTAGCTCTTGTAGACCAGGCTGGCCTCGAACTCACAAGAGATTGGCTTGCCTCTGCCTCCCCAGCGCTAGGATTAAAGGCGTGCACCACCACCTTCTGGCTTGAACTACACTTTTTAATTAATCCCAACAAACTACATAGTTCAAAGTGAAAGTGATAATTGAGTGCCCCTAAACTCTTTTTTTTTTTTTTTGCCCCTAAACTCTTATACGACCTATTTAAACTTCATAAAAACTGGAATCGTTAAAAGTCAAGCTAAGGAAAATCAACATGTCAAACCCAAAAAATTACTGAGGTCTAGGGAAAACGTGGCATACATGACCACTTTTTGGAGAGGCACAAACTGTTTTCTTCGGCTTTCAATCTATTCAATTCTGCCATGATAGTGGAAAAGCAGCCACGAGTAATACTCACCTGAACAGTAACTTTTTTGTTTTTTTAAAGGAACCAAATTTGACCTGTACGCCAGTTTGCTGACTTCTAATAAATGGGAAGACAGGAAAGTGAAATAGCAAACTCTAGTTAACTTACTACCTAGAAGGTTCAAGTTCTTTACAGTAATATTTTATACATAAAATTTAAAAGATAATGAACTACACAGACATTTAACACTGACACTTTTACAAAGAACTCAGAAGAGAAAGGCACCAGTCACAATAGATGGCAGAATTCAGACAGGCAGCGGCTAGTACTGTGAAAAGGCATCCATACACTTAAGTTTCTGTCACAGCACTCAGAAGGCTTAGGCAGCAAGACTGCTCAAATTCAAGGATGAAGACCTTGCCTCAAAAAAATGTTTAATAAGAAATAGTGATATGTGTGTGTGTAAACCAACAAACTCCAAACTCCTTCTGAAGATTAATTTAGCAGGATCTGATGAATTCCAAAATGTACAAATCAAGTAAATTTTTTATTTGTTGTATACATGATATGGGGGATGGGCTTGCACATGTGACACAGTGTGCCAGTGGAAGTCAGAAAACAACTTCTGGATGTCAGTTCTCACCTTCCTTTTTTATGTTAGTTCTAGGGATGGACATTCACCAGGCTTATTTGGCAATTGCCCTCATCCACTAATCTTGCCATTCCCCAAGTAAAGTTTTTAATGTTTGTACTACAACAGTTACAGTAAAACAAATTACTAGAAAAAAGAGTGAAACCACCTGAGACTAATTAATATGCTTGAGACAGTGGTATCAAACTACAGTCCTTTGGCCTCAGCTGGCATGAGCCACACCTGGCAACCCCCCACCCCACCCCCACCTTTTATTTTTGTTTTTTTCTAGACAAAATTTCTATGTAGCCCTCACTATCCTGGAACTCACTGTATAGTCCAGGCTGACCTCAAACTCAAGAGACCCGCCTGCCTCTGCCTCCCAATTGCTAGGATTAAAGGTGTGCGCTATCATCACCCAGCTTACTTAAAAGGTTAGAAAATAAAGTGTAAGGTTAAAATTTAGAATAGGTTTAGTAAAATAAAACCAAGAGGATTAACTGGTACACTCAGATAAAATACAACTGTTAAACGTCTTAAACAAGTTACCTTCATCACCTGGTGGGGCCTTTGCAGGCATCCTGCTAATAGTCCTTTGAGTTCGAGCTGCAGGTTTCACTTTGTTGGCTTGTTTGGAGATGAGTTTTATAGGAATTCTTCTGCGAACATCAAGACCACCCAAGGATCCAGAACTATTAGTGCCTTGTAACTCATTGTCTATATGAATGGAAGAGAGGAAATTGTAATTTCTTTTACTTTTCCTTTTAAAAATTGTTCTACAAGTATAAAGATAAAATCGGTATCAAACAATAAAGTGAAGATCTTGGTTCAGCTTTTAAATACCAGACTGACTTAAGTGTAACTACTAATATTCTTCATCTGGGATAAGCCTTTAAAGTAATGCTTTTGGGTACCCTTTTCTTGAGAAACAGAACCCTTTCAGAAATTGATAAAAGTTACAGCTTCTTTATCTCTTTCTACAACTTTGAACAATAAAAACTCCCATATAATTCCATAGCAGTTTACAGAAACATAAACCTTTTAAAAATGTAAGGAGGAGCTGGAGAAATGGTGCAGCAATTAAGAGCACTAGGTGCTCTTCCAGAGTACCCAGGTTCAATTCCTAGCATCCACATAGTAGCTCATAACTGCCTGTAACTCCAGTTTTAGGGGATCTGACACCCTCGTACCAATGTACGTAAAATAAGATTAAATAAATTATTAAAAATAAAATAAAAATGCAAAGAAAGAAACCTCACAAATTGTAATAGATTTTTAAATATAAAGTAGAAAAAACCAAAATTGTCTCTACATATGTGTCTAATTATTAAATATGCAAAGTAGCCACTCAGGAAAACTAGTAAATTTACAGAAAGACAAACAATAAAATTGGAAATCCAACACTCAATCGATATCTGGTATGTATTAAGTTTTAATTTTGTGTAAGAGTGTGCGCGCGCCAGTGCAGTGGAGCCACAGTGAACATGTGCAGGTCAGAAGGCAACTGTGAAAGTGAGTTCTTCCCTCCTGCCGAACTCCAGTCCCATCTGTTAGCAGGTCTTTCTTTACCTGCTAAGCCTGCTTGTTGGCCTATGTGTTGGCTTTAAAGAGGTAATTATTCCTTTAAGCGTAACATTTTTTTCTAAAAAGTATTTAAGGCATTTACAAAAATTATACCAAATAAAAACCACATTATTTGTATTATAACATTTCTAGAGACCTGGGTAACAGATATCCTTAGTTAAAAAGTCAACAATACAATAAAAAACTGTGATTTAGACTTAGGTCTCAACAACTGACACTTTCTAGTCTTTAAAAACTTATCTATGGAATAAAAAAGAATTCTTGTCCATGAATAGGTACATTATTTCACAGAACTGACTCATAAAGCCTTACTTTTTTAAGTATGTAAAGATATATATGTAACATAAAATATCAATTTTACCCTAAGACAAAAAGGGAAATGCTTAAAAATAGGAAATGCAACTATAACTTTAAAATTGTAATGTTTCAAACACAAATTAATGGACAGAGTTCCTGCAAGAATTACAACCATGACTTATAGCCAAATGTATTTCAAAATGGGTCTCAATGATAAAACATCTGTCTACTTCTACCCTCTCAACAGCAAACTTCTCTTAGGATATTTTCAAGGAGGGGATAACATGATTAGCTAAAATCTTGAATAAAATAAACCCAATTTGATTCACCCTCAACATTGCACTAAAAGTCTGCTCATGTAGTTCATCAGTCTTCACTGCATTTGCTCATCCACACAGAAGTATCTACCAGCTATAGAGATATGACAGATGACCTTTTCCCGTGATAAAAACCAACCTGTTGCCCTTCATATATCAAAAGGATTCTTAGTGGTGTTACCTTCATGAATGCAAATAGCACACTTTATCTGCAACTTCCAAGCACCTCACACAAGCTCTCCATCTTCTGAACAGTCAGCCTAACCCTTTCTTCTTTTATAAAATCCTTATTTATGCCGGGCGGTGGTGGCGCACGCCTTTAATCCCAGCACTCGGGAGGCAGAGGCAGGCGGATCTCTGTGAGTTCGAGGCCAGCCTGGTCTACAAGAGCTAGTTCCAGGACAGGCCCCAAAAGCTACGGAGAAACCCTGTCTCGAAAAATCCAAAAAAATAAAAATAAAAATCCTTATTTACTTTATTTCATGTGCATTTTATTTGTGTTTGCCTGCACGTATGTCTGTGTGAAGGTCAGATCCTCCTGAAATTAGAAGAGCGGCCATCTGGGTGCTGGGAACTGAACCCGGGTCCTCTGGAAGAGCAGCCAGTGCTCTTAAACACAGAGCCATCTCTCCAGCCCAGAGCCTGCTGCTTCTCTTTTTCTGAAACAGGGTTTCTCTATGTAGCCCGGGAAGTCCTGGAACTCGCTTCATACACCCTGCTGTTTGTTGAAGCTAAGAGTTGCTTCAGAGATTTCAAGTGACAACATTCTGGGGTTTGTACGGGACCTTTTTAAAATTAAGAAAGAAAATGTAGCATGCACACACACACACACACACACACAGTAGCAAAACAACAAAACACGATAATAAAGAAATACCTGGTTATTACATAAGGAATAAAAATAATTGGCCATTTAATGTGAATCTACCTTTAAATGCAGTAACATTTTATTATACAGCTTTAAAAACACTCGTTGCTCTTCCAAAGCATCTGGGTTTGACTGTCAGCACCCAGCATGGCTGCTTACAACTCTAAGTGTCTGTAACTCTAATTCCAGGGGATCTGACCCTCACACAGACACATGTGCAAGCAAAACCAGTGACCATAAGAAAAAAGAAAGGGGAAAAAAAAGAAAAGGTTTAAAAAAAAAAAAAAAAAAGAGTCAAGGTATTGGCAGAACCTGTCTGAGATATTGAAGATCCTGGGTCCAGGCCCCTAGCATCCACTTCCCAAAAAAGAATGAAACAATATTTTACAAAATTTGCATTACATTTACCTAAGTGCCAACTAACACTTATAATGACCAAAGAATGCAGGGAGGGTCTTATCGGTCTGTGACCTGGGAGCGTGGGGAAAGGGCTGCCCTTGGAGAAGCTTCAGGAGCATCACATCACCACCTGTCTCTGCTTCCCTCCACCCCAGAGGGCCTTGGGCTTGCCCTCCTCGCTCTGTGCTCTCTGGAGCTCTCAGCCCACTGCTGACACTTCTACAATACAGAGAAACAATAAATAAAGCAATATTAACTTGCTGAGAGACAGACATCTGTAATTTTTTTTTTCCGGCAAAAGTTCATTTCAATACTTCCATTTACAAGACCTCTTGATCCTTTGACATTAAAATCATTATTCTGAAAAGCCTATTCGGTCAAGAAATCATCAGTTAACTAGCTAACAGGAATTTGATTTGCCAAAGACACTGTGATTCAAATAGTTTTCAAATTTGTATTTAAGGTCTTGTGAAAGTCTGAGTCGCCTGTTTAGTTTGATTATTTTTCCCTCAAAATGTACAGCTATTAACAATGAAGCATTAAGGTGACTGCCTCATAAGTAATTTAAAACCTAGAAACACTATTGTTGAGAAGAGTGGCTGTCCGGAAACTCAATTTTTTAAATTCTAGCTAGCTCATTAGACCTTTCATGTTAGAATGATTTTTATCTACCAAGGCAACCTTTTATTAGTAACTTAGAAACTGGGATATTTTACACATGCAGGACCAAGATGCTCTAGTGAGGAACTCAGTTTTTCTCATTTCTCTCACATACACCCACAAACCAATCCATTAGCAGCTGTTTTATTCTCCACCAAAATATTTATTGCAATTGCCCGTTGTCTGTGCCCTGTCCCAACTTTTCCCCCCACAGCGTTGCTGGGGACTGAACTCAGACCCTGTGCTAGCTAGGTAAGGCTCTATCATTGTGCTACACTTTCACTAAACTGAGCCTTTCTCTGGGCCACCTAAATGATTTACTCCTGTTCTTCCTCTCCAACACCATTCTCCATAGAAGAGTTGGGGTTATTTTTAAAATATTATACGCCTAATTTTATTCAGTTGTTTTATAGCCACTTAAAATTAACCATTTACCACGATTCTCAAATTCTTGAACAAGGTAACATGATTTCCTTCGCTTCTCAACTTAGGGCTCTTGCTCCTGCTAACTAAACCACAGACATCGGTCTTCTCTACATCTTCTTACCATTCCAAAAACACTTTTGCCTGGCACTCACTGAAATTTTTACTCCAGAAGCACCTGTTTTCTTAAAGTCCTCACCACAATCTACAAGCGGTTTTTTAAAAAGAAAAAAACTGCCTGCCCCTTTTGATAGAATGTAAACTCGAAGACAAGAACACAGTCCTATTGCTTATCAACCCACCATTCTATCTCCAAGTCTACAAGTATCTGCATGCAATTATGTAATTAAGCAGTAATTTGAAGACTGAGGGCATCTCCGTCAATTCTTAAAGAGCCTTTTCCTCTTGCTTGTCTGTATGTCTGAAGCGCTCAAAGCTAAGTGCACTCTTTCAATAACTAAGAACAAGAAAACGAAGCCAGCCGAAACAAAGTCTGAAACCACTATTACTTGGAATATGAGACGGAAATGTCTTGATCTTAAAATTTTTGTATTATGTTCCCAAAAGAAGCGAAAAGGACCACGGTCGAAGGGCGGGGCATACTTTGGGTTTAGAAAAGATGCTCCGCTTATAACTTCGAAAACCGTATCCGACTTTTCTTCTCTAACCTCTAGTCTGTGAAAACCCAAAGAGACAATAACCACGGGGTATGACCACTGCAGCAGATACCCGAAGCTGGGAGGCAGCAGGAAGTCTACAACCCACTCTCGCCTAGCGCTGGACGTTTCTCCAGTTCCGAAAGTGGAATCCACCCGCCTATTTCTCCAGCACAAAGTGCAGAGCAACCGGAATAAAGAGAGGGGTGGGACAAAAAAAGGACCGGCACCCTCCCGTTCCCAACAAGCCTGCGCGGTGCAGTGTCCGGAAGGCGAGCTCAGCAGCACCGCAGAGGCAGTGCTGCCGGTCTCGAGGATGGAGGTACCGCTCCGAAGAGTAGGCCGAGGAGCAGCGGGCCAGCCCGGGACCGGGTCTGTGAGCTGGCTTCCTCTCCGTCACGTCCCGGCGCAGTGAGGCGAGAGTACCCCTTAAACCCCGTCCCACACAAGCCAAGGGGGCACGAAACCAGGACCCCCGCTGCCTCCGCCTCCTTACCAGTGTGATCCATGATTCGGCTCGCAGGGCACAGTGGGAACGGAAGTGAGTCGCTCCGGAGTCGCAGCAAGCGCGTGCGCTCTACCTTCCGGAGCCCTGAGGCGGAAGTGCGCTCGGGTAGCTGGCATAGGCTTCCCTCCCTCTCCTCCGCCACCCGACTCCGGTGAGGGATTCAGGCTTAGCCAGAACTGAGGCAGAAAGAGTGGGAACACGAGGGCTTCTGTGTCGAGACTGCTAATGCTCCCTGAAGGAGGCAGCATTCAGCTGTATGAAGTACAGCTATTGCAGTTGGGAAGCAATAAGTACCACAGGGAAGCGCGGCGGGCTGCCCGCCCGCCCCTTAGGCGCGAGGCCTTCTGGGATTTGTAGTCCGCCCATGCCGGCCGGCCGAGAGCGCAGGCTCAAGCCGTTGGGCTGGTCCCACCCCAGCAGGCGGAGTAACGGTTTGGAATGCCCCCCGGATCCGCCGCCGGGCAGGAGAAAGTGTAAATAGGCGCGCGCTCTGTAGGCGCCCGAGGGAAACTGAGAGCAGCGGCCCTCGGCCGGGGAGGAAGGCTAGGTCCTCATTGTCTAATCATGCTTTGTCCTGACGAGCCTCGGCACGCGCGTTTTTCCCTCGCTCCTGCCAAAGTTTCTCAGGTGAAACGCGTGTGTAGTGATGACTACCACTCGCTTTCGAGAACAACGGCAGGCACGGCGAACCCCCGCTAAAACTGGAGGGAGTATCAGGAGGTCTCGGTCCGACGGGGATGGGGTGAAGGAAGGAAGATGGGGACCGAAGGATCAGGGTGGGGGAAGGGGCTCGTTAAGGTTTGGCGGGAAGGGAAAAGTGAGAGAGAGCAGGCCGCGACCGAGGAAGAGAGAGTTACCACAACAGGCGGTACCTAGTTCCAGTTCTTGGTCCCTTGGGTCTGTGGTTGCTGTTTTCATCTTGCTCAGCCAAAATAAAAGAAAGTGTCAGCGGCGATTGCGGAGGACCTTCAGAGCCTTCCCACCCCGCAGACTAGGTTCGTGTAGGTCTTCTACCTTCTCCAGCCCTTTACACTTGAAGCTCTCAGATGAGTAGAAAGGAGCACAATTAGTGGAAAACATCAGCCCAGGAGTCAAGGGATTTGGGCTCTATGGTCGTCCCTTGGTGACGACATCGTTACCTTGGGTTGTTCACGCTTTCAGTGCCAGAGTTCCTAGTTCAATAAAACAGTATTATATTGACCTCTTTTAAAAAAAAAAAAAAAATGTTTTCACGGTACTCAATTCCAAATAACGTATGTGTAGGAATGTGTACTGTGTGTTGCACAGTAACGGCTGTGACTTAACACTGTTGAGATTACAGTGTAAGTGTATCGTGTTATTTAGTGATTGCCTTAATTGTGGTCTTTTGAGAGACTCCAACTCGTGGCTTTACCAACAAGGTTGTAGGTACACCCACAACTAAGGACATTTCTGAATCAAGTGCCTTTTTTTGTTGTTCAAATGTAAATTTACTTACAAATGTAAGTTTACTGGGTGGTTTTCAGAATGCCTTCGGTTGCTAGTATTATTGGAGAATAATATTATTATATGAAGCTTAGCTCATATGTCGGTGTTCTGTATTATTCAGGTCAGTCTAAGAGTCACTCCAGCATGTTCTAAGGATCTAGCAGCAGCAGAAAAGTCAGCTTCTGATAAATTGGCTGCAGCGAGGCTTCACAAATGCCACTGTATTGTTAAACAAAAGGCACCATTAGCAAATCAATTTTCACATACCGAAACCTTTTCTATTAATTCAATACCAGATTCAGTGGGTCTGTTGAGTCTTCCACAGCATTCTGATATTTCTCTAAATATAGTGTTGGTTTGAATTTTTTTTTTTTTTTTAAGCAACTGTCTGGTCTTAAACGAACTTGGGAACAGTGGCTAACAGTGGTGCTGTGACCACACCTATGCTGGCCTCCTGACTTCACCTCACTCACTCTCTCCTAAACTCCAGCTCATGGACTCCCCCCCCCCCCCATTCTCTTTCTATTTTAGCCATGCTCTCTCTTGACCCTCTCCTCATGACGAGGTCTAGTACTTTTTCTTCTTGCTCTGGACTCTTCCAGATGCCTCAGGCTGTAATCTCCCTCATATCTACAAAAAAAACAAACAAACAAAAACAAAAAACTTCTCTTCAACTTGAGGGTTCATGTCCTCAATTTATACATCCGATGCCGAAACCCTCACTTTGTACAAGAACTTAAAGTGAGATAGTTCTTACCTAGGAAATATTTTTACCCACCCCACACCAATCAAACTTCAGATTGATGAAAATATAGGTTAATCATATCTGGTGCTGCTAGAGGATTAGAATTAAAGAAGGACTTTGAAATTATATTAAGACTTTAATAGTTTTGTCAGTATTTTATGGTATATCATTAGGAAAATTATTGGAGTGTCTAGGCGTGGTGGAACATGCTTGTAATTCTAGCCCTTGAGAGGCTGAGACAGGAGGATTGCAAGTTTAAAGGCATCCTGAGTTACATAATGAGCCCCTTCTCAGCAAATAAAAAAGAAGGAAATTTGCTAACTGCTCACTTTAGTCAAACCTGGACCATGTACTTGATTTGGCCTAAGCACTTCCATGCACTGCTTCAGCATCTGTACCCTCTTCCCTCCTTTATTATCGTGTCCATATGCTCTCAATCAGTGCCAGTGTGACAAGGTAATATCTTAAATTCTAAGTTAGAGTGTACAAAGGCTTATACAATACTTTTTATCTTTCATTTTTATTAGCTTGTACAAACTAATGTGTTTTCTTGGGCTATTTCCATTCCTGCATAATGTACTTTGACTATACTCATCCCTTCTATTATATCTTTTTCCAGTTTCCCCTTCCACCTCCCCAGTAGTTCCTCTTTTATTTCCATGTCTCCTACATTCCACATATGAGAGGAACTGTGTGATACTTATCTTTATGAGATTGGTTATCATTTAACATGATTTCCAGTTTTATCCCTTTTCCTGTAAATTACAGAATGGTTTTGTTTATGGTTGAATAGTATTCCATGTGCAAATATGCTACATTTCCTTAATCACCCATCTGTTGTTGGACACCTAGGCAATCTGACTAGTGAATAGTGCCACAATAAAAATGAATGTGCAGGGGCTGGAGAGATGGCTCAGTGGTTAAGAGCATTGCCTGCTCTTCCAAAGGTCCTGAGTTCAATTCCCAGCAACCACATGGTGGCTAACAACCATCTGTAATGAGTTCTGGTGCCCTCTTCTGGCCTGCAGGCATACACACAGACAGACTATTGTATCCATAATGAATAAATAAATAAATATTAAAAAAAGAACATGTCAGGCTTTGCTTCTTTGCAATGGCTGCCTCAGGTATTTTTTAAAAAAAAAAATAAGTAAAAAAAATGAATGTGCAAACATCTGTGTAGTAATATAAATGATTCTTCTAGGCATAGTTCCAGAAGTGATATAGATGGGTCATGTGGGAATTCTGTTTTTGTTTTTGTTTGAGGAACCTCCATGTTTTTCATAGTGAATGGATTATTTTGCAGTTCAAACAGTGGTAAAAGTTTCCTTCCCTCCCCTCTCCAACATTTGTTGTTTTTTGTTTCCTTGGTACCCACTCTGATTAGGGAAATTTTAATCTCCCTAATGGCTAAAGATTTTCAACATTTTTTATGTACTTTTTAATATATTTTGAACAAATTTTTTGAGACAGTATTTCTCTGTGTAACAGGATATCATGGAACTCATTTTATAGACCAGGCTGGCCTCGACTCACAGAGCTCCACCTGCCTCAGCCTCCCAAGTGCTGGGATTAAAGGCGTACGCCACCACTGCCCAGCGTATTTTGGACATTATATTTACGTGCATGAGTGTATTAACTGCACATATGTCTATGCACCATGTATATGTATTACCCATGAAGGCCAGAGAAGGCATATTTTCTGAGACTGGAGATACAGTTGTGAGCTACCATTTGAAAAGCTTCTATTCAGTTCATGTGCCCAGTTACTGTTTATTGTTTGTTTCACTTTGTGTATTCTGGACAACAGCCCCCTTGTCGTATTAGTTACACAGTTTTTCTCCCATTCTGTGTTCTCTTGACTCTGATGATTGTTTTCTTTGCTATACAGCAGCTTTTTAATTTAAGCAATCCTTTGTGTCAATTCTCACTATCATTTCATGATCTATTGGAGTCCTATTCAGAAAGTTGTTGCCTGCATCTGTGTTTTCCAATAATCATTTCAAGGATTCAAGTCTTAAGATTTAAGCCCATGGTTAATTTTGAGCTGATTTTTGTTTGAGGCAAGTTTTTCTCCACATATGTACTATGGCACACAGGCACAAATAAACATAAAAGAAAAAAATGTAAAAAGAGTCAACATTAATATATAGAACAGTGCTGACCCAACGTTTATAAATGTGAGAAGTCATTTTAATGGACAACCTGAAGCAACTAGTACATGTGTTTTGTTTGTGTGTACATACACATCCATACATATAGTTTTGATGTTTTATTTCGATTTGGTTTTTCTTTTTTTGAGATAGGGTCTTGCCCTATAGCCCATACTAGACCCAAACTTGACAATTATTCTGTCTAACCAGATAGTCATGTCCCAGTGGACTTAGCTTAGAGTGTATTTTCTTTTTATTGCCAGACCACTAATATCTTAATCACAAGCTAATGGTTATCAAGGTACTTTGGTAGCCTTAAGTGTTACCTGCATTCAGGGACACTACTAAGGACTGAGACAGAGTTGTTAAACTTTGTAGACTGACTTAAGCTAAACCAGGTAAAATGTGTGGCTTACATAAGAGACATTGATCAACTTGACTTATACGAATGATCCATATTTGAGTGCTAAATGTAGACAGAGGTTTCTGTCCCACCCTATCCCACAGCCATTCAATTCCAAAGAAACACACAGAGGCTTATATTAACTATAAACTGTTTGAACTATTAGCTCAGGCTTATTATTAAGTAGCTCTTAAAGTTTAAATTAACCCATAATTCTTATCTATGTTTAACCATGTAGCTTGGTACCTTTTCCTAATAAGGCATTCTCATCTTGCTTCTTCAGTGTCTGACTGGTGACTAAGTCTCTGCCTTTCCTCTTCCCAGAATTCTCCTAGCCTGGTTGTCCCACCTATACTTCTTGCCTGGCTACTGGGCAATCAGTGTTTTAGTAAACCAGTACAAGTGGCAAATCTTCACGGTGTACAAGAGTATCATCCCACAGTATTGTATTCAAGAGCATTATCCCACACCAGTAAAAAAATGTAAATATAGGGAACCTTGAAAAAGCAAGTTGTAAAAATAAATTTTCAGACTAAGAAAGACCTATAGCAAATATATGGTTTACTCACATAAATGACACAATCCAACAAGATACAGTTTTTAAAAAAATAACCATTCTTACATTGGGAAAAATATTGTATCTGATAGGATAGTGAACCAAGAAGCCAGAGATCCCGGGTGATGATCACAGTTATGGCAAGTATGAATTAACTGTAAGGAAAGCATTGATCTTAGGCCTGGGGCTACTCAAGAGACTGAGGCAGGAGGGGGGCCCAAATTCAGTGCCTTCTTGGACAATTTAGCGAGACCTCTCAAAATAAGAAAATTTAAAGCTCTGATAATTTAGCTCATATATCTTTATATAAAGATATATAGAATGTTTGCTTAATACACACAAAACTCTAGATTGAATCCCCAGTATTGAAATGTAAAACAATTCTCTTTTTTGTGGCACCTCCTAGGTGGTTGGCTGTGTCAAGGTGAAGCTGAATATCTCCTTCCAGTCACTGGCTGTCAGAAGCTCACTGAAGTGGATGAAGAACGCAAAATGAGTACCAGAAATAGCTGCTGGTAAAGAGTGGAGGGGTCATGAGGTCTGAACAGTGGTGAAATAACAAAGTTTTCCCATAAAGCAAGACATCCTGACCCATGGCAGAGTGCACCTGCTGTTAAATAAGAGGCATTCTTATTATAGACCAAGGAGAACTGGAGAGAGGTAAAAGTCTGTTTGCAGATGTATTGTGGGTACCAATATGAGTGTTCTCAACTAGCTTATTGTAAGAGAGAGATTCCTAGGGTGACATATCTACAGTTCCTCATCAGTAGAATCCAAAGCTTTTCAGTCTCTCTAAAGAGTCTGCCAATATATTGTAAGAAAGTCCTTTAAAAAGGTAAAAAAAAAAAAAAAAAAAAAAATCTGTATTGGGGTTCTCTATAGTAACAGAACTTACAGAACTAATCTCAAGAGATTTATTAGAAAGACTTATAGACTGTGGTCCAGCTAACCCAACAATGACTGGCTGTGAATGGAAAGTCCAGGAATTCAGTAGTTGTTCAGTCCATAAGAGTCCAGACGTCTCAGCTGGTTGTCAATATATGCTGGAATCACAAAAAAGTAGACTCTAATGCCTAAGAATGATAGTGAGGCAAGAGCAAGCAGGCAAAGAGAAAAGCTTCCTTCTTCCATGTCCTTATATGGCCTTCCAGCAGAAGATGTGGCCCATTAGAAGTGTGTGTTCCCAGCCCAAAAGATCTGGACTAAAGTTGTGTCTTCTTACCTCAAGGATCTGGATTAGAATCGATCTTCCCACTTCAAATTAAACAAAATGTCTCATAGGTGTGTCACTCCATTTTGGGGTTTTAGTAAATTCTAGATGTAGTCAAGTTGACAATCAAGAATACCCATCACAGAACCCATAACCAAAACACTCAAGATTCAGCCTCTTGTTACTCCATGTGCCCTGCAGTACAAACACTGAAATATTGCCCTGAAAAGGGCTTAGGGGGGCATGGAATGTACTGGCTAAATATATGCTTTATCAGATTATGGCAGCCAATCACAGGAAAATTATAAAGGGAAAATGGCATATATTAATTCTTCACTAATATCTCAAGTTGAAAGTAGTTTAAAATACACTTATAGAACAAACACTAACTATATTTAAAAACTTGTACTAAATATCATTTTTTATAAGTTTGAATAAATTGATATTAGAAAATGTTTCTTTGTCATTCTTAAATATGTTCTTACACAATTTGTGTACATAACAATTACAGACCATTCGCACCCCAACCTTTCACATCTTTATGCCATCCCTGTCCATCACCCTGCTCTCCACAAATCTCTAACATTCACGTCCATACAACTGATGGCAATTAATTCCTTCTTTTCTAGAATCTATTACTCTCCAGCAGTTCAGTAGCAAAGGGTAGGGCCTCATGACTGATTGTAAACAAGGCTCGTTTGTATGAGCCCAGTGTAAGTAACCACTATCGTATCATTTAGAGAATAGCATTTCAAAGTCCTTCACCCTCTCTTCCAGCTCTTACATACTTCTTACCCCTTCTGCAAGGTTGCCTGACTTGAGTGGGTGATGTAAATATCTTGCTTAAGGCTAAGTCTGCGACCATGACTTATTCTCAGCATTTTGGGCAGCCTTGGGCCTCTGCATTCATTGTCATTCACTGTGAAGAGGGTTCTCTGAATGAGGCGGAGAGTAGCTTTTGTCTATAGGTATAAACACAAATTTAGAAGGTAATTTAATACTATGTCAGTTTCCTTAAGTGACCATAAGTCCTCCTCTGATCCTGTGACCTCTGCAGGCCTGACTCATTAGTGGGTTTTATGGTGCCAGGCATGGGTTACTCCCCTCCTCTGTGGAGCAGACCTCAAATACAAGCAGAAAGCAGTTGGTTACCCAAAGGACAGTCATGATACTGTTGCACAGGTGAGTAAAAGCCCTGCAGGTTGATACTCTAGTTCATACAGTTCCCAGTGGTGACCCTACACCCACACCCCAACAGCCAGCACAGCACTACCAGCACTTTGAATGCTAGCCAGCACGGAGGAGATTTCCAATTCAGTTCCATAGTGTGTTTTCCAACCAAGATGTGTAGTCTCTTCTGCAATATGATCTTGTGATCAACCAAGAGGACTAACAGGAGCCTGTATTGTAACTCCCTTCAATGTCTCTTGTGGTTTTTATTTGGGTTAAAAGATAGTGGTATTCCATATAGTTTCTTTATATTCCCTTTGTCCCAGGTAATCTTTCCCACATCTCTGCAATCTGCTTCTCACTGCCCTACCTGCTTAAACCTTTCAACCCTCAGTGTCTCCCTTTACTTTCCTTCTACCTCCTCAAGATGCCTCCTTCCAGGTTTCTCCCAGCCAGAAGCTACTCAGCCTTTGTTTTTTGTTTTTTTTTGTTTTTGTTTTTGTTTTTTTTTGGTTTTTCGAGACAGGGTTTCTCTGTGGTTTTGGAGCCTGTCCTGGAACTAGCTCTTGTAGACCAGGCTGGTCTCGAACTCACAGAGATCCGCCTGCCTCTGCCTCCCAAGTGCTGGGATTAAAGGCGTGCGCCACCACCGCCCGGCTAGTTTTTTGTTTTTTGTTTTGTTTGTTTGTTTAAAGATTTATTAATTTATTAACGGATACAGTATTCTGTCTGCAAGTATCTCTGCAGGCCAGAAGAGGGCACCAGATGTCATTATGGATAGTCATGAGCCACTGGGAATTGAACTGAGGACCACTGGAAGAGCAGCCATCTCTCCAGCACCCCTCAGCCCGTAGTTTTAAGGAGCAAGAGTTGAGAAAGCACCTGAAACACAGGGAACCAAAGACAACACAGCTGCAGTAAAGAATTTTACTCTTAGCTTTTTTCTTCAGCCCTTGTGGTCTCCCACTCCAGCTGAGGAGTCTGTTTTAGTTGTCTGCTAACATGAGCCGTGAGAGTGCAGCAGGGAGAGCCAGGATCCTGATATTGCTAGAATAGAGGTGGGACAGAGACTGCTGTGGTTATAGTGTACCCTCTGCCATAGAAACATTGCTGCTTATCTACCCAGGAAAGTGTAGGGAAAGATAAGTACGGATCTGTGCCCTCGCCTGGTGCTGATAATTATCTTAGTACATTGGTGTTATCACAAGATATAGGTGAAGGCGTATTCGATAGGTATGCTAAAATAACCAGACCAGCTCAAAACAACAGATATAATTTAATAATTGAAAAACGGGGAAACTCACGCTACCGGAGAAGGTCCAAAGTCCAAATGGGTAAGGCGAGCACCGCGCAGAGAGGAGCGCACACCTATCTACCCCCCCCTCCCCGTTTGATCTACCTGGCTCCAGGTGGCCACACCCTAGCCAGATGTGATTGGCTGAGCTTCCCCATCAACAAGATAATGTTGACTAGTTAGATTGTAAACTTAGTTATTTCTTGCAGTTCTAAAAGGCTGAAAGTTTCAAGATTCAGTGTCGGGTTAGAGCTCATTTTCTGGTTCATTGATGGGGTCTACGAGCTGTATTTACCATTGTAGAATGGGAGAAGCATCTTTTGGGGGTTGCTGTAATATTGTCATAACCTAATCACCTCCCATTATCCCTTCCTCCTAATACTGGCATAGTGGCAGTTATGTTTTAACATGAGTTTGGGGGAGACATAAGCATTCAGACCACAGAAAATGTTGTTTCTGGATAGGATATTTTGTTTTGGAGATAGGATCCCACATAGTCAGGCTGTCCTCCATCAAACTTCCTTTATGGCCAAGGTTGACTTAGATCATCTACCCCCACCTCTGTGTGCTGAGATGATAGGTGTGCAACACCACGCCCACCCACCACACTGTAATTCTTAAAGTGCTCTCCTTGTATTATCATGCACTACTTGAATGTTGTGGATTTTTCTTTAAGTTGGATTGTTTTGTTTGCTTTTTGAGTTGGAGTTGTTCTGTAGCCCTGGCTGTCATGAAACTCACTCTGTAGACCAGGCTGACCTCGAACTCAAGAAATCCACCTACCTTTGCCTCTCAAATCCTGGAATTAAAGGTGTGCACAACTGGCTTTTTAGTTGGATTTTTAAACTTTTTATTCATATATTTTGATGGGATGAACTCATCACATGGACTTAATTGACTGAAATTTTTAAAAATATTCAAAATTTAAGCCAAGATGTAGAATTATGAACGTACAGTTCTCGGAAGTATCATGTAAATCAAACTAAATCTGAGACTAGGTAGTCCTTGTACTGTTGTAACACCTTTCCTGTTTCATTGGCAAATACTTCACTGTGACTCCCTAAATGATAATCTAGTTGTGGTGCCATTATCATACCTTTATTTTTCAAAAAATGTGGTTTTGTAGAGGAAAGGGATGGGAAACTTTTCTAGGTTGATGAAACTAAGAGATTTAGAGCTAAATGCAATGCCTGAAACTTGAGCCTCCAGATGCATAGAAAATGGGCACAAGGCACTGGAGACGTTTTTAATACATATATGCTAGAAATTGCAGAAGGCATTGTTTTCCTGAGCAATAATGGTGTTCTTGAGTTAGGAGATACATGCTGATGTTGTTAGGACAGAATAAAGCAATGCAGCAAACACCTTCAGATGTGTAGCCACAGAGACAAGTGTGTACGTAAGGCAGATATGGCCTTGTGTTCACGGTGGCTGCACTAGAGTACTGTTCTTTCAGCTTTCTGGTATCTAAACTACTGTACAATAAAACACTGGAAATAATTTTAGATTTATTTGAAATAAATATATGCAAGCAAAAAATTAAAACTCTAGTGTTAAAGACTGAATTTTTATGGTTTCCCCAATTCTACATGTTGATCTTCACCTTCAGTTTAAAAAATTATTATATGTGTGCATGAACCACACGTTATGTGTGTAAGTCAGAGAACAACTTGTAGTGTAATCTGGTTCTCTTTCGACCTTAATATGGCTTGTATGGATCAAATTCAGGTCTCAGGGCTGAAGGGCAGGTAAGTACCTTTACCCACCACGCCGTCGTGCCAGCCCCCACCTCCACTTTCTATGATATTAGGAGAGTAGATGAGATTAAATGAGAGCATGTAAGTGGGGCTCAAATCAATGTTCCAGGAGATAATCGAGCTGCTTCCATGGAAACCTGTTGGCATTTAAGTTGTATTATCTCCAAGGTACTAAAGCACACTGTCTTCGTCTCACCTCCCGTATACAGACATGTAATACAGATTTCTTTAATTATACAGGTGACTTCGTGTTCCAGAACAGTAGTTACAGGGTAGGGCACTGAAAGTTTGGCTGTGCAATTTACTCTCTGACTGGCCTTGGAAACTTCCCAAACCTTTCCTTGTCTTAGTATCCTTTGTCTGTCAAATAGGAATGCTTGTCTCAGCCTGCAGTAGACTTTCGAGATGAAATTGGCCAGTGAAATTAATTAGTCTCAAAGCCAGCACTTGTAACAACCATCCTCACTCACTCTTTTCCTTTCCCAGGTAAATAAAAATCCTAGATTCAAACCTGTTTGAGGAGATGTCCGCTAGGTGGCACCAGCCACGTTAAATAAAATAAGGATACCCCTGTATCCTCACTCAAAAAAAAAAAAAAAAAAAAAAATTGGAAGTTATAAAGAAACAAAACTGCAGTAGTTACCAGGAGGTGGTGATTCAGACCTTTAATCCCAGCACTCAGGAGGCAGAGGCAGGCGGTCTCTGTGAATTCGAGGTCAGTCTGGTCTACAGAGTGAGTTCCAGGATAGCCTATACACAGAGAAAAAAATACAATACTGATTTCTTTAATTATATGTCTCAAAAATCCAAACAATAAATAATTTTTGAGTGAGCTGGCAAGGTTCAGACTGAGACAAACAGTATAATCAAAGGGGTTGCTTTTATGACCCTCCCCTCCAATCCTGGTCCTAGGCCTGGCAACTATGTGGTTATAACCTATCTATTCATCTAGAGCAGTGCCCTTCTATCCAGAGTTTCACCTTAGTACCCACAACACTGTCAAACACACAACAAATACTCAATAATTATTGAGTTATTGACAGACTGTAAAGGAATAGTCGGTGAAGACAATGGTTGTAGAAAACCACTGGTTTTCAAGAGGGTACTTCTCCAAATCACATCCTATTAATAACAACATGAAAAGGGTCTTGGAATCACAACATGGGACACATTTGCTGGTCCAGTGCTTTAGGTACTTTGTCTTACATGCTTAGTTTGGCCTTGAACTCAGAGATCTGCCTACCTCTCCCTCCCAAGAGCTAGGATTAAAGGTGTGTGCCACTGCTGCCATGACTTCAAATATTATTTTTATCATTGTGTCCACAACCCTTCTACCAACATATCTCAGAATTTCTGAAATGTTGACCCCACCCTGGGAGAAAAATGGTCACTCCTTATGCTCCCAACATTCATCCTCTACCCGCAATTAAGCATTGCAAGTGTCTTTGAATTGGCTTTCATTTTGGTTTGTTTTTGAGGTAGAATCTCATTGTGTAGTCCACAGACTGACCTCAAACCCATGGTTCTTATGCCTTCACCTGCCTCATTTTGGGATTAAAGCTGTACAGTCTCACATCTAGTTTGGAACTTGCTTTCTGGTGTGGTAAAATTGACCATTCATACACAACAGTTAAACAATAATTTCAGATAGTTGTGAATGCTCTTCATGTCAGGAACAGGGTATGGTCCTGTTCACCAGTGGTGCAGGATGGAGTGAATCTATGTGCTCTGGGCAAAGGAAGATAAGACCTGGGAAATAAAGTCACAGTCTTTTACTAAAACCTTGGGGAAATTAGGCAAGAAAAAGAGTTAAATGTGCAGGCACTGAAGAATGTGGAATGGTAAAAGAACTGAGTGATACCCGTGAGCCACCTCGAGTTTCATGACATGCGATGGTTAGTTGGGAAAATGCCAGCCTTGTTTTTAAAAATGAGAGATACTTAAGTACTAACAGGTTTGATTCAGTAGAGAAAGATGAGTTGAGACATAGGAAAGGGGGGTGACCCCTTACACAAATTGAGGGGTTTTCTTTGAAGAGAGATGAGACACATACCTTAAAGTTCCTTTCTCTTAGTTTTAATAGTTCCCTTGATTCCTTCATTGTTGAAATAAGAGCGGCAGGGCTGCGTCCCCGGCACCCAGCCGCCCGCATGGCTAGCTTATGCCCCGAAATAATTACACGGAAACTGTATTCTTTTAATCACTGCCTGGCCCATTAGTTCCAGTCTCTTATTGGCTAGCTCTTACATATTGATCTAACCCATTTCTAATATTCTGTGTAGCACAACGAGGTGGCTTACCAGGGAAGATCTTAACCTGCGTCTGTCTGGAGTGGGAGAATCATGGCGACTCACTGACTCGGCTTCTTTCTCCCAGCATCCTGTCTGTTTACTCCACCCACCTAAGGGCTGGCCTATAAATGGGCCTAGGCAGTTTCTTTATTATTTAACCAATGACCTTCCTCCATCACTTCATTCCATCTGATCGTTCCTTCCCTCTTCTTTCCAGACCACCCTTTAGTAAACTTGTCTGCAGTGCTCTGTCCACACTACTCTTAATCACCCACTAAATGTTTTCCCATAGCAATATTACTCACCATAGACCACAAGACCACACCCTCCTTTCCAACTCCAGACTTTTTAATCTCCAAATTTCAAATCTCTACTAGCATTTTTGTTTAGCTGTTTATTTGACACATCATTTGTATAAACCCACCTTGAATTTAACACATCCAAACTTGGAAATGGGGGTTTCAAGTCCCCTGCCCCTATATAACACTGGAACATGGGCCTCTTTGGGGGAAATCCTAATCTCTGCCTTGTTATTTGATACGTAAAGTATCATGGTTAATTTATTTATGCTCATTAGGATTCTTAGTTCCTCTTCTCCAGAACATTTGAAAGAGCGCATGTATTTATGTAATCCTTTACTTTAGTTCCGGAAATGTGAATGAAAGTTCCACACTGCACCTGCCTCTTCGTTCCCCCATCAACTTCCCCTTATTTCACACCGAAGTGATCATGTGTTGAAAAGTGGAGATCTAAGATTAAAATAGCCTGGAATGCTGAGGCAAACATGAAGGAAACAGTCTTTTGGACCTGCTGCAAACTTTCAGCAGGGATAAAACAAAACACACACACACACTCCCCACCCCCACCTTGTGTGTTTACTGCTGTAACCTAACCAAACCATCCTGACTGATATAAATGTTATATAACTATATGTTTAAGAAAAATCTCTTTCAGCCCTTATTTCTGACAAACTGGCCATCCATGTCTCCCTAAGCAGAAATTCTGGACTGCAAAGTCCCACACTATCCCTCTTCAGTGCTCTCAATCTCAGTAATTATCATCATGCATTAAGTCATTCAGTCAGAATCTCAAGACAAGGAGCAATTATCTTAATTCCTCTTTTCCTTCAACATTAAGTCTGATCAGTAAGTTTTTTCTAAATGTGTCTCATACATCCTGAATCTCTGCAATAGCCTTCTTCCTGTTCCAGCTTCCAGACTTGGGATAAATATGACTTCCCATGAGAAACAGCCAGAAGTTGTTAAAGGATTTACCACAGGAAATCTATCCTCTGCCCTTGCCATCTGTTCTTGTGAGAACTAAGATGATAGACCCTTTTGTAGCCTTTGAAGAAAATGTCTTGTACATAAAAATAAACAAATCTGCATTTCTCAGAAGAACCTTTTAAAAATGTAAATCTGACTGGATGTGATAGCCCAGCACTAAGGAGACAGAGACAGGCAGATCTCTGAGTTCAAGGCCAGCCTGGTCTACAGAGTGAGTTCTAGTACAGCCAGGGCTACACAGAGAAACCTGTCTCAAAAACACCCACATAAATAAATAAATGGAAATCTGATTACTTTTTCCCTGTTTAAATAGCCAGGTGTGGTGGTTTAAATAGCACACCTTTAATCCCAGCACTTGGAAGGCAGAGACAGAGGATCTCTGAGTTCGAGGCCAGTTTAGTCTACATAGAGAGACACGTCTCAAAATCAGAGAGAGAGAGAGAGAGAGAGAGAGAGAGAGAGAGAGAGAGAGAAAGCAGAAGAAAGGGGAAGGTGATTTCTGTGCCCTTTGGTAGTGGCACATGCCTTTAATCCCTGTACTCAGGAGGCAGAAGCAAACTGATCTCTGAGGTCAAGGTCAGCGTGGTCTACAGTGCAAATTCCAGAATAGCCAGCACCTTATAGAGAAGCCCTAATCTGAAAAATTAAAAAAAACACACACAACAATCTACTTCCTGTTATATGCTTTTGGGTATTGTGGGCCCTACTCTGTCAACCTTTTTAACTTCCTGGCCTCTGGCTACACTCTAGTCCTAGACAGCACCCCATCAAGTTGAATCATTTCACACCCTGAGAACCTATGCTGTTCACTCTGCTTAAAAACTCCACGGGTTCTCCCCGTGAATCTCTTCCTGAGGTGTGTGACCAGCCTTGATACTACGGATCATTGTCCCTACGTGTCACCATCAGAAGCACATTCGCAAGTAGCCAGTCAGGCCTCCACATCATGGCTTCTGCAGTGATTCAGTGGACCACAGGTGTGAAATATTTGAAAAATTTTCATTGCACTGTAGTATCACTGACAACAATTAATTTATTACATTGTCTCGGGGAATGTGTGTGTGTGTGTTTACAGTGCTGAAGACTGAACCCAGGGCTTTGTATATGCAAAATATTGACTACTGAGCTAACCCCCAGCCTGTCCATAAAGGAATTTTGATGTTTTCAACACAAAGAAACAGTGTCTGAAGTGATGTATATGTTATTTGCCATGATCTGATTGCTATATATTCTTTGCATATATTAAAATATACTGTACCTTATAAACACGTATAATTACATCGTGTTTGAGCTGGGCTGTGGTGGCGCTTGCCTTTAATCCCAGCACTCAGTGAGGCAAAGACAACAAATCTCTGTGAGTTCAACGCCAGCCTGGTCTACAGAGTGAGTTCCAAGGCAGCCAAAGCTACACAGAGAAACCCGGGGGTGGGGCGGGGACATTTGTATCTGTATTCAATCTCTGTATACTTGTCAGTATTCCTTAAAACTGCAGTGTAACTGATCTCACAATATATACACTGTATTGGTTACTGTAACTAATACAGTGGTGATTTGAAGTGGATAGTACTGCCAGGTATGGTAGTGTGCGCCTGTAATTCCTGCCACCGATCCTCTGTGGATACTCCTCAGTAGGTTTGCTTCTCTGCCAGTCATTTCCCACATTAAACTATGATTTAATTAGAACAGAGAGTGTATCTGTTTTGTTTTCCGTTAGTTAGATGCCCAGTCCCTAGTCTTGTGTCAACTGTAAAATGGGTGCACAGTAAAGGTTTGATGAATGAATGAATGAAGACCTGATAGAAAATCTGGTGCTTGGGATAAGGGTTTGCAATGCTGATGAAGCAAAAAGGAAGGTAGCCTGGACTTCTCTGTGGCTCACACTTCCTCACACCATGTGACTAGCTGTCTGGATAGGCTAGCTATCCAGTGTGGAAGACGTAGACACACCACATCCCCAGAGTTCCAAGTGCTTTAATTCCTTGGGAGGAAGCAGAAACAGAGCCCTCATTTACTAAAGCTTGTTATTTTGCCACAGACATTTAATAACTGGTTTAAACAAAAATATTAAGCAATCTCTTCTTTGTTTTAGAGACTAAATGTTCCTATTTTATGAGCAAGTAAAACCACAAAACGTCAGTAAAATGCAAGTTCTTGCACATTTATGAGAAAAGAGTAACTCTACAATCTCAGATCAAAATAGCACATTTTTTTCTTGATCATAAAAATAAGGCTTCAGATAATTTTATATAATTTAATACTAAAACCTGAAAGGATAAACTATGGAAACAATCACATCAATGGAACTGGCTTTTATTCTAAATCACAAAAGCTACTATGTCACCTTTCATCTCCTACTCTCTCCTTGGGAACGGAAAAAAAAGAAAAAAACAAAAGCCTCATTCATCTCCACTTTAATTTCCTCTGAATCTATTCTAGGCACTAGGTCAGCTGATTGGATTAGCCAGGTAATGTAACCCACCATTTTGCCTTTATCTCTTAACAGATGAGATTAAAATCCAAGCTCCTTAATTCAGTTTGTGAGACCTTTCATTATCTGGCTCCTGTCCACCTTCCAGCTTTTCTCACCACTTCCTTCCCTGACTCAGTTGGGAGCTCACAGATAAAGGCCATGGACTCATGAGTCTTGACTGTATCCAGACCTTACCTACTCCAACAGAAACTTTGGAGGCCCCTGTGTCAGCGGGGTATTGAGATTCTCTTTTAGGTTTCCTAGTCTTGTTAGGAACGTAAGAACTGACTCAGAAGAAAGCTTGAGGACAATTTATCAGTGTTTAAAATAAAAACCTCTGTAGATGGATTTTTCTTCGAGCAACCAGCTCACAAAAATGCCATGGAGACTTGTATTAATTATGTTCTACCACACGGCTTTTTGTCTTTCTTTCATTCTGTATGTTTGACTTTCTCCACGTCTCCACAGCGTCTCTTTAGTACCTGAATTATCTTCTTCTACTTCCTCTCTCTGCCTGGAAACCCCGCCTATATCTCCTGCCTAGCTATTTATCACACCAGTCACGACAATACACCTTCACACAGCACACAAATATCCCACAACAGCCCCAAGGTAGGAAGATGAAGGAGAGGAAGAGAGGAAACCATGCAGTTTAAATTAAGCATGTATGTTCAGTAATAGAGGCCAAGCCAGGTAGTGGACAGAAAAACCACCTGATAAGAAAGTGTGGGGAGCTTCAGAGACAGTGTAAGGAAGCCCACAGAGTCAGGGAAAGCATGCTTAGGAAGAGAAAAAGGAAAGGAAAAGTTAAGTTTTCTGAGTGTAATTTTAGGAAGGCAGACATTCTTAACAGGACTATGTCTCCATAAATAACTATACCTGGTATAGGATTTCTGTGAAGAAAAAGTACATTATCTCAAAAAAGGTACATTGAAATGATATTTTGTTTGTGTTTTAACAAATAAAGCTTGCCTGAAGATCAAAGAACCTGAGTAGCTAACCATTAGAGATTTCTTACCTCTACCAATGTTCAGATCAAAGGGGCAGTCCTGTCCTCAGACTGACTGCATCTTCAGACTGACTGCTCCTCAGTCTGACTGCCTCAGACTGCACTGAGCTCCTGTCTCCTGCCTTATATTACCCCTCTCCGCCCGACCTTATCACTCTGTCTCCACCTCCCTAGTGCTGGGATTAAAGGCCTGTGAACCCAACTGCTGGGACCACCTTTGTGTGAGCTCTGTTTTTCTTTTAGACAGATTCAGTGTCATATAGCTCAGTGTGTCCTTGAACTCACAGAGATCTGGCTGCCTCTGTCTCCCAAGTGCTGTAATAAAATATGTGTGCCAACACTGCCTGGCTTCTATGACTAGCTAGTGTGGCTAGCTTTGTGCTCGGATCCTCAGGCAAACTTAATTTGTTAGTTCATAAACAAAATATCACCACAGTACATTATGCCATTAAAAGGATAATTATTCCACCCACCTCTTTAGCTTGGCTTTAGGTGAATCAATCTTCCCAAGGAATCATCCCCTAATCCAGTGACTGACCAGTCCAATTGGATTAACCTTTATATTTGGGTTAGCTAGGACTGTAGGAGTACCCCTCACCCCCACACACAACTTCAGTTAACCTTTTGTGGTTTATATACACTAGCACCCCGCACAATCAGGGCCATTTGCAATTAGGTGCAGAATTTCATGTCGAGAGGGGCAGGAATAAGTGAACAAGATCTCAGGTGATAGTTCACCTCCTTCTATGCCAAAGCACCAACAATCAACAACCCAATTTTGGGAGTTGTTTAAAAGTGGTTAAACTATTCTAATGAAGATGGTTGTTATCTTGAAGACATTGTTTTACAACAAAATCCATCCCCAGTCCCACTGAGGTGGCTGGTTGGCTAAGGATTCATAATATCCTCTCACATCTGAAAAGCCTATAAGATGTGCCTACTTCGTGGCTCCTTACACCCAGTCTCAGTGTTCAATTTGCCATGGCAACTGAAGTTTATTTATTTTTTTTAAAAATATTTATTTATTTATTATGTATACAATATTCTTTCTGCGTGTATGCCTGCAGGCCAGAAGAGGGCACCAGACCCCATTACAGATGGTTGTGAACCACCATGTGGTTGCTGGGAATTGAACTCAGGACCTTTGGAAGAGCAGGCAATGCTCTTAACCACTGAGCCATTTCTCCAGCCCGGCAACTGAAGTTTAATATCAGGTGTGCCCCTCCAACTCCAATAGTCCTTGTTCAACCATTAATCAGCTGGTAATGTGGTGTAGCACGGTTTACATACATCTAGGGTACCTTTTCAAAGGGACTGTGTTGCTCTGCTTTCTGGTGCTGTCGTAAAACTGACCAAAAGAACCTTGGGAGAAAAGGAATTATTTGGTTTATACTTCCAAGTAAATGTCTGTCATCAAGGGAAGCCAGGGCAGGAGTTCATGGACCGTGGAGGGTGTGAAGGAATGTTGCTTACGTATTTGTTCCCAGGTTTACTTTCCGCTACCTTCCCTATACTTCCAAGGCCCACCTGCCCTGGGGGTATCACCACCCACACCAACCAATAATTAAGAAAACACTACCACAGCCCACTCTGGTGAAGGCACTTGCTCAATTGAATGCCCTTCCTCCCAGGTGACTCTAGCTTGTGTCAAGTTGACAAAAGCTAAGCAGCACAGAAACCCATCCTCAGAGGGAGTCTGTGCTACGTTGGTGGTGTTCATATGAATCTACACATGAGATAAAATTGCACAGCGCTGTGTGTACATAAACACACAAGTGCAAGTATGACTGATGAAATGGGAACAAGCTCACTGCTTTGTTCTAACACCAATTGTACCGTAGTTATGTATGATGCTCACACTTGGGGAGACTTATGGCGTGTGAGCATCACATCACTTCTTCACAAAGTTCTGTGAATTTATCATCCTTTCAATACAAATGTTTTACATGAATGTAGAGGGAACGCAAAGTGCTAGAACATTTAATCTTCAACAATACATTGTGATTGGCTTGAAATGACAAGATCTTATACAAAAACAGTAAGGCCGACGATATTCCTGAAAAAAAGGATGAAGCAACTACCTCAGTTGGCATAGTCAAAAGAGTAAGGCTGAGGTCCTCAGTTACCGGAAGTCTCTGGCCTTTTTTCTGGAAGCCAGGGAAGCAAGAAGTTGAGTTGTAGTCCAGACTCCACCTCTGAGAAAGCCCGCCAAATGATGACCCCTCCTCAGAGATGCTCAAGACCTCTCCCACAGGGTATTTAAATTGTATCCCAGAGAACATACACGTGGTTTTCTGTTCTTCCTTCCTTGGTTCCTCTCTGGGGGCTGGAAAGCCATCCGGGAGCATTGGTATCCATTAAAGCTGGGCTTTTTCCTAATTTGGGTTGATTTGATCTGATTCAGATTATTGCATGGGAAGAAAGGTTTATCAGACTGCAGAAACTTTTCCCATGCTTATGTTCTAGCATGGGAAAGAGGCAGAAGAAAATAAAGAGTATATGACTCTTACAGGAAGAAGACACAGGGCCAAGGGAGGAGGCCCAAGACTCAGGAGATGTCATAGTGTGTAGTATGAGAGAATCCAAAGGAATTTATAGAGATCAGTCCTCTAGTTTGAGTTTTCTTTTTCTGATATCACATCATCCCAGCATTCCTTTCTGCTTTCTTATCATTGTTTTCTTCCCTTTACCCTTCCTTCAGCTTTTCCCTTTACTCACGTATGTTGGGTCTCCATCATTTCTCTGCATCAGGGTCATATTCTCCATTGTGGTTCTGCTACTTTTTAAAAAAAACAATCTCTTTTGTTTCTCTTTCTCCTCTAACTATGCCTATTACTGTTTCTTCCATTCTGTCTAGACACCTATCATCCATGTGACTTGCTTGTGTTTTAATGTTATTTGCATGGTAAATATGTCCTGTCCTTCCTGAAACAAGACACATGTAGCTTGTCTGACACAGATGCAGAATAACTTTAATTTTATTGTCTATCATTTTGACCTAAATCTCCAATAGAGTACCCCAATATATCTGAAACATGGACAAACACCTCTCAGGAATGTCCATAGCACAGCACTATTCGTGAAAACCAAAACTACAAACAGTACAAATAATCAAAACCAGTTGAGTGATTAACTACTTGAATAGTAGAACATTACATAACAGGAGAACTAGCAATGGATGCTGATGCAGAGACAGACAAATCCTCATGATTCTAACAATAAAGTAAGACAAATACACAGATAAAGAAAAATGAAGTAGTTATATTTATTGCAGTTCAAATAAAACAGGTTTTAGCAGGTGTGGTGATACATATCTATAATCCCAGAACTCAAAAGAATGAGATACGGGAATTACAAATTCAAGGACAACCTTGGTTACATAATCCAGGTCTCAAAACAATGACAAAACAGGTTTTAGAAAATAAGGCAGCTGTCATTCTAGAGACAATGGCTAGGAGATAGTGTGAAAAGGTTTTTGGGAGTGTGGTATGCTTGTGTATTAATATAGGTATGAACTAACAGAGATGTACTTGTTTTGTGAAAATTATCTAAGCAGTATATTAAATTTATACTGCGTGTGTGTATCTATATGTATATACACACGTGTGGTACTGGGTTGGAAGTTTGCATAATATGATGGAAGCTATTGTATAAAATAACCTAGAAGTGTTTGGGTGAGAAAGGGAAGAACTGTGGGACATTGTTTACCACAGTGATATTTACCACACTGACTACATGAAACCACATGCTTACATGTAGAAGTGGGATAAAGAAGACATCAAAATAATGACGAGAAGTGGCAAACAAGGAATCCCGGGTTTAAAAGTATATTAATAGCTTTTCTCAGAGAGGACACAACTGAGTCGTACGAAAGTGGGGCCAGATTTGGTAACACACACCTGTTAAGCTCAGCCCTGAGGAAGCTGAGATTGAAATGCCACAAGCTGGAGACTATGCAGGACAAAGTAAGACCCTGTCTTGAGGAAGAAAACACCAAATCCAAAACAAAAGATAACTTCACATTTATTAAATAATGCATATAAATATTTTCAGATTTATATGTGTTGGTTTTGTTTTTCATTTACTATTGAATTTTATATACAATAGTGGAATCATCCTATAGGTTAGGAATATAGCAAAGAACAACTTGAATTTCAAATTAAATTTCCATAAGTGATACACACTATACAGTATGCTTGTTATTCATAAAATGTATGAGGGAGACAGTATTTCTAGAGTGTGCTGTGACACAATCTTTTTTTTTCAAGACAGGATTTCTCTGTGTGTAACTTTGGCTATCCTGGAACTCTCTCTGTAGACCAGGCTGACCGCCAACTCACAGATATTCACCTACCTCTGCCTCCCAAGTGCTGGGATTAAAGGTGAGAGGTCTTTTATAGTCACCATGGTCCCAAGATTTTATAAGACTAGCTTTATTGTAACACGGAACTTTGGTATTCCCTTTAAAGAAAAAAAAAACAGTATTTTACTCTTTTGAGCAGAGGTATTCATCCATTTTCTGCAAGACTGTTATTACATAGTCTTTTGAGTCTATTTGTTGCCATTATAAGCAAGTGTCACAATGAGGATGAGATAGCAGTATTATTCTGGGAATGTCCTGGTTAGCTAAAAACCAGAATGCAGAACCAGCTGCCTTCATGTGGTAGCTATCATCTTCCTTCAGAAGTTGACACATGGCTTCTAACTGTATTTAAGAAGAACCAGGAACAGAATAGAACATTATACCTTTGGGATACAAAACACATTTAGGAATTTCACACATCTGTGACAGAGCACCCTATGGTTCTCAAGCCCAGCATCTCAGCTAAAGTCAAGTACTTGTTTTTCTCTAGAAATGAAGTATGGTTTCACTCCAATATGAACTATGTAGTTAGTGCAGAAGATCAAAGAATTACATGAGTAGCCAGGCGGTAGTGGCACACGCCTTTAATCCCAGCACTTGGGAGGCAGAGGCAGGCGGATCTCTGTGAGCTGGAGATCAGCCTGGTCAACAAGAGCTAGTTCCAGGACAGGCTCCAAAACCACAGAGAAACCCTGTCTTGAAAAACCAAAAAAAAAAATAAATAAAAAAAAATAAAAAAAAAACAACAACAACAAAGAAAAAAAGAATTATATGAGTACCTAGAAATTGTTGATATTCACAAAGTATTAAGTAAAAAAAATTAAAAGGTCTGAAATATCCTGGCTTAAACTATATATTTTTAATACACATTTCCAATATGTATATTCAAAACTATTTATTTATTTTTATTTTTGTATTAACTCCATTTAGAATACTTTGTATTTAAAAGCTCACTTTAAGCATAGACTACTGTGGATAATTTACTTTTAAATTTTGTTTTTTTGGGGTTTTTTTGTTGTTGTTGTTGGTGGTGGTGGTTGTTTGAGACAAGGTTTCTCTGTGTAGCTTTGGAGCCTGTCCTGGAACTTGCTCTGTAGACCAGGCTGGCCTCAAACTCACAGAGATCCATCTACTTTTGCCTCCTGAGTGCTAGGATTAAAGGCATGTGGCACCACTGCCTGTTGGATTGTTTTAAAAGTGGTTAGAATTCCATTTATGACTGTTTCCTCGGAGTATTATTAAATAGTTAGAGAAAAGCTTGTTCTCATCACCATGGTCTTCTATCAAAAAGGGTTTGGTCAAAATTGTCTTCATGTTAGATTTTTCAAAATAAGGTCTCACTATATAGCACAACAGACCTTGAACTATTACTTCTCCTGCCTCGGCCTCTCAAGGCCTAGGATTACGGGTATGGACCACCATACCTGGCTTTAAATAGAAGAGAGCTTATCTTGCCATTATACAAGGAGATAGGCTAAAGCTGCATTTTAAAATAGGAATTATGGGGATTGGAGAGATGGCTTAGTGCTAAACAGCACTTGATGCTCTTGGAGAGGACCTGGGTTCAAATACCAACACTCATAGAACAGGTCACAACCATCTATAACTCCGTTCTCAGGAAATCTGATACTCTTTTCTAACCTTTTGGGCACCAGGCACACACACGGTGCACAGACATATGTATGAACAAAACACTCATAAACAAAATAAGTCTAAACAAAATTATTTTTCAAAGGTTGATTTTATTTTTAAACTCATTAATGAGTACATTAGTAACTCTGTTTTACCTTTCTTAGTGTGATCAACACATCCTGGCTCACCTGCCCACAAAGACTGTTGAGGGAACACTTATACAGTTTAATAGGGATAGAGCACACTCTGTGGACACAGAGAGCAACCCTGTCATGGTATCAGCAGCACTGAGCACTGTCTCAGGTCCCAGACATTGCTGATTTTCAGGGATGAGTCTCACGGTTTTGAATATTTTAGAGCTAAGCTGTCTGTTTTCTGCATTAAGACATAGAAATGACCAGTGTTTCTTGTGTAATGCCTAAGAAGTTTAAAAATGTAAATATTTTAACATAGCAGTAAGAGGATGACTGTTTAAGTACGAAGAAATAGAGCAGAGAACACTTGCAGAGAGGACCTGATAGACACGTTCTGTCAGCGGTCCTTGCTGGCGGTGACCCCGTACCCACTCTCAGAAAGCAAGTCTACGCATGGCCTGTGAAAGAAAAAGGGAAACAAAATATTCACCAATTTAATTCTCCTTAGGCCCACATTACCTTTTTTTAAAATACGTATTTCTAGTAGTGGTCGCTTGATTTTACTCAGGTATGTGTCATTAAAAAAAGGTGTGGGAGAGAAGACAATTTCACTCTCATTATACATACTTCTAATTTGTAAAGTAGTCATTACTGTTCATTGGGCACTAAGTACAAAACCCCACTCTTCATAGGCAGTCTTCAATTTTCACCGTCCTGTGCATTATCATCTCTATTTCACATGCAGACACTGAAATGAAACTGAGTGGTGCTGGCCAAACAGTCAGTAAGGACCAGGTTCAGGAGTAGTTCACAGGCTGTCTGGGTTCAAATCCCCACTGCTACAACATTTCATTACCTTAGAAGACTGAATAGTCATTTTATGTGGAAATTAGTAACTATCTATTCCACAGTGTGGCAACCACTCAAGTCCCTTTATTCATTTCTGTATTTATTCATTCATTTATTCATTCATTTCTTGGAGGTAAGATCTCTACCCCGGTTTGTTCTCAAGTCCCAGATGTAGCTGTGGATACCCTTCAGCTTCTGATCTTCCTTGCCTTCACCTCTAAAGTTCTGGGATTACAGGTGTTCATTTATTCTGTGCTGGGAATCGAACCCAGGACTTCATAGAGTCATAAATTACCAGAGCTGGATGAACTTTTGGTTTAATAATAACTTTCATAGGCTTATTAAGCTGGGGGGATAAGACACCAGGCTTGTGATTTTCATTCTAACTAATTTCTTCCATTAAATTCTCTGCCTGATTTTACAACAGGGGCTTGAATGTTGCCCAGTGCATTTCATCAGGACCTGGAAAGTCATCGTATCTTACTTAATCTAGCAGAACTGTGTGTGATCCTACATTTGAGACGGAAACCAATTGCCTAAGTATGAATGGAGAACCCAGCTTCAACATAGTCCGTATGAAAATGTGTCTGTATTTGACTCCTGTTCAATAGAGCCCAAGATTTTGGTGTAGCTATAATAAAAACAGAGATATGTCCTTTAAATATCTTGATGAGCTCAAAATGGTCATGGTTGCACGGTTTCCATGGCACCCTACCTACTCGTTGGGACCCTTGTTGGCCAGCAAAACAGACTGCATGCCCGTGAAGACTGACAGAAGATTGAAAAAGGCTGCTCTGGGAGTCTGGTGGAAACAGAGGTGCTATCAATAAGCTGTGGCCTGGCCCAAGGGAAGGCCTGTGTTGCTAGGGAAAGCATAGCTGGGTGGTTATTACAGAAAGGCCAAGTTCACTTTTATAGACACAATTAACAGGGATTTCTATCCATGGAAACTTCCCTTGAGAAGTCACTTGGTTACCAGTGTCTGGAAATTTTCACAGAGAATCTAAATTGAGTAGGAGGGATTTCTGCATGGGCTGAGAACATTATCAGTTTCTCAGAAAACTTTCAACTTAAAATTCTTTTAATTACTTCTCAGCCTGTTGGCTAAGATCAAGTATAAAGTTATCATATTTTAATTATATTTTTTGATAATTTTATGATAAAAAGTTATTTGATCCTCCATTGTTGTTCTCGTTTTATTTAGAAGTAAAACCCTAAAATTTACTCAGATTCTTCAAGGTCAGTCAACTTTCCTAGGAACAGTCTAGTGGCACAAGCTCCCGAAACAGCCTCAGTCTGGTGCAAAGGAAGTGTGTAAGCCATCATCAGTCAGGTGAAGACTGACTGGACCTTAGTTAGAAGTCCCCTGTCCCCTTCCCTATCCCACAGCCTTAGGTCTCTAGGAAGAAGTGAACTTTGAGTTCAACATAAAATCAGAACTTGCTTGTGGCTACTAGTCACTGCCGAGATTACAGTTCCTGAGACCTTGTCGTCCTCAAGGGAATGTCGTCTTTCCATTTCTCCTTCTATGAAGTCTTTCAGGATGATTCTGCATTTTTCCTGGATGGCTCTTAGACTATTCACTACTTGTTCATGCCATTTGTTCAGTATTAAATCCAATTACTTTCTGCATAAGAAAATAAAGACCATACCTCATCCTGAACATCAAGTTCTTCCTCATTCTTCTCTGCTTCCATCAGTTCAAGAGGATCTTTACAGTCTTGAATGAGGGTGATCTTGATAAAGAACATACGCAGTACTTATTGGAAATCTAATAGCATCAAATACAGCACACACCACCGAAAATGATTTAAACTTTACTGGTATTGTCATTTGTCGTCTATACTTCAGAATCCTCTTCTAATTTCTTGTTCATTCATATTTCTTGTACATTCAAACTGGTCCAGTTTTCTACTGTGTAAACCCCTTGAACAGCTCCTTCTCTGTCTCTGAAGTGTGTGCCTCTTAACAAGACACCCTCAACCAGGCAGTCAATAATGCTTGTCTTTTGACAGCTAAGAGCACTTAGTACAGCTCTGAGGACACTTTGACTATGCCACAGTGGGCTAGTGACTGAGGACAATGCAGGGGCCCAGCTTGAATTTAGCAGAACTTAATTTATTGAAGGAGAAGTTGACAGCTTAGGACATTTCTGCTTTTTAGAGATAATGTATAATTATTTAATCCTCTCTAAGAGGATATCAATACACCTTGCATTTGTCTTGTTCACTGAGAAAGACATTTCAAAAGCAATACCAAATATATAGCAAAGCTAAAATGTCATCCTGTACTACTGGTTTTCTACTTCTCATCTCACAAAGAGCTCAGTGCTTTTATTGATGTGAAAATCAGTTAGAAGACCAAGTCTCTGTACAAACAGTCTTAATATGATGGGAATGGTAGCTACAGATTGTGGCTATTCTAGGATAAATCTTGTAATAGATCAAAGGGTGGAAAAGGTTTTTAATCTCTGCCTCTAAATATCCTTGCCTAACAAGTGACTTTCTGAAGGAAAGAAAACTACCACCAGGTGAGGACGGAGCAGGTTTCATGTGAGATCCTGTGGAGACAGGCAGGGTTCCCAATCTCACTGGAGCCAGGAATACTCTGCCCACCTTGCAAGCAATCATTTTTACTCAGGCTAACACACACTGAAAGTGAAAATCTATGCCAGCCATTCAGAGCACCTCACAGACTGAATCCATGTAGTCTGACGCAGTGAGCACACTGTTCCTCATTCAGCTTCATCACATTTGTGGCCTAAGACTTTACATCAGAATGGGTGCTAACAAATCACGTAACTGCTTTCCTTTTGAGAAGGAACTTGTTACCATGGTTTTGTTTTACTTTTGATGTGTGATCTCAAAAACTATACAAGCCAGCTTTGTTTTTAACCTAGGGTTAGAATTTTTTAAGTTGGAAATTTTAAGCTGGGCATTTAAAAAATGCACAAAAGTGGTACTATTTTAAAAGAAAAGAGTTTTATTTATTTTATGTGTTTGAGTGTTTTGTTTACATGTATGTATGTGTGCCAAGTGTGTGTCTGGTACCCACAAAGGCCAGAAGTGGGTATCAGATCCCCTTCGACTGGAATTACAGATGGCCGTAAGTCACCATGGGGATGCTAGGAACTGAACCTGGGTCATCTGGAGGAGCATCCAGAGCTCTTAACCACCAAGCCATTCTCCAGTCCCTAGCTTTTCTTTTTGGTAGGTGTGGACACTTGAATATTTGAGATGGACCCTCTCAGTAGCTTGGCTTGCTCTTTTCCCCAGAAACATTAGCAGAGCATCCTCTGCACTGACAGCTGAAAAGAATAATGCAACAGTTTCTAGATTAGTTCTACTCTGAGCACCAACTTCTAGTCTGTAATAAAGATCTGCTTCTCTTAGCCTTAGAAAACATAAGTAATACAATATGATTATGTTACAAGGATAACTGTTTTTCATAGATGCTAACGGTGATTTAAATGGAAAATGTCCCACATAGGTTCATATATTTTAACAGTTAGTCCCCAGTAGGTAGCACTGTTTGGGGAGGTTACAGAACATTTAGGTGATGGAGCCTTGCTAGAGAAAGAATGTCACTTTAAGGTTTCATAGCCTTGCTCCACTTCCTCTCCTCTCTCTATGTGTGGATAAAATGTAACCAGCCAGTTTCCAGCTCCTGACTCTGTACCATGCCTTCTCTGTCATTGCGAACCCTCTGGAATCATAAGCGGAAGTAAACTCTTGGTTGTGATATTTTTATCACAGCAACAGAGAAGAAATTGCTACAGTGTCCCAAATTCACTGTGAAAGCATCATGAGAAATGAGGTTCTCATTTAGACCTTCCAGTAAACCTAGGCAATGAGTTCAAGCAGGTTTGCCTTTTCTCATTATTTGAAAAGAGAATTGACAAAATAAGGCTTTAGGAAATTATAGTGTTTTCCATTTTGTGGGAGAAAATGAACCTGTGATGTGGGATTCCCCTCTGTATGCTGCAATACCATTGCTTAATAAAGAAACTGGCTTGACCTGATAGGGTAGAACAGAGATGGGGAGGGGTGGCCTAATCTGAATGCTGGGAGAAAGGAGCCAGAGTCAGGGAGAAGCCATGGAGCTGCCACCAGAAACAGACATGCCGAAACTTTGCCAGTAAGTCACAGCCATGTGGCGATACACAGATTAATGGATATGGATTTAGTTTAGGATATAAGAGTTAGCCAGAAACACGCTAAGCTATTGGTCAAACAGTATTGCAAATAATATGGTTTCTGTGTGGTTATTTCGGGGCTGAGCAGCTGGGAACAAACAAGTGCCCTCCTACAACAAACCTGGATTTGTTTATAGTTTTATTTGTTTTTGTGTGGGGCTATACTTACCTGTGAGGATACATGTGCAGGTCAGAGGTTCATCAGAATTCTTTGTCACTCCCATCTTATATTTTGAGATAGGGTCTCTCATTAAACAGGAAGCCATTACGGCTATCCTGGCTGGCTGTGAGCCCTGGGATTTGCCTATTTCCACACCTGAACAGTGAGGTCACAGGCACGTACCGCCAAGCCTGGGTGTTGAGGAACTGACTCGGATCCTGACATTTGCACAGCAATCAAGCCTTTGCCCACTGAACAGTCCCTCATTTTCTGTTCTTTGTTTGTTTTTCAAAGATCACTTGTAGGTTAAATCTTAACTTCGTAAATTAAGGATTCCCCGCTGGTATAATATACACTACATTGATACGCATCACAGAAAAGCCAGGATTCAGTGCTGTCTTCTAAAAATAGTGTTACAGCTAACGCCACATTTGTCAGGGAGCATGCTCACTGTAGAACTCTCAAGTCTTGGGCATTACCAGGAAGCCTCCTAGAAACTATTTTAGTCCTCCTGTCTTCCTGGCAGTGAGCGGTTTTCATCCCCACTTCCCTGATGAGAAAATGGCTCTTAGAAGTTCAACAGATGGCCTAAAAGTCAGAGGTGTTTTTTTTTTTTTTTCTAGGCTGGTTTTCAGGATGGAGTAGGTGAAATGTTTACCGTATCTAGAAGGGAATCCTGGCCCTCTCTGGATTTAACCTGGTTCTGCAGATAGAGTATAGCATCATGAACCGTCAGAAAGAATCTGTCCTTTCTAACGTTGTCATCAAAGAACCCACACTGCTCCATTTTTTCTAGCACATCGTCTGCAAAGAAAAAAGGATGTTTAGTTGCTAGAAAAAGGATTTTTGTAACATCAAACGATATCACGTGTTTTTTTAGTTTTTGTAGCACTTTTTCATCACTTCCTCATTTCTAAACTCTGACCTGGCTCTCCCACAGTACCTTTCTTTCCCAGCAGCACACGGAATGGTCACCCCACAGTTGCTTGCAGTCTGTCTTGGTGACTCTTTTGCCAAGCCAATATTCCCATCCCTAGTTGCCCTGAGCCTGGCTTCTGGTTCACAGCTGTGCCCTTCTCAGAGAATTTTATCTGGCCACTGGGAGCTGTTTAACTTGAAGAGGCCTGGGGAGCTCCACGCCCCCCCACACACATACTTTACCTGATCCACTGACTGGCAGATAAGGGTATAAAATGGAACTTTGCATAACCACCTCTGTATAGAGCCACTTATGTAATGAAACATCTGACATCAGGTGCTTGACCAGCTTCATCTATGGCCCAGTCCCCCTTCCCTCACTCCCTCAACCACTTGTGCATAAATCCCCACCGCAAGCTCCTTCAGAGAACTCATCCTAAGCACTGGTACCCTCCTCTACTTACAGATATGCTCCAGAAGATCTTCGTTGTCTCACCTCTGCTCACTCCAAAACGATGTCCCCGTAGCCACCAACAGGAAACAAGCTTCTATACTGTGCCACCCGTGTGGCACAAATTGGAAAAAAAATATCTTTCAAAGCTCAAAACTGCCCTAAACTATTATAATTGGTGCACAATTGTTTGTGGTGATAAAGAGTTTTGGAAATAGCACATAATTATCTAATACTGTGATTAACTACATATTTGAAGGTAACTAAGATGACATTATTCACATTCCAAAGGAGAAGATGTGGGCAAGTTTGACAGATGTGCACATAGGCGTTTACCTTGAAGCAAAGCAAAGTACACGTTCACATCAATTCTCTGGAATTCTTTGACAATCTAAAAATAGAAAAGAATTCAGCATATTTAAACATTTGCTCTGGGGAAATGTCAACATCTCTATGGTTAATCAAGACTTTCAGGAGAGTTTATTACTGGAAAGCCATAGCTATTTTCAGACTGACACAATGCTGTATAGAAAGATGTATGTGTATATATCTTAAGAAATAGCACACCAAGTAAGGTAGTTTATACAGTCAATGCTGTCACTCAAAAGGCTGAAGCGAGGGGCTTTTAATTTGAGGGTTACATAGCAAGACCTATTTTAAAACAGACCGAGGAACGCAACACCCAGTGTTGGGTAGCCAGCAATTCATAGCACAGAGGTACTCTATAAACAATTTGTAGAAGGAAGGAACAATGGAGTAGTTAGACATCCAAATAGTTCTTGCTCACTGTAACAAAAAGTAAATAAGACATTCAAAAAGTAAAATCTCACTAACTATCCAGGTCTTTGTTTTAAATGCACCCATGCTAATTATCTTAATTGTACTTTTGTACTATGGTTTATTTATTCCATGTAACTGTTGGGAGAAACAGGAAGGAGGTACATAGAATTTCTCTAATATTCCTCAAAACTAAATATGAATTTACAATGACCATTAAAAGTTTGATTTTTTTTTTTTTAAAATCCAGACCCTAGGCCTGTGAGCAATAGTAATTGTCACCATAACATAAGCAGCTATTCAAGTGTGGAACATCAGGACTCTACAAAGTCATTAAACCAACTGGCCAGCGTAATCTATAATGGGTCTGAGTCACTGCACACAGTGAAATAAACAACAAGAAGCAGCCAGCATGTGTTCTCAAATGAGCTAACAGACCTGCTGGGAGAACAGAGCCTCGCAGCATATTCTCACAGTCTTTTGCCAAGTGTAATTGCTTACCTACCTAGCACCCAGACCCTGGCATCAGCTTCTACTCCTGCAGTTGTAGCCCACAGCTCAGCTAAAACTAGACAGAATCCTGTTTCCTGTAATTATATCTGTGGTTGGTGCCTTACCCTGCTGCCCTCTCTGTCTGACCCTCTTGATCACTACCCAAAACTTCATCTAAATTTGACACCAGGGGTAACACCTATTAAACAAACTGTGAAGCACTTACTGCAGTTGTTTGTGTGATTATTTACTGTTTGCCTTTCTCTCTGGAGAGAGCCCAGGCATGCCTTCTCACAAGCATCTTCTGCTAGGTGGAGCAATGAGCACACACTGAAGCATCAAATGAATGGATTGAGATCCTGCTATTGCTCTCAGTTCTGGGAATACTTCTGTCCTGCATGCTGCTCACTCTTGCCCTGACTTCCTGGGTATGACCTGCCCTTTTTAACAATGGCTGCCTCTTCTAGTCCAGACCATTCACTGTTCCATAACAAGTAGAATATAATACTTAACACAAACTACCACTTTTCCTTGTTCTCGTGGCTCATTTACATTCTCAGGAAAATAAAACATACTAAGAGTTAACATCGTCTAAGAGATGTCTGTGTTCCAGACGCTTCTGTATTCCTTATATGTATTGCTTATTTGATCTTCATGATACCTGTATGGTAAATACCACCATTATGCTTATATTACCAAAGAAGAAGCCAAGACAAAGGCAGATAAGAAACTTGTTCTTGGTAGTGGAGGCAGGATTCACCTCACAGAGCCTGTCTCCAAAGCTTATGCTCTATAGCCAAAAAGGAGGATGAAGAAGAGGGAAGAAAATTCACTTGGGCAAATTATAAAGCCCTTTCACACAGTTGAGTGACCCATTCCATTACTTTATCATTACCAAGTGTGCAGTACAGACAGCCAGAACCTCACCATTCGCAGTGACTTCACTCCTACCACATCCAAGAAGGATATGGCCCCACAGTCCAGCACCAGACTATGGATCGGAACTTTGGGAACATTCACTTTAACTGGGAGTTCAGAGTTCCAGTCCACTTGAATCTCAATTTCTTTGGTTGGGATATCAAGTTCCTCTGGCTCTTCAACATCCTCGTCAGGTTCAAAAGCATTATTTGATAAGCCAACATCACTTATGATCCCGTTCTAACAAAGAAAAGACCGCCAATTTTATTGTCAAAAACACAGCTTTCATCAGTTCACCCCAAACTGTTTAAAAGTCCTAAATGGGCTATTTAGAAAACCAGTCTATCAAGGGGCTGCAGTCTTGAGGAATGAATTTTACTTCTATCTATACTTCGGTGCTCTCTAAGAAAAAAATGAAGGAAATTGGATTTCTGGGTGATTATGGGACATTTCCAAGAGAGACAGAAAATCACAGCAAAAACTGTGAAAGCTCATGAAATTACTATTTTAGTTTTCTAGCATTGAGTCTTCACCTTGTTCTTTTCAGTAAAATAATGTTTAAAATGAGTACGGATGCTCATTTTTAATGGGGGCCAACTCTGTTTTGAGGGAGCTCCACAGTTTTCATTGACCCCACCCTCTCCCCGGAGCCTACGGAACAGATCAGCTGTTCCCTGAAACACCTTTGTCATCTGTTCCGGTACACCTGGTCACCAAACACGGTGGCTTTAATTCTAGACCGTGTAACCGCTTTCACCAAAGAAAGGGGAAGAAAGATGCTGTCTCACCTTTGTTGCCCTTAGTTGTCCTTTTTTGATGAGTTTCTGTATTCTCCTCAGTGCTTTCAGCCTCTTATTATAAACTCGAATGGCATCAAATCCAACCTTTGGAAATAAATGTTAGTTACTTAAAATGTCTGGTTCTTAATATTCCATAGCATTTTCTAACTGAGGGGCTGTTTCTCTTTTATTGTTAGTTATGTGTCCGTATGTAGGTATGTGCACATGTGAGTCCTGAGGACGTAAGACGCCCTGGAGCTGGAGTGTCAGGTGGTTGTGAGCTTCCCTACTTCAAAGAGCAATAAGTTCTCCTAACTTGCTGAGCCATCTTTCCAGACCCCAGAATGGCTATGTCTTAAAAGATACTATTTTGAAAGAACCCTGACAGAAAAAAAAAGTGAGGTCTGGGGGAGTAGACTCCTGCCAGTCACTCATCCCACTAAAGATGAGGACAGAATACTAGCAGATTGAAGGCTCTAAGCAAGTAAAAAAAAAAAAAAAAAGACAAAATCAAGGAGAAAAAAAGGTTTAGCTTCAAGACTGCATTTTCTTGATGTCACAAAGCTACTTTGTTATGGGAAAAAGTTTGTTAGCTCCCCTTTGAGCTAGTTTGTTCTGGAAACAGGAAGCTAGCACTCAGGCAAATTCCAAGTTCCAAGGATGGCACTGGAGACAAGAACCGTTCACTCCAGCAAGGCAACTCCTGTCCCCTCCTTGGCTCTTACCTTCTCTCAGTGAACACACTTCCCCGACACCCAGCACACCACCTCCCTCACACTGTTTGTGGGTGAGATTTATGCCAGCTTGACAGAGGTTAGAGTCAGGAGGGAAGAAGGACTCTCAACTGAGAAAATGCCTCCCTATGATTGGCCTGTAGACAAATCTGTCAGGAATTTCCCTGATTAATGATTCATGTGGGAGGACCTAGCCCCTGGTGGCCAGTGCCACCCCAGGCCAGGAAGTCCTGAGTTGTGTAAGAAAACAAGCTGAGAAAGTCAGGAGGAGCAAGTCAAGTAAGCAGCCGTCCTCCATGGCCTCTGCGTCAGTGCCTGCCCTGACTTCTCTCAGTGATGAAAGTGACCTAGAGTTGTAAGATGAAATAAACCATTTCCTCCCTGAGTTGCTTTTGGTCATGGCGTTTTATCTCAGCAATAGACACCTAAGCGAGACCCAATGTCTGCAACTAAAACTTCTTTTAAAAATATTTTATTCATGTGTGTGTGAATGTACTCATGTGTGCAGGGGCCCAGAAGAGATCCCAGATCCCTGGGTGCTGTATTTATGAGCCACTTGATATGGGTACAGAATCCAAGCTCCTTTCCTCTGGTAGGTCAGGAAATATTCTTAACAGCTGAGTTGTCTTTCAGCCCTTCTTCTATTTTTTAAACATTTAAAACTATTTCTTAAAGTAATAAACTATGTCAAAAAAATACATATTTCATGAATTAAACTATTTTAAAAAATTCATCAAGGCATGGTACTGTTTTGAATAGCTGTATCTATTTGCGAAAGGCTGCTGGATTCTCTTACCTGCCTCTGCTGGAGCAACCTGTTCACAGGCTGAGCCTCTGGAACTCAGCAAGTCCCAGATTTCTGCCTCTGTGCTTTCTTCCTGCATGCCTCAGACCCAACTCCAAATCCCTGTCTGTCTACCTCCCCTCTGCTTCCTCCCCCTCTCTCCCTCTTCCTTCCCACCCTTTCCTGTTCTCTCCCCTCCCCTTCCATATTGTAGGTTATAAGGAGCATAGATGTTATGATATAGCTGCTTTTTCATTATTTTCCTTTTGTGAGACTAGGTCTAAGTCTGCTAGCTAGCACAGAACTCATTATGTAAACCAGGCTGGCCTCAAATATACAGCAATTCTCAGCCTCTTTAATGCTGGGATTACAGGTATGTATTCACACCATGCCACGATAGAGTTTTTAATGCCCACACAGAGAACCAAGCCTAAGGCCTTATTCTTAGTTGGTCCCAATAAATGAATGAAATCTGAAAATAAGTAAAAAAAAAAAATCAAACTTCTTGGAATAAAATACTTACTGTGGACTTGACACATTTTTTAAAACCATCGACATTGCCATAAAAGATGGGGCTAGAAAATCTCAGGATCTTCACTCCTTCAGGCTCTTCAAGCTGGCGTTTTAAAAAAGGAGGAGAGAGGAAGAGAGAGAAGAGAGGATCGAGGGAGGGGAGGGAGGGAGAAATGAAGGAAGGGAAGAGAGGATTAAGGGAGGGGAAGAAGGGAGGGAGGAACAGAGAGGTTAAACAAATCTACACCTCAGGTCTTCTTCTGAAGTTCTGCCTGTTCTGCCTGTTGTGGTGAAATAGTAACTCACGATGGGACCAGTAGCACTGCTGGCTTCTCTCAGATGGGGAGTCATGAGATAAGAAGATGCCCAGAATCAGGAGCCATGGAATCAGAGTCAGAATCAGACTTTTATAGACAGGGTCTGCTGCTACCCAGATGAAGAAAGTGGCTCTAAAGGCAACGTGACTCCAGCCTCCACCACTGACAATTTTAATTTTGCTAAAACTCTTTGGCACAGGGTGGGGTGGGGAGTTACCAAAGGGATCGGGAGGGGGGGGGTGGTCAGAAACTTTACCATGCCATGTTTTTTCTTTGTTTGTACCCTAACACAAAGTGGCCGCTCCAAGAGTGAACCCCACAGATCCAGAGTCTTCTGGTTTCAAGCAGTCACAGCCTTCTCAGTCCACCCTTTGACTCTGAGAACATCCGGAAGATTGAACGACTTGGGCAAAGTCTTGCCAAGACGGAGCTTAGAATCTGAAGCTCCCAAACTCAAGCTAGGCTTCCCTGTTAAACCACATAGCTGAACTGTGGAACCGAGTGCATATCTCCTTTACAGTCTGGTTTACAGAAGACGACTAGATTCCGTGCTTCTGAAGGCACACTGCTCTGTTACTGTGGCATATTTAACATGGCCTCCTCATCTCCAGCACCTGAACTAGTGCTTCAGTTCTTGATGATACTTGAGTGAACATTTACAGAATAGTTATGGAAGTAAACTAAATAACAGTCAGAATTCCAGGTTGAGTATACAGTAATCTTTTTTTGTTTTGTTTTTTTGGAGACAGGGTCTCTTTATGGAGTCCTAACTGTCCTGGAGCTCACTATGTAGACCAGGCTGGCCTCATACTTCAGAGTGAGGGGATTAAAGGTGTGTATGACTACCCAGCTATATCCCCCTTTTTAAAGATAGTTTTGTGGGTGTTTTTTGTTTGTTTGTTTGTTTGGTTGGTTGGTTGGTTTTTCAGGACAAGGTTTCTCTGTGTAACAATCTTTTTTTTTTTTTTTTTTTTTTTTTTTTGGTTTTTCGAGATAGGGTTTCTCTGTGGTTTTGGAGCCTGTCCTGGAACTAGTTCTTGTAGACCAGGCTGGTCTCGAACTCACAGAGATCCGCCTGCCTCTGCCTCCCGAGTGCTGGGATTAAAGGCGTGCGCCACCACCACCTGGCTTCTGTGTAACAATCTTGGCTGTAATGGAACTCATTTTGTAGATCAGACTGGCCTTGAACTCATAGAGATCTGCCTGCCTCTGCCTCCCAAGTGCTGGGAATAAAAGCATGTTCTAAAAATTTGTAGAACAAATTTGTATTTTCTTCTGCTTTTGCCTCTTTGTTTCTCCCAGCAGCCACTAACAGTTTTGTTGGTGAGCAGCACCTGACCATCACTGTGATGCATAATTTGTTTTTCATTTCCTGGTTCATATATTATTTCTATCAATTCCAATGATTTAAAAAAATATTTCAAATAAAACTTTGGTGATTGAGAGCTGGAAAGATCTCTTACTAAAGCTGAATAAAGAAATCTTACAGAGACTTTAGGCCATTTCCTAGAGGCTATGGATTACAGACAGAAATATAACTTTTATTGAATGCTGTAAATAATCTAATTGTCTGCTATATTTAGTCCCTCATGATTTTTCCTCATTTAACAACAAAATTTAACTAGTATTGTCAGAATTTCTGTAATTGATATTAACAAAAGGCACATTGAACCCAAAATTCTCAAGTCATTCTCAGTTAACTGATAAACTTTCCCAACAGACATCTTCTTGGCTTGCACCTAGCAGGCTAAAAGAGAAATCTGTTGACTCCTTGAATTCCAGGCTAGCAAGCCCTCCTGTGACAAGTGTTTTACAAAGGCACTTACGTTTTTGTAATGTGTGACACTTTTATAGATGTCTGTGCTGGGGACACTTCCAAGGCCGTTCCATGATGGACTGCAAGAAGGAAAATGAACATCAGCATTTTTTTTTTTGCAACAGTCACTTTTTCAACTAAAAAGTTAAAAAGAAATAACGGCTATGAAAGAGAACATCATTCTGGTGCTTTGGACTCTGTCTTTATTGCAAATGACATTTTCCTGTATCTAACTCTGAAATGAACAGCTGGTGTTTGCGTGGAACTGAAGAAAGAGGAAGTAACTGTGAGCAGCTTCTGATGGCTGGGGGATAATGAGCACTTTCTGTGCATAACGATTATAGGGGAAGTGCCAAGCTTTCTCACATGGTAAATCGTCTGGAAGCCCGACCATAACTCTGAATGACCAGCATGGTTATCTTCATTTTTATTAGTTCTAAAATGGTGTTCCGGGGAGTTAGAGACAGACACACACTGAGTATAGGGCACATAGCCTTCATCTTTAACATATAGGTCTGTGGTTTCTTCTACTTCTTTGTGATTTACAGCAACCTCTTGATGGAGTATGGTATCTACAAGAGATTAGATTAGTCTCTTGTTTTAGAAACAGCAGCAGGGTGAAATAGTTCTGCCTGCTGACCAGACCACTGATTTCCTGTTCTGGGTGCAATCAGATAAACTCCATGTTTCTCCAACTGTGACTGGCAACATACGCTGAATGCAGCCCCTGTAGAAGGACTGTCTGTTTGAGGTCCTTTCAGTATTGTGCTCTCTGAATCCAGATTATAATTACTGGAAATTAAATACTGTGAAGGGTGTTGCTTTTCTTTGGGTAGGATCCTGTTTACCAAACCAGCAACTAAATCATACCACCAAGTTTTCCCTTGGTTCACAACACTGAACTCATTTTTAAGTTAAAGATTGTCAGTTATTCTTTGTCTCAAAAAATAAAATCATCTTTCTTGAGTGGACTTAAAACAACAGAACACCGAGCACACACTCAACACGGGAGGCAATGTCATCTACGGTTTCTTCTCTATTCCCTAGAAGCAAACTGGGCCCTCTGGAAGCTGATGAATCTTTTCATCACCCTGTTCTCTTAGGGTGCTGAGGGAGACAGCCACAGGCTTTTCAAGAAGGCACCACCATGCCAGGGGAGGGAGGGAGGGCAGAGTTGGTGGGTGAAATAGGAGAGGTGAACCCATGCTAAGCTGAAGATATCTGTGTTGGTGATTTTCCAGGGGTCTTCTTCCATCACTGCCCAAGCGCAGGCAGAGAAGAAGCCAGATGTCTAGAAAGGCAAGGGAAAACTAAAGGAGAGGGTGGCTGTGTTTCCCCAAGTCAAGGTGGACACATAACAAAAACCAAAGTCAGAACAAAACCATCACCACCACAGACAATCTGCCTTCAGCTTGCCTCACCTGTCCTCATAGGCTGTTCCACCATGTGACTCATAGCTCTCCTGCTCCCACCGAGCATATGAACTAATCTTATTTACTTCACATAATTGGGCATGTGCCTCATTTGTCAGATTTGAATGAATCCTGGCTGTAATAACAGTTTTTAAAGTTCTCAGTTACATAACGAGTTAGTAACTTCAAAAAAGTAAAACAGGTTGGAATATATTGAGGAGGTGACTTGTTTCATGCTGGTGCCCAGTTCTGTGCCTGGTGCCCAGTGCCTCTAATATTCTCCCAACTTAAAAATGATGTAAACAAAGCAAACCCAGTCTTTGGCTGATCTATGTACCCCCCCATTTTAGCACAGCCAAAGGAGAATAGAGTGGAGCATGTGAGGAAAGGCATAGATTCAGGGGTGAGCTGCATTGGGATTTGCCTGCTGAATAGTAACTGTAAGCATTAAAAATGATCTTTAGATTTTTCTGAGCTTAAACTTTCTCACCTATAGAGTAAGACTAATCAGAGCTATTCAGCCTTGTAAAGTGCTGTGTGTATGCATCACATAATCACTCAATGTATAATTTTTTTTTAAAAAGTAGTATCTGTTTGTTTATGAAAACAAGCTAGGAAAATTCAGGCTGTGCTGTCTGTGAGATGCCTGTTTTTTTGGTTTGTTGTTTGTTTGTTTGTTTGTTTGTTTGTTTGTACTTACAACTGAACTCTCAGGACCACAGTCAGTAGTCCAAATAAAAGGCCAGCTAGCAATCCCAGGTCCAGCCCCAGAATAATGGACATTACGCATGTAACCACCCAGATAACCTAGAAGGGAACAGAAATGAAAAGAATTACATTTCATTACAAAGAATATCAAGTGATTGGAAACAAACTGTCCCAGAGGTATAGGACTGTCACACAGATGACATCAAGGCTCTGGTTTCTCGATACTACTCTAATTCTGCTCTAGGATTCCAAAAGCTCAGACTAGCCTTGGGAGATGGGGCATAACAATGTAACAGGAGCAGCCAGGACCAAGCTCTATTTAAAGACAGATATATGGAGGGTCACTTACAGCATCAGTCTTATTCTGCCTCCACAGACAAGGAACGTCACACACCTGCATGAACATCCCTTTCAGGTTAGCAATGACGACAGCTGCCAAGACGGACTGCGCAGAGAGAATGAAGGCTGTGTTATTCAAGGCAAAGGTTTCCATGTGTTGATTTCTAATCTCCCGTTCTTTCCCTGACAACAGTTTGGTGAAGAGGAACTGGTGCACAGAAAAGTAGGGTTTTACCTTCTGCAAGGGTTCCAGAAGCTTCCCCAGGGCAACAATGGCGATCATTACAATCATAGCTGAGATGATGCCAGCAACCTGAAAGATACTTTCCATGAGGTGGACTCATCCTGCTCACCACAGGTATGCACAGGAATCTGCACACAGACATAGTTACTTCTTCCTCATCTCTCCCCTTCTGCTCAGGATTTAGAAAAATGAGCATTATTTGCTAGGGCCATGCAATATGAAAAAAAACCAGAGCAATATATACCCATTATTGCTGAGAAATTAAAAAAAAATATGAAAACGAAGCCTGACAGTGTAAAGCTGGTTTGCCTTGGATTTCGTTTGAGTGGCTGGTATGGGTGTGAATTAGGAGGTCATCCTTCTGGTTGTTTGCCGTGACATGAGACACAGACCCTCATTTTTTGGGGAAAGAATCCTTATGGTGCATTGTGGAAGCAGCAGCCATAATGGTTACTCACGTTGCATCTGTAGTTCAGAATTGCCATGAAAACCCCCAAGAAAATAAAATAAGCCATCTTATTACAAATACACAGTGTCACATTGGCATACCACAGCTCCTGTCTCCTCTGACAGTTGTAGACACAGGTTGCAAACACTGGCTGCAGCAGTGGAGCAATCACGGAGGAAAGGAAGCTCAGAACTTTACCTTCACTGACAAGAAAAGCTCTGCTAAGATCCATAAATAGTTAGGAGAGAGGCTGAGAGGGTAGGGCCTATTCCTGGTCTGATCAGTTGGCTTGGCCAATGAATTCTTTGCTGAGACATCGTGGGGAATAGCTGAGCAGACTAGAGACTCTGAAACAAAGGAGAAGAGACAGGGAACCAGAAGCAGACCAGTCAGAGAGAGGAAGGGGAGAAACGACTGAGCGCAAGCACTGCCCTGCATAGTGTCTTAAAGGAAGCAGGCACGGCAAATGTAAGAGGAAAACATTCGTTCCATCTGGTACACTGGCCGCTTATGTTTACACGAGTCAGCCTGGGTAATATCATGAATACATAGGTATTAAAAATCTCACTTTGCAAGCCTAACCCTTTTTCTGTCATCTTCTGACTCCGTGGTCCAAATTCCCAGCACCAAGGTGAACAGTTCCCTCTTTTGTCTAAGAAACTAGTATCCTCTTCCTCCCTCCCTTCCCTACACTCCTCCCTCCTCCTCCCTTCCCTCACTCCTCCTGTTATTTAACCTGTATTTATTGAGCCACTTTCATCTAGGCTCTAGGGATTGATAACAGTTATATTTGGAGACAGGGACAACTGTCCACACAACTCTGGGCAGGAGATTCTCCATTCACCAAGGATGTATGATAGTAAGTCTCTAATTATAGAGCAAAGGCTAAGTTTGGTCACAATATTAAACCTATAAGGGGTCCGAACTTCATCATGCCGCCCAAGGATGACAAGAAGAAGAAAGATGCCAGAAAATCGGCCAAAAAAGACAAAGACCCAGTAAATAAGTCCGGTGGCAAGGCCAAAAAGAAGAAGTGGTCCAAAGGCAAAGTTCGGGACAAGCTCAACAATCTAGTCCTGTTTGACAAGGCTACATACGACAAACTCTGTAAGGAAGTTCCCAACTATAAACTTATTACTCCAGCCGTGGTCTCTGAGAGACTGAAGATTCGTGGTTCCTTGGCCAGGGCAGCTCTTCAGGAGCTCCTTAGTATAGGGCTTATCAAGCTGGTTTCAAAGCACAGAGCCCAAGTAATTTACACCAGAAACACAAAGGGTGGAGATGCCCCAGCTGCTGGTGAAGATGCATGAACAGGTTCAATCAGCTGTACATTTGGAAAAATAAAACTTTATTAAATCAAAATAAAATAAAATAAAACCTATAAGGGATTAGTTACTTGAATTTACTGAATAAGGCTGCTTTGTGGGAAAAACGTAGATTTTATATCTTTAATAAGATTCAATTCCTGGCAAGTTAATTATTGTTAAGAGAAAGGGTAATTAGAGCTATGGAGTAATGTGTATTAATTACTGTTCTATGAGCCAGCAGAAGTCAGAGTAGGGGTGAGAAAAAGGACAGAAAGGAAGGTTTAGCTATCTAAAGCCTACAGTTAAACACAGTCAAAGTCTACCAACACTCATTCTTCTGCTTGTTCTTCAACATCTCTATGTTTGGTACTGCTTAGGTACCCAGCACACGTGTTAAGTGGTCATTCCTCCCTCAAGGAGTAGAGTAATCCGCATTTAGTAGTCAGTGTGTGCTGGGGCTTTGCATTGTCTCATTTAATCCTCACAGGGTCCCTTCGAGGTGGGTATAATTAGTAGCCCCATTTGTGCTAAAGTCGAGGCTCAGGCACAAAATATGAGAAACCGCACAGGAGTACTTGATAGTTTTTTGGTCACAGGTCCCTGGATTTCAGTCCAAGGTCTTAGACTTTTAGCCCTAGAACTTAATATGCCTTTCAGTAATTAAATATCAAGCCATTTCTGCTTGTTTCTTCCTTCAGTGCTGAACTTCTGGCATCCTTCCCTCCTAAATATAATACAGGCCAGTGTGTGGCAGAGGATATTAACTTACCAGAACACCATTATCCCCAAGCCCTTTGCCAAGGAGGGCACTTTACACATTATTACTGGGGCAGGCGGCCCATGCCTTGTCTGGGCCTGGAGATAACAGCAGGAGAATGGCCGTGAGCAGCTCAGCTCTAGTTGCACCCACTCGGGACCATGTGTCTTGGGGAGCTGGTCAGTGCCTACCTCTATAGTGAGCAGCAGGGATCCAGCTGTTGACAGCTTCTGCTAAAACAGATGCAGCTTTGAGACTGCCCCTTGACAGGAGAGCTCTGCTTTTGCTTCTTAGTGCTTACTGGGTTCCTTTACCTGTTTCCTCCATGCCAGAAATAACTTCAAAAAGCTTATAAAAAATTAAATTTTGCTTCAATGTAGTCAAATAATTGGGAGAGACCATTTTAAAAGGAGAGGAACATCACGCGTATGTGATGATGTCTTCTGTACTATGGTGACACCGTCTGTATTGTGGTAATGTCATCCACATTGTGGGGACATCAAATGTGCTGTGAGAACCTTTATAGCTGTTCATGGCAAGTTACTGCTGGAGTCATTGTTTTCTTGGTATTTCCTTTCATTTTTATGTCTCTGCTTTAACAAAACCCTTGACAACTGTGTGTGTTTTACAACAGTTTGGCTTTATTCTATTTTATAGTCTTGGACCTCTTCTTTTTCTTCCTTCCTTCCTTCCTTTTTTTCTTTCTTTCTTTTCTAAATAATGTTTTTTCTTACGTCAGGAAGCTAAAGCTTGACAGAAATGCAGTCCTGGCCTAAGGCTTGTCTTTGGTCTGCATGGAGCTGAGTCTGGTTTCAAGCAGACTCTGAGAATGTTTCCTGGGCTTTCTGACTGGCTTCAGGAGGAATTAGCCAGTTTTATAGTTACCTTGTGAAAGCAACAACTAAAAGTCATATTTAAGAGGCAAAATTAAAGCCATATTCAGAACTTCAAGAACAGAAATATTACTAAGAAAGAAATGCCAAAATATTACAACAAAAAAGTCTTGTCTAACAAATTATTGTTCTGTGGGACTAAAAACCTCTAGAGGAAGTTGCTCACTTTTGAAAAGGAAATATGAATGGGAAGTACAATAACTCGGGGCTGGAGAGAGTTCGGTGGCTAAGAGCACTCACTGGCTGCTCTTCCAGAGAGGAGCTACGTTGTACTCCCAACACCCACATGGTGGCTCACAGCCATCTGTAACTCCAGTCCCAGGACATTCAACACCCACTTCTGGCCTCCCAGGCCACTGCACATATGTGGTACGCAGATATATGTTCAGGTAAACACCCACACACAACATTTAAAAGACAATATTATAGTTTGCAAAGCTTCAAAGAGCTTCATTTTCCCACTGTGGTGCTGGAGATGAACCTTGGCACCTCAAACACACAGAGCAAGTGTTCTACACTAAACTGTATCCTCAGCTTCTTCTCCCTTTTCCTTCTGAGACAGGGTTCCACATCATTATCACAGATGGTCTCAAATTCATTCTGTAACCCAAACAGAGATGTCTTGTACTTGGGAACTTGGGGGTCAATCCTGCCTGGATTGACCAAGCAGCTGGAATTACCGGCCTGTGCTACCAGGCTAAGCTTTGGGAAATGGTTTATGTTTTTTCTTTTAAACCAGGCTCTTGTTCTCCCTAGATTACAAACTGATAAAGAGTAGTACTTTTTCTTTACTTATGGGTGTGACTGTCCCTGGTTAACCAGGTGAGTGTAGTTATCAGCCAGGTGAAAACTGACACATAAGGATTTGGCAATTACAGTTTCAGGAGACCATACATGCTGCTTTTTAAAAAGTCTTTTTTTAATTGATTTTTATTGAGTTCTACATTTTTCTCTGTTCCCCTCCCTGCCTCTCCCTTCTGCTTCAACCCTCCCCCAAGGTCCCCATGCTCCCAATTTACTCAGGAGATCTTGTCTTACAAAGTTAAGGGTTGGCCAGGTCAAAGAGATGAGACCCAAGTTGAATCAGATGAGGAAACACAAGCCCCTCTCTCTGAAAGCTAAGTGTCATGTTCAGTTCTTGTGGAAGCCTCTCTGAGCCATCATCCCCTTCCTGTTCCCTGTTCTTAGTGTTATCCCACGGTCACCGCATACCTGTGTCTTTCCTCCAGTGCTCTCCTGGACAGCCGTTCGAGACAGAGCAGTGGAGGCCACAAAACAGGAGAAGAATCCTGAGAAGACATTGCTTATCCCAAAGGCAACGAATTCCTAAGGGAGAGACTGGGTTACAGTGATGTTGCCAAGAGAATGCTCACCGGCCATCATGATGGCTTAGTGGATACAGATATTTGCCATGCAGACCCAGTAACGTGAATTCAAGTTCTAGAACCATGCAAAGGTGAAGAGAGAGGGAGAGACCTGACTCCACAAAGTTGTCCTCTGACCTCCACACATGTTCTGTGGCACACACACACGCACACATCATGTGTATACATACAACAATCATTTATAAGGGAAATAAATTACTGAGAGTTACTTGGCTACATGGAAAGTTCTTAGTCTAACTTAATAGATAACTTTTATGTTACTTTTGACCTGACTGGACTAGCATTTTTAATTAGTGCCTGTGACAGCTAGTTTTGTGTCAGCTTGACACGAGCTAGACTCATTTTGGAAGAAAAAGCCTCATTTCAGAAAATACCCCTACGAGATTGGCCTGTGACTAAAAATCTAAGGCTTCTTTCTTTCTTTCTTTCTTTCTTTCTTTCTTTCTTTCTTTCTTTCTTTCTTTCCTTCTTTCTTTCCTTCCTTCCTTCTTTCCTTCCTTTCTTCCTTCCTCTCTCTTTCTTTCTTTTTCCTTCCTTTCTTTCTTTTCGGGGAGGGGGTTCTAGACAAAGTTTCTCTGTGTAGCCCTGACTGTCCTGACTAACTCTATAAACAAGACTGGCCTTGAATTCAGAGATCAGAGATTCCCCTGTCTTTACCTCCCAAGAGCTGTGAATAAAGGTGTGCAGCACTACTGCCTGGTTTATAAGGCATTTTCTTGATTAATGATTAATTGAAGGGCTCAGTTTACCATAGCAGTGACTCCCCTGGGCTGGGGGTCCTGGGTGCTATCAGAAAGTAGACTGAGCAAATCGTGGGGAGCAAACTAGTAAACCACACTCTTCTAAGGCCTCTACATCAGTTTCTGTCTCTAGATTCCTGCACTGAGTTCCTGCCCTAACTTCCCTGGATGATAGACTGCAAGCTATAAACTGAAATAAAACCCTTTCTTCCTCAGGTTGTTTTTGGTCATGATGTTTTATCAAAGCAATAAAAAACCCTGACCAAGACAGTGTTACTTTAGCTTACTTCTTAAGAAGCAAGGTGGCTTAGCTTGCATATTTCAAGTACAGGAGAGAAAACAATTCAAGAAAGGCCAGTGAAAGAAACCATCAGTTTCCTTAGGTGACACCAAAATTTTCCCCCAGTTGTGTTTCTTTTTCTTGCTTTTAGTCTTATAAACTTAGCTCAACAAATAGGTGATCATACCTGGTTTCCGTCGATAAGATAATCATACTTGGTGCCATAGACTTTTCCTACAGACACTGCAATAGCATAAGCCACCACAGCAATAGAAAAGGATGCAGCCAGCATGTCGGAAAACAGGCCCACAGATGGAAGTGCAGGAGGCAAGAACCTAGTAAGTGAAAAACTGTTGTGAAGATTTGACAGCTTTTTCCCAACCTTACCACTCAGTCACATGGTACACACAGAAGGGAATGGCCCAAGGAAACAAAAGCACATGAGATGCGTAAGAAGGAACATCTGCTTTTCTAGTTTTTAACCAGAAGATAGTGCTAGGTTACTGGCTGCTTGAGAGTGTTTTTGTTTTTATGCCCCTGACCTGAATAAATCTGTCACTATGGGTCCATGCCACTGCATATGTAACATTTTTCCTCATACAATTTCACCTTCAAGGTCTTTGGTGATACAGGACATTCTAGGTATATTATAAAGTTTGGTCTGTGTGAAAAGATGTCAGTTCTGTTGAAGAAAAAGAATATATGATATTGAAAGAACTCAGATGAAAATTCTAAAGAGCGTGACATTTAAGAATCTTAATTTTAAGAAGGAAAAAACCCTCATCCCACATTAAATTTATGTAATTATAATCATCCTGCACAGCCACTAAAATAACAATGATTGTGTTTTCACAGTTTTAACAAAACTAGAGTTTTTCTGTAAACTATTTAAAAAATTAAAGATATAAACATGATTATGAGATTTCTTCCAAGTTTGGAGGAAGAGCTTCATTTACTTATATAATGTCCATATAATACAATCACCAAAGTCCCTAGTTATTAAAACAAATCCCTCTACCTGTGTATCTTATAATTAAATAAAGATAAGGTGGGAGTGGGAGCTTTAGAGACACACAGCAGAGAAGTTTTGAGTTAGTGACCTCAGAGTACTATTGAACCTGTTTCTGTCATTTTGATATGAGAACTGCAACTTGGAAGAGAGAAATGAATGACTTGAAGTTTTAGTAGGTCTATGTTGGAGATTGGATAATTGGATAGTAAGGCCTGCCAGGATTCTGCTGTTGTGAAGACTTGCCCCCAGAAGGGTTAATTTTCAGACTTCTCCTCCATCCCTTCTCCTATCCTATGTGTAGGCCCCAGAATAGAACCCAACTGTAGACAGTCGGCATGTTAGAAACAACACACTTGAGTGACACAGTATTAAATCACCTGCTAGTCTAGATTTCATCTTAGATCTCACTTAATAGGGTGCTTCCAAGACCCAGTCAAGTGTACTTCAGGTAACTAGTGCTCTGTCAAAGCTAAACCCTGAAAGGTTTTAGTTTTGATAGTAGTGTGAGGCTCACTGGCTCCATCACTGTAGCATTCTCCAAATATTAGCCAATCCTTAATTACTAGGGTTTAAAATTGTGAGGTATGAAGTCAACGGACTTCAGTCGTTTAGTGACTTTATGACTTTGGACATGTTGTATAAACTTAATAAATTGTTTCATTGGCTGTCATAGGATGACTGTCCCTCTTCTCATAAAATTTAATGAGATATTATCATTAGTTCCTTGTTACTAGTGGTACCCAGCCAAAGCTGAAAGAACCTAAACCCACCAAATTCCCATCACTACTTCTGCTTTCTTGCTGTACTTCAAAGTGTCAGCTATTTGCCCAAAATACATTAATAGAGACCCTGTCTGAACATCTTCTAATGACCCCAAGAATATATTTTGTTACCTGAAGTAACACTTCCTAAACTACACAGTCACCCACCCCTAGGGGCCTGTTAGCCCTGGCCAACCCAGTTTGACCCATTCATGAATGGAAGGGAGCATATGAACACATACTTATCCTAAAGACAAGAGGACAGGGAATACTGCTCCCCAAAAGGGCCCAATAACATACAAGGGGAGGGTCACATGTAATAAACATGCTAATTGTATGTTTCACTTCAGGTTGGATGTGAATGTTTGGCAAATGTTTCCTAATCCAGCTAAACAAAGGTGGCAGTTCACAGGAAAAAAAGCTGTCTCCATTCTATTGTGCTGCCTTTCCTGGGCCGCACTTCCAAGTTCTCTGCAAAGGACACCAAGTGAAAACAGTGGCAATAAATACTATGACAGCACCTCTGTTACTGACTAGGAAGAGAGGAATCAGTCACTTAGAATAGAGACAAGGTGGCAAAGAGAGTGAAATTCAGAGCACAAAAGTACACACACGTGCACGCACGCACACACACATCATGGAGACAGGTGGGGTGGAGGAAAAGCACTTGTTGAAATGGATGAAAAACTGGACACACAAAACACTGCAGAATGAAGATAATCTGTATCAGGAGAGAGGCAGACTGTGAGTGGTGGGACAGACAAAGTTCCGGTTTGAGTGAATTCCTGTGGGACACTAAGATACTGACTAGACAAAAATAGGTTGTGCTTTTTAACCAACAAGGAGTAGAGAGGAGAATAGAGCCACCCTGCTGATCACCAGTCCTCTCAAGCTCACACTGAAAAGGTTTGTCAGTCTTCTTCCTTTTCACCTCTCCTGTCTCTACATTTTATTTCATCACTGTGACCACTCTCCTTATTTCTTACATAACTGGAATGGATTCCTCTTCTGGTTGCTTAGCTGCTTTAATTCATGTCTACAGTGCTAACAAAAGTGGTTGCTTTCAATGCTTTAAAACCCTCCAACAGTGCCTCAAAACTGCCAATATAGACACAAAGATATCCGGCCATTTGTGGTGGTTTCCATGCCTATGCTCACCTCTCACCTCCTCTGCCTACTTTATGCTCCAGTTGCAATGAACTCCTTGTTGTACGTCCAAAGTGCCACACTCTTTGTTATAAGCTGCACGTTTTATTCAAGCATCCCCATTACTGCCTTGCCTTATTATTTTCTATGTTACATGGCTGATTAATGTCATTCTTAAAGTATCAAGAAGTTGTCCTTCTAATGCATAGCAAGTTAACCTCCACTACACAGCACTGATTCCTGGAGGATGACTGTCCTCACTAGACTGGGAATTACCCACTGAACATCCAGCACACGGCCTACCACTTGGCAGGTGCTTCCACACAGACAGCTGAGGATATAAGTATCTGGGGTATTGCTTTGTGTACAAATGGTAGATGTCAGGTAGACAATATAGTGGGTTACTTTAGTTATCTGATGAGAGTCTTGATTTCCAAAAGATAAGCATAACTGTCTCTTCAGTCAAAAACCAAGACATTCAGGAGAGCTGGAGAACCACAAAGCAAACAGAAATATTTGAAGTATTTTGATGGAAATGTACTTAGGCAAGACATTTTAAAGATTATCTTTGAGTATCAGAGTACAGAAAGTAAGGAAATGCTCTAAAAATCAAAATAAAATAAACAGTCTGCCATAGTGTAATATGTTGTTCTGGGGACTGAATGTCACCCTGACACTTTTGAAAGAGAATCGTTTCTAGGCCTTCTCCAAGCAGTCTGAATACATAGGTTTGAGGTGTGAAGCAGGAATTTGTGTTAAAACAGGTGAAGGGTGTTACCAAAGGCACATTTCTAACACTCGAATGGGTGATATGCAATATAAGCTTCATGAACCAGTTGTTTTTAGATATCTTTAAATTGGTATTGGAAAAGCTGTAGGAGTTTTACTCAAATGAGACCATTTGCTGTGGAAGCACTGAGGAATCTCTGTTACAAGCATAGAAAATCTAGGACAACATGGGCCATCATTAATTGAAAGGAAGAGAAACTACCGCTTATTGACTGACCCCAAGCCTACTTACAAATGGTGTAGTCAGTATTATAGATGTGGTGAATATGTAGGCTTCCTCTTAACTGTAGTGTAAGTTACTTCATCTGTTCTGCATTTTTATGAGAGCTCTCAGTGGCATTTCACAAGCTTGAGTTGAGGCTTCAGTTGTGTGATTACCCTTGTCTTACACAAGAACTTTCCCAGGGCCACACAAGCTGACAGTGACACAGATGGATTAAGGACCTTGGCCTTTTACTCTTCTGATTCACAAAATGTCTAAATATATGTGAAATTTACATGAAAATAATGCAACTGATTTATAGGTATGAAAGATATTATTTTTATGCGTGATTGATTACATGGTAGGGAATTTAAGCCGAACAGCCTAGATTCCTTAAACAAATTGTTCATAATGCAATCAATGCTAATTGCAATTATGGTCCTGTTACACTATAATTATACATACGTATTTTAATCAGGAGTCTGGTACTGAATGTATTTTGTCCTATCACACTGTAAGAAAATGGAGCATGTATGGTCTGCTTTTATCAACCAGCCTGAACTTGATCTCCAAATGCACTGTTCATCTGATGCTTTGTGCACATGGTATTTCTTCAAGATCCCACATAAGTAAGACTATTTATTGGTGGTGAAGCGAAACTGGCAATAAAAAGTTTCATTTAAACAAAGCACTGCCTTAGTTTATTGGTGCTTTCTGAGAGGAATGCCACACTCACCCACTTGGGATGGACTTAACAATGCCAGCATTGTAATTTTTTTCCAAGTCAGCCCCATAGGAAATGGCAGTCGCAATTACTGTCTGAAATAAAAGAAATAAATGGAAAAAAAACAACTCCATTAACTTTAACAATTGCTTGCTTGTCAGCTAATTAGTGCTGAATTTTATGACCATATATTCTACTTACCACAATCACTTCTATAGGAATAGGAACTGGGATTTTGTGTTTAAATCGGTCATTTAATTCCTTAACAACCATACAAATGATCATGGTAAGTAACCCAGCAATGAAATCCGCAATATTGGTGTTAGCGATATTTTGAAAAATCTCAATTAGTGTCTGTAAAGAGAACATGGGTGTATATGACATTTGCTATACAGACACACACATAGAAGCAATTCTCCCACATGAACAGTTATATCACACCAAATGGCACATGTGAGTCTTATGCAAAAAAAAAAAATCTTAACAATGGGGCAAGTAAGATGGCTCAGTGGGTTAAAAAACTCGCTGACAAGACTGATGATCTCGGTCCTATCCTCAGAAACCATATGACTGAAGGAAAAAACTGACTCCTAAAAACTGTTCTCCGACTTCCATGCCTTTTCTGTAGCACACATGAAAATACACATGTACACATATACAAATAAGTTATTATTTAAAAATCATAAAAATATGTTGGCTAATACAAGGACCATTAAGCAATAAAATTTCTAAAATACACATTTGCATAAATAAATAATAGAAAACTATTAATAAAGTTGTAAAAATGTATTGACTAATACAAGGAACATTGAGAACATGTAATTTCTAACACACACATGTACACAGAGCTACTATTTGTGATTAACTTGGAGAAATGATTTTTACATTTTTTGTGTTTGTTTATCTGTATTTTTTAGGGTAAAATGGAGAATTTTTCAAGGAAAATATGGAATGCTGTCTTTTACTTACAGAAAAATAAACCAAATTTTTGTCTTAAGGAGGCTGTACAGGTGCTATTCGGAGGTCTGACGAACTGAAATGTCTAATTATTTTTCTTTGGTCCCAGTCAACATCCTAAGTAATGTTCTTCCCCTAACCTGAATGATGCAGACTATAGCAACAAAAACCTCCAAAAAGTGTTCCATATGGATATCCAAGTGGTACTGATCAATACTCTATGGCAAATTAAAACCACTGAACGGGTACATAGGCCAAGTATATATTGTTTAGAAATTATCTTAACACTAAAAGCCGTTCTCCTCAAGTGACAGAGAAGCCAGCTCAAGGAAACTCATTTTGTTTTGTAAACACAAGGACTCTGGGAAACCATAGTCTTCTTCAAGGGTGTCAGTAGGGAGGCTTCAAGGTAGAACAGTGGCATCTTTGTCCTTTTGTGCCTCTTAGGTAAGTCATGTCTCAGGGCGGCGTCTCTCAATTCTGTGAGACAAGCCATGCCAGTGGCCGCTTTCCTTTGAATGTTTATAGTTAGGTTTTAATTTGACATAAAGGAATGGTGCATCTGAGGAGTTAAAACATGTATCTTGGTTTATTTATGCAGATAAGTGAAATACTGTAAATAATTATCATGATAATCTGGTGTCAGGCGTATAAGGAACATCAATTCATTTTGCCAGCAGCCTCACCTGTCTGGAGTGCTTCCAGGAGTAAGGAGCTGGAGAGATTTTACAAGCAAAATTTATCTCAGCAAGTTTTGGGGCTAGAATTTAGGCATTTTACTTGGAGGAAGTCTTTTCAACCTTCTCTTAGAGAGCATTTTTGCTCTCACCTTAAACCCAATATGTCAAGTTAACTCTGCTTTCCAGAGACACTTAACATTGCTTTTGTTTTTTTGAGATAGGGTTTCTCTGTAGCTTTGGAGCCTGTCCTGGAACTAGCTCTTGTAGACCAGGCTGGCCTCAAACTCTCAGAGATCCTCCCGCCTCTGCCTCCCGAGTGCTGGGATTAAAGGCGTGCGCTACCACTGCCCGGCTTAACATTGTTAAAGACAGAAATATTGGGCAACAAGATGAAACAGGTGGCTGAAGAACGGAAGAAAAACTGGGAGAAATACTACCACAACAAAATCCCAGGGTATCTCACACAGGAGGCAACAATCCTGTCACCTATCCCAGAGGCTATTCCGTTTCGGCCAGCTGGTTCTTTACATAATCAACTTTCTTTTAAAAAACAGTACTTTATCAATTATTTGAGAAATTTATACCAGGTATTTTGATCATACTCATCCATCCCCAACTCCTCTCAGATCCACTTCCACCTCCCTATCCATCCAATTTTGTATTCTTTCCCAACTCCAACTGTGTTACACAAATACTCTTCGGTGTGGGGCCTGCCCTTATATAATCAAGTTTCTAATGAGAACTCTTATCAATTCATGAGCTAGCTATAATGCTTTGACTGTTTATACAATGGAGGTTTACTTTTCAACTTGAAACAGGAAAGTTAATTTGGAAATCATTTGTTTGACTACAATCCTAGCACTCAGGAGGCAGAGGCAGGAGAATCTTGAGTTTAAAGCCTGCCTGGACTGACTCACTGACTCTTTATAATAGAGTAGAACAGAGAGTTCAGGAGCAGCCTGTTTAAACGCCCCCCCCTCTCTCTCTCTCTTTCTCTCTCTCTCTCTCCCTTCCTCCCTCTTTCCCTCCCTCCCTCCCTTCCTCCCCCCTCTCTCTTTCTTCCTCCCTCCCTCCATTTGGACTGACTACCCTGTTCATAAAAATATCTCATTTTACAAAAATCACTGCCAGGGCTGGGGAATCGGCTCAGTCAATGTAGTGTCTGACACTCAAGTATAAACTCCTGAGTTCAGACTCTCAGTACCCAGATAAAAAACTGAGTACTACAATGCCTGTCTAGAAGCCAGCACCAGGAAAGTTGAGGTAGGTGGGTCACTGGAGCTCATTGACCAGGCAGCCTAGGCAAATCGATGAATTCAGTGAGAAGCCCTGTCTCTAAAAACAAGGTGGACAGCAATCCAGGAAGACACCTGACATCAGCCTTGGCCTCTACACATGTGCAAAGATGGATCTGTGCACACACTCACATGAATATACATAGACACATTTGAAAAATAGTTTGTAAATTACTCCATGATTCTTATTTAATTTTTGAAAGTTGTCCTACTAGGTACTGTAAAAAAATGTTCTTAGCAAAAGCTACTTGGGAAGGAAAAAGTTTATTTGGCTTCCAGGTCCATCATTGGGGAAGCCAAGGCAGAGACTGATGTAGAAACCACTGAGGAACACTGCTTATTGGCTTGCTCAGCTTGCTTTCTTATACAATCAGGACCACATGCCTGTCCAGGAATGGTACCTCCTACAGTAGGCTGTGCCCTCCCCGACACCAGTCATTAAGGAAGAAAACGGCCCACACATATGCACACAAGCCAGTTTGATGAAGGAAATTCCTCAGTTGAGGCTCCTTCTTCCTGGGTGACTCTAGCAAAAGGTAGCACAGAAATTAGTTAAACCTTTGAATAAAAAGAACCTCTTGGGGCTATAAAGATGGCTCATAGGTTAAGAACACTGACTGCTGTACGAGAGACTTGGGTTTGATTCCCAGCACCTGCATATGACTTAAAAACATCTGTAACTTGACCTAAACAGAGAACTCTCAACAGAGGAATCTAAAATGACTAAAAGACACTTAAGGAAATGCTCAACATCCTTAGCCATCAGAGAAATGCAAATCAAAACAACTCAGATTCCATCTTATACCTATAAGAATGGCCAAGATCAAAAACACTGATGACAACTTATGCTGGAGAGGTTGTGGGGTAAAGGGAACACTCCTGCATTGCTGGTGGGAGTGCAAGCTGGTACAGCCCCTGTGGATGTCAGTGTGGTGATTTCTCAGAAAATTAGGAAACAACCTTCCTCAAGACCCAGCAATACCACTTTTGGGTATATATCCAAAGGATGCTCAATCGTGCCACAAGGACATGTGCTCAACTATGTTCAGAGCAGCATTGTTTGCCATAGCCAGAACCCGGAAACAACCTAAATGCCCCTCAACTGAAGAATGGATAAGGAAAATGTGGTAAATCTACACAATGGAGTACTACACTGCAGAAAAAAATAACAACATCTTGAAATTTGCAGGCAAATGGATGGAGCTAGAAAACATCATTTTGAGTGAGATAACCCAGACCCAGAAAGACACCTATCATATGTACTCACTCATAAGTGGTTTTAAAACGTAAAGCAAAGAAAACTAGCCTAAAAACCACAATCCAAGAGAACTTAGACAACCATGAGGACTCTAAGAGAGACTTACATGGATCTAATCTACATGGGAAGTAGAAAAAGACAAGATCTCCTGAGTAAATTGGGGGCATGGGGACCTTGGGAGAGGGTTGAAGGGGAGGAGAGAGACAGAAAGGGGAACAGAGAAAAATGTAGAGCTCAATAAAAATCAATTTAAAAAAAAAAGAACTAATTCCAGGACAGGCTCCAAAGCTACAGAGAAATTCTGTCTCAAAAAACAAAAGAAAAAAAATCTCTTACTCCAGTTCCGGAGGATCCAGTGCTATGTTCCGGCCTCTATAGACATTGTGTAGACACATGGTGCACATACATGCAGGCAAATACTCACACATAGATTTAAAATAAACCTGAATAAAGTTCCAAGAATCCCTGGTGTATTTTAAATGCTACAAAGAGCAAAATCACACACCTGCTTTGAGCAAAGCATGTGACCTATAGCTGCTTGCACTGTGAGCTCAGCATTTCTCGTGGAAAGTTCTACAACAGAAAGTTTAATCTGTAGAGGAATAAATATCAGCTATATAAATTAAAGTGGCCTGACTGTTGACAATAAAAATAAATTCCAAGAAAGGACTTTCAGTAATTATAATTTAATTTTTGTCAGAGTTCTAAATTATAGATCAATATAATTCTGTAGTTCAGCCTAGAATTCTAAACACAGGTCAAACTGAGATATAAGCTATGGCTAATATTTTATCCATTATATTGTTTAAAAAATTTTAAAACCACTTCATTTGGATAATAGTTATCACCATTACAAAACCATAAGGAAAAACATATGCTTAATATGTATCTGAGAAAAGGCACTGGGTAACTTTCTTTTAGTTCCTTTCTGTAAGACTGTAACAACCTTTTCCAATCACCTCCCAGCATCTCCTGCTGCAGATACTTTCAGGATAGATAGATAGATAGATAGATAGATAGATAGATAGATAGATGATAGATAGGTAGATAGATAGATGATAGATAGATAGATGATAGATAAGTAGATAGATGATAGATAGATGATAGATAGATAGATAGATAGATAGATAGATAGATAGATAGATAGATAGATAGATAGATAGATAATAGCTAGAGAGATGATAGATAGAAACATGCTGAATCAAAAAAACAGCTTGTGTTGGGCCCCAGAGGTGAGCCTATTTGCTGTTACTCCGCTAAGCAGACAGACTACCAAATTGCCCTCTGGATTCGTCTCTATGCCAATAGAATGGGGCAGCTTCAAGACCTCATCAGAGAAGCCTCTTTGTGCAGTGTGCAGTGGTTCACTTGGAAACTCACAATTGATCAAAGACCAGAGAATGAGAGTCAGTAGAGTGTCTTTATCACCATCCCCTGAAGACTCAGTGAATTACAGAAAAGGGGCAGGAAGATTTGAGGAGGCTGAAATCAGGGAGTGAAATAGTATCTTCTAGAAGTAACAGCACCACCGACTCCTGAACTCGCGGCAGCTGTGGTTGTTTGCATAAGCCCTACACATTTAAGTCAGCCAGAATCCTGGCATGAAGTGAGGACTCAGAATTCCTCACCCTTGACTGAGAGGCCACTGACAGCAGATGGATCCTGAAAGAGAGTGGCGAACCACCATGTGGTGCTGGGAATGAAGCCAGAGCTTCTGAGAAAAAACAAAACAAAACAAAAACAACAACAAAATCAAGTGCTCATAAATACTGACCCATTTCTCTAGCTGCAGGACCACACAATATTCAACATTTTGAAATCCACAGAAGTAGAAAGTAGTCAAAACAAGACTCTAACTCCAGTCTGTTGGTGTTATGACTGTTAGCCATGGTGCTACTCTTTCTCCATCTATTCTGTTAGCCTGGTATCCAGCCTGCTGCGAGCACTTGATAACATTTACTAAAGGATGGAGCAATACGCCGAGGAATGAGGAATTATGGCACTGAAACTAAGAACCTTTTACAACCTTCTCTTTTATAGATGTGTATGGCTGTATGTTTTCAGATGCTAATTTTTTAATCTTTTAGCTCAGGCTGACTTCCACTGTGTAGGTGAAGATAGCTCAGAACTTCTGATCCTCCTGCCTTTATTTCCCCAATGTTAGGATTATAGGCATGTGTCTTGTGATGGAAGTTGAACCTAGGGCCTCACGTATGTTTGGCACACACTCTATCAACTGAGCTACATGCCCAGTTCCTGGTTTTTTTTTTTGTTGTTTTGTTTTGTTTGGGGCAATTTTTTTGATGCTTTTCTGCGTAGCTTCATTTCTCCAAGTGAGAATGACATCATGTTACTATTATTACCATTTCCCAAGCATCTGTAACATACTTCATATAGAGCATATACTTAGACCTAAGAACTTCAAAATCCACTTTGTAGGATCAGATCCTTCTTTTGCATCTCTTTTGCAAGTTGAATCAGCTTTGAATCTAATGTTCCTTTTCACTTATAATTGCTGAGACATTTACATTATGCAGTTTATGGATGCTCATAATTAGAAAAGGATTGAGAGACACATTTCCAATCATTTCATTTTAAAAACAAGACAGAAAAAGAAAGGCTTGAAATAATAATTCCATCATAATTTTTCTGGAACTTGCTGTATGCCATCACCTGAACCAATTTCCCAGCCACTCACCTCTAACAATCCAGTGAGGTACCTGCTATTTGCAGAACCCATTCTGCAATTTCTGCAGAGACGAGGCATGGTGATTTGTTCATAAGGCTAGTAAGTGGTAAAGTTAAAGTTTGAATCCAGACCCACCTAGCTGCAAACCTGAACTTTTTTTTCAGCCACTACCTTATCTGATAAGTCTAGGGGTTTCTCAGAGGCAATAAGGGACCAGAAGGCAAGTCTGTAACATCTCAGCCCTGTCATCTTTATTGCTATGGTACCTCAGATCTGTTATGTTCCTGGAGGCCATAGCATCTGGGAAAACTTTGGAGCAGTTAAAAAAAACGATGGTTTGCTTATTTCAGAAATTTCAGCGTTTCAATGATTCTGAGTGTACCCAGAAAACGGATTCTCCAGGTTCAATCTGGAGAGAGGGAACAGTGGTGTCTCTTCAGTGATAACACAGCACTTACATAAATAATGGAGAGGATGCCATTGTAGTTTTTGGTTGAAACATTGAGCACGATCTTTAGCTGTGACACCAGCACTTGGAAGGCGGCAGCTGTTGTGAATCCACCAACCAAAGGATCTGCCAAGTACCTCACTATGAATCCAATCTGCAAACCTCCAAATACCAGCTAAAGTAAGAAGAAAGGAAAACGTTAGGTGTTTTCCTGACAGAAGAAACAATTCTCTGGAAATATTAGCAAATCAAACTTTGCATCGGTGGAATCACTGCCCTCCACGGCATTACACACTCTCCCTCGGTTGAATCACGTGTTCTGTTGGCTTTCTTGTCTCAGACTTTGCTGACAAGGGATTCCGGTTTCTGTTTGTCTGTTTGACTTGGTTTTTGTGTTTTAAGCTTTCAAGGTTTTCAAAGTCATTTTAGAATCTGACAAAAACAATTTTACTTAGAAAATAACAGAACTAAAAATAATTTTTTATTTCAAGGACTTTGTTTTGCAGTTAGATGATAAGTCTCCATATTTTAAAATTAATTATTTCAAATATGAATCACACTCATCTGCGTTTACACATAAACCTATTTATTACCTGTATGATTCCAACCAGAAGAGTGAGGGTGCTTGCAATCAGTACTCTTGCCGCATCTCTGGTTCCAGTATCTAATGTGGTCGTGTTTGATGCACTTCCGTTACCACTGGGCACAAGAAAGTGGTCATCGGGAGCCATGCTCAGAACAACAGATCCCACCATCAAACTGACCACGGGGAAAGGGCCTGGGGAGAAAGGCTTTGTCAGCTAAGCAATAACAAATCAGACATTTGGATTCAACATGTCTATGTACAATTACAAAGGTGTGTGATAGTTGGCTGTAACAACTAACCAATAATGAATCAGACATTTGGATTCAACATGTCTATGTATAATTAGGAAGGTGTGTGATAGTTGGCTGTAACAACTAACCAATAATGAATCAGATATTTGGATTCAACATGTCTCTGTACCATTATGAAGGTGTGTGATAGTTGGCTGTATCTAAGAATTGCTGTTGGGAGAAGCTGAAGAGTAGCTATCTCAAGGCATTCCTGACTCAGAGAGGACAAGTGGGATGTAGGTAGGAGGCAGAAAGGCAGTGTTGGGCACATTTCGTGAGTTTATAGAGACGGTGCCAGGCCCTCCTGTGTGGGATCTTCATGGCACAGGCTGTGGGAGTTATCAGAAAAGATTTCCTGGCAGAGACACAGACAATTGAATCCTTGCTTGTTCAATTTAATATTTATCCCCTATGATCTCATCTTTTAGAGTGTCCAAAATCCTCATCTCCGGATACAAGTACCTCCATCAATATCATCCAGACTGGCAAAGGATTGGAATATAGTTTCTTTCTTATCATATGCCAGTTAATAAAATCCTATCTTTTTAAAGTTCTGATTTCTTCTATTTCATTATTTTTCTATTTTACTTATCCTTCCTATCCTTTGATTATAAAATGTTTTATGGTTGAGAGGTCTCAATACACAAACTTAGTAACCAGGAAAATCTAAACAAAGCGAATGCCAGAGGCAAATCCACTTGTCTCTTACTGACTGGTTTTCCAAAGAAGTTGATTCAGTCAATAAGCTCCTCCTGACCCTCTTCTGCAGACAGGTCAGAAGCTAGAGCCTGTGAGAGACACAGCCATGCACAAGGGCATGGGAGGAGATTGAGGATTGGATTACATTTGTCTCAAGAGGGTCATCCAGACTACATACCTCACCAGCACATAAATGGGGCAGCAAAGTTATCTTCATTGCTGGTGTCAAAGTCGCATAAAATCATATCAAAACATTTATTTGCTGGAATATTCCAGAAAAAATTAATCTTGAATGTTAGGAACCAAAGGAAAACCCATTGTGAGTCATGCCAAGAAGGAATACAAAGCTTTTTCTAAATTGTCTTGGCAGGATTCTGCCAGCCTTCCACAAAAACTTTACTGAAATCAGTATGTTCTTTACTGAAGTAAGGAATATGTATTTGGTGACCATAATTCAGTAAATACAAATTTAACCTAGCGATGTAAGTGGATTTAGATACTGTAAAGATTTATTTTCTCTGTAATATATTGAAAGAGAGCACTTTTAAATAGAGCCAATTTTATTACATTTTTAAATTTTAAACTGTTATAGAACTAAAAGTAAGGTTTAATTTTCAGTCTTTCAATTTCATCTTATTAAAGCACAGTTACATATAAAGCTAACAACGTCATTTAATAAAGAAAGTAGGCAAAACCCTGGAGTTTGACTCCTCTGTGCCTCACTGGCAAAGGCCTGGAGGCACTGTATATACAACATAACAGGAACATTTTACAAATGGACAAACACAGCTGTAAAATATGCTTGTAATTACCAACGGAGATGTGTCTTGATGTTCCAAAGACAAAATACGTCAGGATAGGGAAAAAGGCAGAGTAGAGACCATATTCAACAGGAACTGCAGCTAGCAGGGCATAAGCCATCCCTAAAGGTGCAACCAACAGGGTAAAAGTCACAAACAAAAATACAGCATGTCTGTCCCACACAAAGAAGGGCTTTTCATAGACACACTCAATTTATGGATTCAAAACATCAGCCGGTCCTGAGTGGTTTTCTTGTTTTGCACGCAGACCTTGGCTATGCTAGGATGTGGACTATGGCTTGGCTGGGATAACGCATGTCTCTACACCCATCCCCTGCTGACTCCATTGCTCATAATTCAGTCACTGGCTGATTATATCAGTCGGAAAATGATCGAATCAGTTCTGGTATAATTTGGTTAATCCAGTCCCAAAGCCCAGACCAGTTTATGTGGATAGTTCTGTTTGAACTCGCATTTCTTTGTGTTCTGAAGGATGCAGGCATCATTGCACTTCTCTTTCCTGGCTATTGAGACAACTCTACCCCGATGAGGGCAGCTGATCCCCCAGTGGGCAGTCTCTGGGCTATGAATCTCAAGCTATGGAGGAACCAACAATTCAGGGGACACAGGAGTTGGAAAAGGATAATGACATATTCTTTCCCTTAAATATTTCAGCAATCAGCATGCTTTAACACATAGTACTTCTCCATAATTCATGCTTCAGGAGTGAAAATTCAGCCCTTTGAGTCATTAGTAAAAGACTATTCATAATAATTTTTAAAACTTACCTGTTTCCTATGGACAGGTTTCAAGTACTTAAACTTAGCATTCCCTGAACTTCATTTCTCCTTCATTTTTCTTCTCTGCCCCTTCTCATACACACCTTATTATACATGAGGGAAACAGGGATGTTTGCAGTTTATACACATTGTCTATTTAGGGTAACTTTTATTCGTGTAAAGCATAGTTATCTTTGTTACAAAGGAACTTGGTACAACATTTTTTAAATAATATGGTTTGTATTAGGTATTAGGTAAAGAAACCTAAACTATTGATTGAAAGTGTGAACTCTCCACTGGGGTATAGGCTGGGTAGTGGCATGTCTTGTAAGCTAAATTGAAGCTGTCTTAAAGGACAGGGCCTTCCACCATGAAAGGATACAACCAATAGGCTGTGAATTTAGACTCCTTCACTTTAAAAAGTTGAGCAATAAATTCATAATGTGTACTAAGTAAACCAATTAATGTCCAAGATAAAACCCAGACAGGAAGTTTCCTAAAGTTATGAGTAAAAATACCAATAAAAGGCTTGTGGGTCTTTTGTTGGTTAACAGAAATTTATTTTTTAATACTAGGAATCAAAAGACCCCACTACCCTGAGCACACCCAGACCGCTCTCCCAGCATGTCCAAGGGCCCAGCTAGCAAGCAAGCAATAGACTGTCACCCCTGCAGCTGCAGGATAGCTTCTGGCATCTCTGCTTCTGACTTGAGCCCTCCTCTCGTTAGCTGTGGCCTGGAGCCCTCCAGTCTACCCACTCTGGAATCTTTACTGGGGCATCGCTTTGTCTTCATAAGACTTCTACTCTGAAGCAACCACTCAGTTCATACCGCTGGGCCGTCTTGCCCTCACTTCCATCCTGGCTCAGCTCAGCCCAAGGGATTTCACAAATGTTCTCTTGTCTTCTCCCCACCTCACTTCCTACACGTGGAAACCCCCAAATATTCATGTGCCCCAGAATAGCTTCCAAGCAAGCACACAATCTAGACTGAGGCATTGCACCAAGACTGACTGTGCTCTAAATATTCTGATCCCAAGCCCCAATGGGCACTGAGCTCTGTCTGGTACCGCCTGGCTGAGCTGCCTTGTTTTTTCTGCACTCACCAGTACTTGGTGATATGTTGGTGGCTGCAGAAAATATTTCACATCTTGCAGTGCTAAGTGCTGCCTGTTTCTGCTCAAGGAGACAAACCTGTCCTCAGGGCTGGGTTTAGGGTGAAGCAGTGAGATGCCCTGGGGACATTATTTAAGCAGTTCCCAAGAGTGTCTCCGGGCTTCACCCAAACCCTGGTCTTGCCCAATTTTATCTCAGATCTATCTCCTCATCAGCGACCCTCCCTGGTACGCTCACCTCACCAGAATTCTCTGGTTCCTCCCTGTTTGTCCTCAGGACCAGTCTGTTTTCACATAGGTGGCTTTCAGTCGTCCCCTGGGCTCTGTCTAAATCTCTCCTCTTCAGTTAGGCTTTCCTTACCCGCAGTATCTAAAACATACCTTCCTTCCCAAATGAGTTCCTATCATGTCATATTCCTACCTCTATCATTGGACTTGATCCCTTGATCCACAAGATCTGCGCCTGTTAGTGATGGCTAATTCTTTTTTTTTTTTCTATTTTTTTTTTTTTTTGGTTTTTTGAGACAGGGTTTTGTTTTTTTTTTTTTTTTTTTTTTTTGGAGTCTGTCCTGGAACTAGCTCTTGTAGACCAGGCTTGCCTCAAGCTCACAGAGATCTGCCTGCCTCTGCCTCCCCAGTGCTGGGATCAAATGTGTGCATCACCACCGCCCAGCTAATGGCTAAATTCTTGATGTACAGAATTAGTCATAAAAGTTTATTGTGTGCATGAGAGATAAGCAAGTGTGTGTGAGAGACAATTAACCTTCCAGAAACTTACCTAGCAAAGATAACTTTATAGCATTATTTCTGGAAAACAAGCTGCCTGTAAAACAAGGAACTATGGTGTTCAAGTTAAGTATGGATTCGAGTCCCAACACTACCTTTCGCCCACTCCAAAGTCAGGACAAGAATTACCAGACCTCTCATTGCTGAAGGAGCTATAGTAATTCTCTGGCAGAGTTCACGTAAGAATGAAATGAGGTGTATCTGACATATAGTAAGCGAAATTTATCTCTTTTCCTCCTGCTGGGGGTTAAACCTAAGACCCCATGCATGCCAGATGAACACTGCCTTCAAACTCCATTCCCCAATGGTAAAATTGATCTTTATAAACAAGTTATCTATGACAACTGAGAGTACCTGGGACCCTTAAAAAACCCACATTTTTCATGTATAAAAATGATTTATTGTCAGGAATAAAATTCAGTCCTTTTAGTTAAATATTGACTGAGCTACCTACTGTATGTTGATCTCTGTGCTAGACAGAGCCTTAACAACCATTGGGTGGAGAAGGCTCCTATTCCCCAGGGTGCTGTCACTTTACGGCATTTATTTAAAAGTTATTTGTTCGTTTTTCAAGACAGAGTTTCATTGTATAGACAAGGCAGACCTCAAACCCAGAGTCCTACCTGTGTCTGCCTCTCAGGTGCTAGGATTGAAGGTGTGCACCTCCTCCACAGCCAGCTCACCTCACAGACTTTACAGCTGGGTCCAACTGAGGCTCCACACTGGGGCTGCAGAACCTCTTCCTTCTCTGTGTCCGTCCCTGTGCCTGCTCTGAGTAAACTGAGTAATCCTTATCTTGTGCAGCAGTAGCAGCCTCTGTGCCATAGAAAAGCACCAAGTAAAGACTTCTGCAGCCGGGCAGTAGCACCACACACTTTTTTTTCTTGGTTTTTCGAGACATGGTTTCTCTGTGTAGCCCTGGCCATCCTGGAACTCACTCCGTAGACCAGGCTGGCCTTAAACTCACAGAGATCCACCTGCCTCCACTTCCTGAGTGCTGGAATTAAAGGCATGTGTTACTACTCCCTGGATATAGCTAGAGTTTAATGCACAATTTGCCTAACGTTTATTATAAACTTTTAAACTAGTCTGTTTTCAAGCCCTTTCTCCATAGGCCCAAGCCCTGCATCACTTCCCACCTCTCGACGAACTCAGATGCTACCTTCAGGAGGACTCTTGGATCAGGAAACGATTCGCAGTCCCACAAGAGGGGGTAAAATGCACAGCACTGACACTGTCTTAGTAGAGAACCATATTCCTGCCACAGTCCTCAGCACACTAAACTCTGAATATTCATTTTTCCCATGGGGCTATGAGATCCTTCGCTGCATCTTAGACTTGATAACTTGATAATTAACCTAGTTCTGCAGCAAACTAGGTGATCTGTAAAACACACCAAATAAATGAGTTCTGTTGTGATGTAGGAGCTTTGGGGAAGTTGGAGTACGACCCAAGCTAAGATACTTTTCTCTTTTCTTTAAAGTGATTTCACACTGCAGGTCAAGATCTGTGTGGGGATGGAAATAAGGTAATTTAATGAGCTGAAATAATTGGCTTTTAAAAACCATCAGAACAGAAAAAGACTATCAGAACATATTACTTGAAGTGAGGAGAAGTATTGCTTTACAAACTTTAGCTATGCGCGTACATACCAGAATGCAATGCGTATTTCTCACTGTGTACTGTGGTCAGTATCTCTGCGGAGCTCCGGCTTGGAACATGCCTATAATCTGGAGTCACACAGCCAGAGAAACAACAATGTTCCCTAGGAAAATTCTTTATGGAAGGGAAGACAGGTGACTCTAAGACACCCTAGAGAAGAATGAAGGACTTGAGCAGAGAGTGAGCGCTTGGTCCACGGGGAGAGGAGTGGGAAGTCATGAGCCCCTGTGGAGACAGTAGCACACAATCCCTTGAGACCTATCTGCCAGCATCTTACCTTGCAAGGTAGCCACTAGTCCAGTGCTAACTCCAGAGATGACATCACTGAGCAACCATTCCTTGACTCGGTATTTGGGGAGCCATTCCAGAATGGGCAGGAGAGTCTTCAGTACACCAAAGGCTCTCTTTCTGGAGCAACTGTGGAAAAGCAGGAAAATAAGAGGTCTGCATCAGTTTTGACGGTAACCAGTTGCAAATCACAAAGTCATGAACCAAATTCTGCTGCTTTTTTCTAAGTAGTCAGAAAAATAATGAGTTTCATGAGGAAAATACAGACACCGAAGTGCTTGCAATGTTGTTGCCAAGAATTGTATCTATACTTTTAAAGGCACTGTTCTAGGAAACACAGGATTAAATGTCTCCTCCCCTCATTCATCTTTTTAATCCTCTGAGAAAATATCTCTACACAAGAACCAGTTTTCTAACACAACCAGAATATGATCAGTGTGGAGTCTCTGTGTGAGATTAATTTTTGGGCTCCTAACACTGGCATTGCCTTCTTTAAAGAAAAATAAACATGGGGCTATTTTGGCAATACAAGCTTAGAGCCACTTTTTAACAAAACTTGTAGTGTGATGAATTTATACTATGTTACTTAACAGCTGTAAATTTAACATCCTATAGATAAAAAGAAAAATATCAATAGATAGGAATTCCACTTTTTAAAGGTAATTTTAAAAATTGCATTTATGAAATAATTGCAAAGTTTAATAGGTCGTCCAAGTTTGATATTAAGAGATTGTTTTAGGTGGATAATAAGACATAGTTATATATTTTTAAATTCTTGGAGGTACACACTAAAAATATAAATGATGGCTCTCCTTATCTGTCACATGATTTGAGGGTTCAATCTATTGTAGATAAAAAAAATAAGAAAAATGTAATAAACGTATGAAGGGGTTTTCACCCTTATTTCCTAAACTTTACAGTGTGACAGTGGTTAACAGTGTTGTTGCATGGTATTAAGTATTATAGTCTAGAAATAGTTAAAACTGCCAGGAGGTGTATGGGTTATATGAGAACATTAAGATATATATGAAACTTGGGAATTTGGGGGGTCCTATGGGGAGGTCCTAAAACCAATCCCCTATAGATACCAAGGAAGAACAGTTACAAACCAAAGATCCAATACATGGAATTTTTAAAAATCATGCTGGCAAGCCTGGAGGTGATGGCACACACCTTTAATAGCAGTACTCAGGAGGCAAAGGCAGGAGAATCTCTGAGTTCAAGGCTAGCCTGGTCTACAGAGTGAGTTCCAGGACAGCCAGGGCTGCACAGAAGAATCCTGTCTCAAAAAAACAAAACAAACCTCGAAGAATTAACAAAATATTTTATTAAGATAATGCTAGAGGAAGCAAGTGAGTGGCAGTGAGAGAGATATTAGGTAACTGAAGTGTTTCTTAAGAAATCTGGCGGTTAGTTGAGTGTCTGCCAAATGTTTTAAGTTTATGGTATCTGGTTCTGGGACTCAATGGTGTTTAGGGATGTGGTAGTTAACCCTAGGGGACCCACTGCCTCCGAAAGCACTTGGAACACCTGTCTCCTCGCTTTAATCCCATGTCTTTGAAAGTGATCCTGACCTTGGTGTGTCCAGGCTTGTCCACCATCGGTTGCTGTGAGCCCCTTCATAACGCTTTTCCCTAGTCTGGTTTTCACAAGAAGGAAACAAGCAGCCACTGGACCCCAAGGCGCACTTCAGATTTCATTTGAAAAGCAAGAGAAAAAGTGAAACAGGAGTGGAGTCGTGGCGGGACGCCTCCTTCTCCAAGAAGGAGTTTCTCCAGACAAAGTTGCAGTAATTCCACCTCTGTCCTGGAACTGTGCGAGGAGAAGCACGAGCGCGGCAGGTACACCGCACCCCACCGCAGGGCGAGCGCTTCTTTCCCTGGAGTCGCCCCGGAACCTGCCAGTTGCCCCTGTACCTGCAGCTCCGCGCCAGGCTGTCCCGCAGCGTCCTGCCCTCCTGCAGGCGCCGCTCTCGCTGCTGCTGAAAGGTGAGCTCGCTGTACACCGGCCGCGACACCACGTAGCTGCAGCTGTATTCGGCGAGCTGCGGCGGCTCCGAGCGACTGCCTGGCGCTGCCATGGTCTGCGAACCCGAGGACCACCGACTGGGAGGTGACGCGACGATGAGAGACAGGCAGTCCCGCAGCCGGCACCTGGGCGCACGGATCGGGTGACACCTGTGGTAGCGGTGCTGGAGAGTCAGTCCGGTCCTGCAGTCCTTGGCGCTGGGGACAAATCGCCCCTATGGCCACCTGAAGGAGGCAGCTGAGGACTTCAGTGTCTCCCGCACCAGATACCCGGGAATCCCCGCTGTCCAGGGAGTGAGCTTCACTTTGGGGACTTGGGGTGCAGTCAGGGCGCTGTCCGCGTCCTGAAATCTCCTCCGGACGGGACCCGGGCGGGTGAGACAGGGAAAGGGTCCCGTACTCCCCACACTAAACAGGACGCGTTGCTCCACGCACACTCTGACTTGGGGACAGGTGCAGCGACTTTCCCGGTCCAATACCTACTTGGCTTTTGTCTCGCCTTTTCTGTTGCCTGTCCTGCCTTGCCCGCTGGCGCCTGACCTGTCCCATCCCTAGAGAGTTACAACAGGGCGGGGTGCAGTCAACTGCATCTTCTGCGATGAGCTCACCTGTTTGGGCTCCAGTGCTCTCTGCCTGTCTGGAATGCCCTGGGGACAGTCTTCCTGCTGCCTTTATAGTGCTCACCAAAAGCAGTGGGACGTTTTATTTATGGAGCAACAGAGACACCTTGATCGAATGGAAGGGCGCAGATACAGCAATCTTTCCTCTACAAATCTTAACCAGGAAAAAAAAAATCCTACCTCTCCTGCGTCCTTTCCCTTTCCCAAACCCAAAGGGCTGTGGTTCTCACAGGGGCCAGCGGATCTCCGCTCATCTCATGACTACTAGGGCTGTGAGGTCAGGGAAGGCCAGAGCTTCCATGTTGGGGGACCCTGGTTCCTGGGCTGTCAGAATCCACAGCCTGGTTCAGGCTCACTTACATCAAGTGGAGAAGTCAGTGGGTGTGGTAAAGAGGTTATGGTCCACTCACCGGCTTTAAGGCACAAATTCTTTTCACTTTGTGCATGTGTCTAATTCACAAACTCGGGTGTGTAGGTGGTCCCTTTCTCACCTGCCTCTCTGACTCTAATTTGTTCTCCTCCAGCTAGATAATCAAGAGGTGAACCACTGGGACAAGCAAGAATCAAGACAAGGAAGAGTAGGGGATTCTGATCTAAACTGTTTTGTATTCTGTTGGGAACATAGCAGGTTAAAATAAGGGCAGAAGGTCATTCATGCCTGGTTAGTGTTCTGAAGCAAACGTGGAAGAGGCTCAAAAATATGGACCCTCTGGACACCAGGTTTCAGTCACCCTCTTGGGTAATACAGACCATGATAATTTTATAAATTCCAAGAAACAAAATTTCTCTCAGGAGAACTCTAGTGTAAATCCCCTAGTCAATATGTTGCAAGCGTGTGTGGTTCCCCCCCCCCCATGAGGGATGAATGAGTCACCAGTTTTCAACAGATTTTCAAAGGATTACTCGACCCAAGGAGGTCAAGAACCAGTCAGGCATGGTGGCATGCACCTATGGTCCCGGGACACTTGAGAGACAGAAATGGAAGGGGTCACTTGAATCCATGAGTTTGAGACCAGGTTGTGCAACAGAGAGGGAGGTAGGGACAAGAGAGAGAGAGGGAGGGAGGGAGGGAGGGAGGGAGGGAGAGAGAGAGAGAGAGAGAGAGAGATTTTTAAATGATTAAAAATGAAAGAGACCTTGTCCCACTCTCAATCCACTCTCTGCTGCTGTACACAGCCAAAATGTGATCATCCAGCTTCCTAACTGCTGTCATGCCTCCCTGCCATTATGGACTGTAACCCTCAGGAACCATAAGCCAAAACAAACTGTTTCCTTTCTAAATTGCTTTGGGTCATAGAAACAGAGAAGTAACTAACACACTGTAAGAATTTGGTTCAGTGTAATAATGCATATGTGTGAAGATGTTTTGATGAAATGTAGTAGTTTATATAGAATTGTAGAGAATTGATAATACTAAGGATAAATCTGGGGAGTGGTGAGATGGCCCAGGCAGTAAAGGAGCATGTACCAAGACGGCTGCCAACCCGAGTTCAATTCTCAGCTGAGAACCTGCTCCTATAAGTTATTCTCTGGCTTCCACAACATTCTATGCTACTTGCATACCCTCAAAACTAATAAATGAAATGTAATAAAACTTTTTCTGGAATTTGGTTTAATTAACACTCTGTAATATGTCCTGTTTGTATGTGAACAATGATACTGCTTTCTCCCACCCTATTAAATGTCTTTTCTATAGCAAAAATAAACATCCATGAACAGAACAGCATCTGCATTACAAAATTTGATAAGACCATAGGATTGCTTTTCTCGTAACTAAAAGACCTTGGCTTATCTTTTAATAGCTAAAAGGATCAGCTAGAAGGTTCACTGAGTAAAAGGCCCTTGCTGCCAAGCCTGATGACCAGAATTTGGTCCTTGAGACCTACAAGAAAGAAAGGACTGATTTCTACAAGCTGTCATTTGATCTTCATATGCCCCACACAAAATAAGTAAGTGAATTAAAAACAAATGAATAAATAAAGCATAAAACCAGAGAGGAGCTGGAGGTAAACACAGCTGCTCTCCATCTTCCTAGTTATATTGAAATCCTCGGATTACTCACTCTGACTGTATAAACCAAGTCTCACCTGTTTTACATAGAAGTGGGTAGGTCTTATTTACCAGAATTTAATCACATCCAGGGTTTTTACCATAGACGTGAGCGTGTCACTTCACAATAGACGTCAGGGGACAATATTGCGACCGTATGACACTTCCTTCTCAACTGTTGCTGCTTACAGGCCAGATGAGGTGGAGCCCTGCAGTCATTCCCACACACAGGAGGCAGAAGCAGGAACAGAGCCAGAATCGCAAGGTCAGCATGGTCTACACAGAAAGTTCTAGGCCTGGGTTAGAGAAATGGCTCAGAGATTAAGGGCACTGACTGCTCTTCCAGAGGACCTGGGTTCAATTCCCAGCACCCACATGGCAGATTTAAACTCTCTGTAACCCTAATTTCAGGAGACCCAGCACCCTCACACAGATATACATGCAAGCGAATCACCAATACACATAAAATAAAATAAAGTTCCAGGCCAACTGGGGCTACATGATAAGGGGCTGAATCCTGTCTCAAAAACAAACAACCATCCCGAGAAACAAACAGCAAAGAAAGCATTGTCACTCAGGCTCTCGGAGTGTCAGACTACCCTACGATTAGAAATTCATATCATTTATTCAAGAGTTTATTAAGAATTCATACACACACACACACGCTGAGAACTAGGCCTGTGGTTGCCCACTGACTGAGATGTTCAAGCTGCGAGCCCACTTGTACTTTTGCAATTGGAGATAACAGCAATGGTATCAACATGGAAAGCTACTGCATCTTGGTATTCTCATAGAATATATGTAAGATGCTGGTGACATTATCATGCAATGGTTTGGATGCGAAGTCTCCGGAATGTCTACAGAAAGTTCAGGGATTCCTGCTTCACTTCCCCATGGTTCTCCCCTCACAGAATCCTTCTCTGGAGCTCTCTTTCTTATGAGGCTGCACGTCCTTGAAATTTTGAAGAGCAGTACATGGCCTGGCAGGAGTCTCCCTGGGCAGCCTCTGCATGACTGCAGAAACCAGGCATCCACAGGAGAAGGTGAGCACTCCATGAAGAGGAAGAGCTGGAGCTGGGTTTAGATGAAGAGCTGGAATGCCAGCTGAGGAGTGTGGAAATCACCAAGGAGCTCTGCCTGTACTTTGCAGAGACTGAGAAGGAAGGGCTACAGTGACAGCAGTAGCCTAAGAACTGACCTGTCGTTCCCCTGAAACCCTAGGGGATGCCTCCTGAACACAGCTCCTGGCCTCTCTTTCTTGATTTTGGGTGTGTTCCCTTCATCCTCCTGGAAATTTTTTCGGTGTAAGAGACCTGCATACCAACATGATGGATAAAACCTCTCAGTCAGTGCTAAGAGTCCTGTTTTTAAAAGAAACCCTGATTGTGATTCTGATAACTGTCCATGTTTGAAGTGTACCATCCCTATTTTAAGGTGGACATCCACTGAGTTATTTCTCTCAAGAGACCACGTTTGGAAATCATGGTCGTTCCCACTTACACTAGAAGCTCACATTTCAGACTGGCGCTGATGATCAACAGACACCGTGAAAAAACAATGGCCAGGAAGGTCAACTATAATCCTGAATTCCTGCTTTTTTGGGAGGGTGGGGTTCTAGATAGGGTTTCTCTGTAGCTTTAGAGCCTGTCCTGAAACTAGCTCTTGTAGACCAGGCTAGCCTCGAACTCACAGAGATCCACCTGCCTCTGCCTCCCGAGTGCTGGGAGTAAAGGCGTGTGTCACCACTGTCTGGCAAATTTCTGCTTTTTAATTCCTGTCAATGGATGTTAAATTCTGTCATTTTTATACAAGAAGAGAATGTAAACTTCCAACATATCTGATCACCTTCTCTAGTAACTTCTTGGGTTTCTTTTGCAGCCAGACATTTTCAGACTTGTCAATCTTCTGTCCGTTACTTTTTTCTTTCACAAGAAATGTTTCTCAAGGACATAAGTCTTTTGTGATATTGAAAATGGAGACATAGTTAAACTGAGAAGAATGAGTGGTCAGGGAAGGCCTTTCTTTTTGCCAGTTTCATGACATATGAAGAAATATCAGAAGGACAAGGAGATGATCTTTCCTTTTAGAAAGGGTAAACCCCTGAGTCAGGAAAGAGAAAGAAACTTGGTGACGTGTGAGTGAAGTGTGCATATATCAGATCTGGAGATGGATGTCCTTTGAATGTATGTGGCCACAGGAACAGGCATTTAAAGAGAGTAGACAAGTAAGTATTCACTAAGTTCCTGAGTTCTATAACATTTAGGTTTGAATGTTGAACACATCACAAAGCCTTATGTGTTAGCTTTGATCTCTGAGTGATGCTATTAGGAAAGCTTGGAGGAATAGAGACTAGTGATTTGTCTTCAGAAGATCTTTGGAGGGGAATTACACAAGGTACACAAACATACATGCAGGAAATCACTCATATACATAAAATTAAAACAAATAATATTAAATTTTATTCATTTATTTCTAATTATCTCAAGTGATTAATAGATTCAGTCTGAGGATAGAATAACATCTTACACATCTGTGAAATTATCCAGGGCATCACAGCATCAGCTCAGCTCACCATTATCTCATAGAAGTTCCAGCACTGCCTCACCTGTTATGAAATATTATTTTAAGATGTGTTACATTTGTTTATGCTGTGGAACATTTGTTTAATGATGCAAAGATGTGTTGCATTCTTTTATGTTGCATTTGTTTAACTCTGTGAAGCTGTGTTACTTTACCTACCTAAAACACCTGATTGGTCTAACAAAGAGCTGAATGGCCAACAGCAAGGCAGGAGAAAGGATAGGTGGGACTGGAAGGCAGAGAGAATAAATATGAGAAATCTGGGGAGAAGAAATAAAGGAGGAAGAAAAGAAGGAACCAGTCAAACATCCACACAGCCAGACATGGAATTAGAAGGAAAGAAAAAATATTCAGAAATAGAGAAAGTTAAAAGCCCAGAGGCAAAAGATAGACGGGATAATTTAGGTTAAGAAAAACTGAGCAAGAAACAAGCTAAGTGAAGGCTGGGCATTTATAAGAAAGAATAAGCCTCCAGTGATTTATTTGGGAGCTAGGTGGTGGGCCCCCAAAAAACAAAGAGTCAAAGAGTAAAAAACAACCAACTACATTTTGACATTCCAACCTGGGCCTTTGTCAACCTGGAAGGGGTCTATTTAATAAAACACCGATTGGCCAGTAACCAGGCAGAAGGTAAAGGCAGGGAAACCAGACTAAGAGAATTCTGGGAAGAGGAAAGGCAGAGACACAGTCACCAGACAGATGCAAAGGAAGAAAAGGAAGACAAATCTTTATAGTGTACAAAAACATTATCCCACAACAGAGCAGTGTTAGATTCATGGAACAATCAAGAAAATGGCACTCAGGAGGCAGAGACAGGCTGATCTCTATAAGTTTGAAGCCAACCAGGTCTACATAGCCAGTTCCAGACCCTGTCTTTAGGGAAAAAAGACACAGCCCTCTTATTATATACTTTATATTCACACAGCCCCTTTAAGATATACTTTATATTGACATTCTAAATCTGTAAGGTACTTTGGCCCCAACTCAGAATCAGTATGTATACATGGTTGTTTAGACTTTTTTAGCTCTTAACATAAAGTCCCAGCTCCACGAACCTGCCCAAAATACCTACCACATTACATTTGGTCAAAACGATTTCTTAGGCTCCTCTGGACTGTTAGTTTCTCAGAATGTCCTCATTTTTTTAGTGACATTAACAAGTCTGAAAACTCACCAAGTATCTTGCAGGCTGTTACTCTGTTGGGATCTGTCTGACACTTCACGTGGTTAGACTGGGGTTCTGCTTTCTTGGGCAAATCGCAGAGACAAAGTGCCACAGCATGAGGATACAGTCAACGGGCTTTTCGTTGTTGAAACTGACTGTCAGGCCTTGGTTTTGGCAAAGTTCTGGGGGTTTATCCCCTTCCCACCTCCTTTCCATCCTGCGTCTTTGGGAAGAAGTCATGGAATGCAGCTCATGTTTAAGGAGCAGGGAGTGAGCTGCACATCCTTGAAGGCAGAAGATCTACATGAATTTTTTGAAATTCTTCTCCATGGGAAATTTGTTTCTTCTTTCTATTTCTTGATTTATTCAATCATTTACATCTCTAGGGGATCATGTATATTTTGTTTTATGCTTTAAATGATGACTTAGTACAATTTAAAAATCAAAACTGAACTCATATTGTTCCAGTTTTGCTTGTTAGAAGCTTCTTGGTTGGCTCCTTTGTGTACCCCCACCAGTACAGGGAGTATTTTGTTTGTTTCTGAGTTTGGGAGGAGGTTTACTTCCTTACAATCTGACACTATATGATATTGCAGACTTACCTTACATATTTTTTGTTCTGGTCCAAGAATTAGCTCTTTCTCCATAGGGGCTGACAGCTGGATGTGCTCATTACTACTACAGTGTTGTTGTTTTAAGACCTCTCAAATGACCAATCCAAGAATTTTGTGTGTGTGTGTGTGTGTGTGTGTGTGTGTTATCCAATATTTATATACTCATATGTTGGGAGCTATTGGGGGCTGTGGACCCCTGGATCCTAAATTCCCTGTGAGCAGATTGTTTTTCCTGTGTTTGCATCTGCTCCGAGCAAAACAACTTGTTTTCCTCTACTCTGAGCACAAGACTTTGATGGCAGGGGAGTGGGTTCTGATGGGTCTGCAGCTGAAAGATCCTGAGAGCTGGGGTGTGGCTCTCAGTTAAGGATCCCTATACAAAGCTTCCCTTGAGCTCAATAAAGTTGGCACTCTTGTATCAAGGATGCCATCCTCATCTCTTTGTCTGTCTCTGTCTCTGTGTCTCTGCATGTTTCAATCTCTAGATCCTTGCCCGGAGACTCGTGAACTGTATCAGTACCACTAACCATCCTGTATTGCAGGGACCACCCTACAGGCACAGAACTTTACACTCACATGACCATCACTATCTGTTTTTAAATTTTCTTACAATTATATATATATATGTATATGCATGGTGATGATGGTGATGTTGTTGCTTTGGATGTGCATGTGTGCTACGACATGCATGTGGAAGTCAGAGAAACTGCTTCTCTCCTTATCCCTTTAAATAGCTTCTAGGGATTACTCAGATTTGCCCAGTGAGTACCTTTTTCCACCGAGCCGTATCACCACCTCAACTATCTGTTAAGCTAGATATAAACTAGTACTAACAAAGAGACTTATTATACAGTATCTCATATTGTTTATCTGCATTTTGTATGCTATTCTATAATTGAAAAAGAATGATCATGATGCTTGAAATGGCATACTTGCATAAAAAATTGTATGCACATCTATCTTGACAGTTGTAGATTGCTAGGTGCAATTATAATAATGTTCCATTGCTGTGGGATAATGTTCTTATACGCTGTAAAGATTTGTCACTCCTGATGGTTTAATAAGACACTGTGACAGTAGCCAGGCAGTAAGTATAGGCAGAGTGACCAGACTAGGAGAATTTGGGTAAATGGAAAGGTAGAACCACACTTGCCATCCAGACACAGAGAAAGAGAGATGTGAGGTAACAAGCCATGAGCCTTGTGGTAAAATATAGACTAGTAGAAATGGCTTAATTTAAGTTGTAAGAGCTAGTTAGTAATAAGCCTGAGCTAAAAGGCCAAACAGTTTGCAATTAATATTAAGCCTCAGAGCAGTTATTCAGGAGCTGGTGGGTGGGAGAGAAACCTCCAGTTACACTCTATTGAAAAGGTGCACACATTAGGGCTGGAGAGATGACTCTGCAGTCAAGTCCACGTTTTTTATGGTGCTGGGGATAAACTCGGGGTCATATAGGAATACATGCTCTGTAAGTGTTCTACACTAACCCACTATCCCAAAACCAACCCCATCCCCAGTGTAATGGTCTGCTCTATCCCTTTAAGAGACAAGCCACACCCTCTCCCTCCCTGTCTGCAGAGGCAAGCTGATCTTCAGCTTCCAGCCTGAGTCCCCTCCTTTTCTGCCTCCCTCTCAAAGAGGCAGCTTCTGTATCTTCCCACTTCTCCCCTTCCCCCTTCTGTTTCTCTCTCTCCCCCCTCTCTCTGCTTTTCTCCCCCTCCTCTCCCTGTCTATAACCCACTAAAGAAATATCCAACCTCACTCTGCATGGCATGCCTATCCATGACACTGCCTGAGTTCAGGCAAAGACCACACAAAGGCTCTATAGGTGTTCTAAAACTTTTGGGAGCTAATTCAGAGAGCATATATGGTAAGCAGAGCCTTTGTGTGATCTTTGCCTGAACCCAGGCAGAAGTCTGAGACAGGAGGATTGTTGAAGTCTGGGAGGAAAACCCTGTCTCAAAAACAACAAACAAAAGAATGTGGGTGTCTTTCATTCTATCCTTAGTTTTTAAATCTTTCAAAATGGCTCTCCATTTTCATTGGCACTCTCTTTATCTGGACTTATGGGGCTATGATTCTTTGGGGAACTGGTGGCCCTGCCTTATCTATTTCTAGCCCCTTCCTGGCTTGCTATAAGAATTTCAGTGATAGTGGCTTCCCTAACGGTCTAACAAGTTAGATGTTGTTCCTACAGATGCTTTCAACACTTGCCACCCTGAAAGGTACTTTTCTGTATCCAGTAATAAACTAGAAAATCCCTGAAGATAAAGACTTTATTGAAGTATTGTGGAGTAAAAGTAGAACTACCTTGATGTAGTTATACCATTACTCAAAGGACTTTATATCTGGGCATTGCTCAAAGGAGTTTATATCTATCTTAGTGTGGGTACTACAGCTATGATAAAACACCATGGCCAAAAATAACTTGGAGAGTATGTTTGCTAATTTTGTGTCACAAGCTAGAATTATCTTGGGGGAGGGAACCCTAGTTGAGAAAATGCCTTCATAAGATTGGGTTATAGACAAGCCTATAGGGCATTTTCTTAATTAGTTATTGGTGTGGAAGGGCCTAACCCATTATGGGTAGTGACATTCCTGGACTGGTGGTCCAGAGTTCTATAAAAAAAAAAAAGCAGTCCACCTGGTTGGTGGTGGTGCACACCTTTAATTCCAGCACTTAAGAGGCAGAGGCAGGCAGATCTCTGTGAAGGCAAGCCTGGTCTACAGAATGAGTTCCAGGACAGCTAGAACTGTTTTACAGAGAAACCCTGTCTCAAGAAAAAAAGAAAAAAAGGCTGAGCAAGCCATGGGAAACAAACCAGTAATCAGCATGACTCCAGGGCTTCTGCATCAGTTCCTGCCTCCAGGTTTCTGCCTTTATTGAGTGTCTGTCCTGACTTCCTTCAATGATGAACAGTGATACAGAAGTGTAAGTCAAACAAACCCTTTCCTCCCCAACTTGCTCTGCATGGTATTTCATCACAGAAATAGTAACCATAACTAAGACAGAGAAGAAAGAGTCTATTTCATCTTACATTTCCAGGTAACAGTCCATCACTAAAGGAAGTTAGGGCAGGAACTCAAGGCAAAGCTGAATCAGAGGCCATGGAGGAGGGCTGCTTCCTTCTTTCCTATATAACTCAGGGAACCGGAGACTTGATGGCTCATCCCTAGGTACTGGAATCTCAAATAAGCTAGCTCATTCACCTCAGCTAGGCTGTACCTTCAACAACAGCTACTCCTTGACTCCTCTCATCAGGGACTCTGATCCTGCTACATGATGCCAAGCCTCAACTTTTCACTACAACTCATTCAAGCCTGGGCTTTTACTCCAGCTGAGGCTGTACCTTTGGCATTTTCTGGCCTCTTATAGTACCAAATCTCAGCTGCTCTCCATGATCCCTTCATGCCTTCAAAACCAATGTCATAAGGAGAACTCATGTATTACCAAGTTTAACTTCTAGGTACAGCCTTTGGACCACAGCATCTGTGTTCTGACCCTGAGGAAACACTTCCTAGAATATTTGGCCTCAGTGATTCTAATCATTTCCTTTTAAATTTTTTTTAATTTATCATTTCTTAATCATAACTAAGTCTTCATCCCCAGCAATCAGTATTGATTGTCCTAGTAAAGCAAAGGTTTAACTTTAGTGGTTCCAGTTCTTAATTATAATTGATTCTTCAGTCCCAGCTGACTAGAACCACAGAGTTTTAATTAAAATTTTTGAATGGTCCTGATAGAGTCTTTATGGAACTCTTAGATTTCCCCATTAAACTTCCTAAGGCACTGCTGCCAGCATTATACTCTAAGTTCCCACAATAGCCCATTAAACTCTGAGCACTCAATGGCTTTTCTAGGCCGAAGTTCCAAAGTCCTGCCCAAAACATGATCAGATCAGTCACAGAAATATTACACGAACCTAGTAGCAATTTCTGCGTTAGTCAGAGTTTGTATTCTGTGATAAAATCCCATGACCAAATACAACTTAGGAAGAAAAGGTTTTTTTTTTTTTTTTTTTTTTTTTTTTTTTTTTTTTTTTTTTTTTTTGGCTTACACTTCCACTTTATAGTCCACAGTGGAAGGAGGTCAGGGCAGGAATCTGGAGGCTGGAATTGAATCAGAGTGGAGGAATGCTGCTTACTAACTTGATTGCAAATACTTGCTCAGCTTGGTTTCTTATACAACTAGGGACCACCTGCAGAGGGGTGGAACTGCCCAGAGTGAGCTGTCCCTACCCCTATCGATCATTAATTGAGAAAATGCCTACACAGGTTTGCCCACAAACCAACCTGGTGCAAACATTTTTTCAAGTGTGGTTCCCTCTTCCTAAATGACTCTAACTTGTGTCAAGTTGACAAAAAAGTAGCCAGCACACTACCCTATTATAAAGATAACTATGGATTCGTGTTCACTGCACTCTGTTCACAAGAGCTAGGAAGTGAAATGCCCATTACATGATGCATCATGACAACGTGGCACATATACACAGTGGAATTTGGTGTAAAAACAGATTAAATTATAAAATTTAGAAGAAAACAGATGAAAGTGGAAAACATTACATTGAGTGAGGTAGTCCAGGCCCCAAAAGACAGATGCCTCAGGTTATCTCTCATGTGGGGATGTGAACTTTAAATTTTTAGATTTGTTTGTTTCACTTGGAGTGAAGGGCAGGGAATAGAGTGAGCCACTGGGGTTAGAGAGACTACTTAGGAAGAAGTGGGAGAGTAGAACATATGTAATATAAAAATAGAGTCAGAGAATACTAGAGGTGAAGATGTCTAAGTGGAGATGGGGGTAGGGAGATGGAGAGGAAGAGGGGGAGAGTTAGCCAAAACTAGGATGCATGAAAACACCACATAGAAACTTATTGTAAGCTAGCTTAAATATATATTTAAATTAAATAAATATATTTAAATTATACACATGCATATATATATTTAAGAATTTTAGTGCAGTATTGGTATGGGAGGTCCTTTTGTCTATATGTTGCTTTTATTAGTTAATGAATAAAGAAACCTCCTTAGCCTGTTGATAGGGCAGAACTTAGGTAGGTGGGGAAAACTGGACTGAATGCTGGGAGAAGAAAGGCAGAAAGAGAGACACCATGGATCTGCCACCAGAGTAAGACATGCTGAATCTTTGCTGGTAAGCCACTGCCATGTGGCAATACACAGATTAATAGAGATAGATTAAATTAATATGTAAGTGTTAGCCAATAAGAAGCTAGACTTAATGGGCCAAGCAGTGATTTAAATAATATAGTTTCTGTGTGGTTATTTTGGGGCTAAGCTAGCCCAGTGGCCCAGGCGAACAAGCAGGCCCTCCTCCTACACAGTATCCTACATAAGTAGATTCTGATTATCCTAGAAACAGCTACGGATTATTAAAATTCCAATGCTAGGTATGATACCTTCTGAGTTGTTGGACAGCGAGTTAAGAGGTTCCCAAAGCAAGGTAGGGGTTTGCTGCTACTTCTGCCTCTCAGTACTTAGACCTATTGCTGAGAACATCACATACTTTGACTGCAGAACATAAAGAATTGAGCTGGAACCGACCTGAAACTTCCTGTCTGTTGGCTAGCTTTCACAGTGACAGGGGTTCTGGGGTGTGTGTGTGTGAGGGGGGAATCATTGTGGTGGTTTGAATGACAATGGACCCCACAGGCTCCTGTATTTAAATTCTTGATCCCCAGTTGGTAGAACTGTTTGGGAAGGATTAGGAGGCATGCCACTAGAGGTGGGATTTGTGGTTTCAAAAGTTCACACCATACCCAGTTAGCTAGCTGTTTGTTTTGTGCTTATAGATCATTGGTCAGAAAAGTTTATGTTTACAGTGGGTGTCAGTTAATGCAGAGATTCATAACTGATCAAAACACTAAGAATAAATGACTGTTGAATGCTCAGTCCTAAACAGAGGATCAATATCCTCCCTTCCAAAGTTCAAGGAACATTCTGAAAGAGGACACAGAAAGAATGTAAGAGCCAAGAACATGTCAAGGAGTGTCGTGAAAGGCTATCCTCTGGATATAATGTGGCTGTTGCACACACAAAACTCACAGCAGCAGTGGTGACCCACCTAACAGCCTGTGTGAGACTAGACCCATTAACATTCTATCAGGATAGGGAGGGGCCTCATAAGCAGCTCTCTAAGCAGTGATGGGCAGTTAATGGTCATTGGGGAGGAGAAGTCAAAGTCCTCAATGATGTAGCCACTGGTAAATTACCCAACTCAAGTACACATTTTACACACACACACACACACACACACACACACACACACACTCACAAAGCAGGCGAGAGGCAGGAGGAAAGCAAGAGGGGACTTGTTGAGAAGAACAGGGATCCAGGGAGGGACGAGGATAAGATGATAATGGGGAGAAATATGACCAAACTACATCAATACATGTTTGTAATTTTGACGAATAAATAAAAGCTTTTAAACAGAAAAAAAGGAATATTTCATCAGAGTCAAAATGACTGAGTTTCAGTCAGGGATCTGTTATTTCTATATCTATGACCTTGAAGAAGTTATTTAGCTTTCTTTGGCCTAATTTCATCATCTTTAAAATAAGACTATGTGAGAATAGTGTTTATCCCATAATGTTGGTGTGAGAATTAAATTAAATGCCTGGCACATAGTAAGTGCCTGGTAAATGTTAACTATTAAAGCTGTGTTCTACAGCCCCATTGGCAGTGTAAGTTAGGTGTTGGTGTATTTTGAGCTTCCTTCCAGAAAAAGGTACATGAGTGTATGTATATATGTTATTTGATATTGCCAGGAATAGCTACTTTTATCTGTCAAAATTTTCTTCCTAGCACGCTCTTTTGAGTCACTGATTTGGCTTTTAAGTAAGCTAAAGGTTGATAATTGGGAGAACGGCCAGTAAAACTTACCCACAGCTTCTGAGTCACATGCTGAGCAAATCTGGCAGCATAAACTTCAAGCTGCCTTCTGTTTCTAATCACTTTTCTTCCTAATTTAGTTTCTCCTACACAAGGGGATTATAATTCATTTTCATTGCAGAAACCATGAAGATGTCACAGAATGAAAACGACTTCCATGGGACCGAGCCCATGTCTGATGGACATTGCTCTTGGTTTCAGCCCACGTTCTAACCAATACAGACTCTCTTGCTTGCTCTGGGAATGTCCTTCATCAAAGCTACTGGAAAAGTTTCAAACAAGCTTCTTTGCTAATAGATACCTCTGAAATTCTGAAAATTAAATAAAAAAGCCTGGAGCAGCATTTAGTGTTTTTAAAGAAACCTTTTGTTTGGTTGGTTTTAAAAGATATTTATTTTATGTTTAATTATGTGTGTGTGTCTGTGTGGACATATGTTCACTTAAGTGCAGGTGACTGAGGAGGCCATAGGCACTGGATACCCCATGAAGCTGAAGTTATAGGTGGTGGTTGTGAGCCACCTGATCAAAGAACCAGACTTGGCACAGGACCTACAAAGACCAAGTTCTCAGATCGAAGGAAAGTTATTTGCACCAGAGGGACAAAGACATGGGATAGGAGACAAGGGAAAGAGAAGAAAAGGAGCAAGGGAGAGGAGAAAGAGATATTTTTCCTAGAGGGACAAAGGCATGGCCATAGACAAAGGACAGCTTATAAAGGGAAAAGGGGAAACCCCTGCTAGAATGATTTGGTTTGTTTTCATTGGGCACATCATTAGGGTAGCCAAAGGGGACTTTTGATTGCTGGACTTCAGTACTTTGATATCTGGGCCTTGGTGGTCAGCCTCAGGAGTTGGGAAGTGGCCAAATAAGGGAATAGACCTTGGTGGTTGGCTTTTGGAAAGTAATCAACAGTATAGCAAGGCAGTGTGCGTGTGTGTGTGTGTGTGTGTGTGTGTGTGTGTGCAGATGCACATGGTCTTAGTGTGTGTGTGTGTGCAAATGCACAACGCTATTCACACATTTGGGGGGCAGAGTAGGGCACTGAGTGTCCTGCACTATTTCTCTCTGTCTTATTCCTTTGAAACATGATCCCATTGAGCTTAGAGCTGAACTGATGGCCAGTAAGCTCCAGAGATCCTAGCTCCACCTCTCATCTACCGGAGTTCTTGGGATACTGGTGCATGTGCACTCACATCCATGTGTACTCACATCCATGTGCACTCACATCCTGCTTCTCAAATGGGTGCTGGGGGTTTTGAACTCAGTTCCTCACACTTGCACAGCAAATAATCTTACCCTACTGAACCCTCTTCCCAGCCCTGACCTTTTTCATAACAGAACAACCTCTTTCACTTATACTGTTTTTGCTCTCATCCTGTCATGGAACTGTCTACCAGGTATGATATCGGCTTGAACCTATGATTACAGGGAAGACTCACGAGGTTCCCTGAATCTCAGATGACACATAAACCATTAACAATACTGGGGGGGGGGGACAGAAGAGCCCTTCACAGTCCTAAATTTGGCTGTGCTCCTGTAAGTTCCCTTTCACCTATACTGATGGAAATAAATCATATAAACTTGTTGATCCAACAAGTTAGACTTAGGTGGGATTGTTTCATTGCTCTACAGCTGCCCTTTCTCTGTGAGAGGAATAGAAATAGAGTTCCAAGAAAAGTCACGACAGAGCCAAAGATGAATATGGGAAAAACAGTTGCATGGCCCTGGTATGGATGGTAGAATGTGCAGGAAAGTGATCTGAGGATGGAACACCTGCAGGGCAACCACAATACAGCCACCATTCCCTGTGTCGTATGTGGTGGTATACCTTTCTGTTATGGGGCAGTTGTCGTACAGCCCCTGATATGAGTTATAAGTCATGCCATTGAGGTTGAGCTGTCTGAAGATGGAGTGTGTCTGTGTTCAGGGAGAAGACTCAGAGAAACTGTTTTCTTCTATATGGTGTGGATTAATGTACTTCTTTGATGAATGGGGTCAACCACATGAATTTGGGGACTTGCAGGAAATAGCTGAAGAGCTATAAAATATATTTCAACTCCTGAAAGTAACATTCATGGAAGATCATATGGGAGAGAATCCCAAGAGGAAGACAGTCACACAGCCTCATCTGTGGGTCATGAGACAGGCAACCGAGCTTTTCTGTGTGCCCAGAAAGAACTTGCTTGCATGAGCAAGGAATCGTAGTCAGAAGTGATATGTGGGTACTAGTGGCTGCACTAGCCTATGAATTGGTAGGAAAAATGGGTAAAGGCAGAATGAGATAGACAATTATTGCTTGCTATTTATTATGGCTCATTGGGCATTAGAAAGAATAGAAACTAGATCTGTAAATGTATTAGAGTCTTTCATGTCATCCAAAAACATGGAAATCATGGGAAGATTTGGACATTGAAGAGAGTGAGGTGAACCTGGTGGTAGATGCTCACGGGGTCCAAACTTTGATACAGAGGAAGGGAAATGCTGATTCAGAAGGGCACTTAATAGAGGCCCAGTACAGTAAACTATGGTAATCAGGGACTACAGTGCCTTTGAACTTCTTGGAGTGGAAAAACTTTTAAATAGTCAGGTGATGGTGACCCAAGCCTTTAATTCCAGCATTTGGGAGGTGGAAGCAGGAGAATCTCTGTGAGTTCAAGGACAGCCTGGTCTACAGAGCGAGTTCCAGGACAGGCTCCAAAGTGACACAGAGAAAAAGTCTCTCACATCCTGGCTCATGAGGCTGTGGGACAAAGGATGAATGAGTGCCATGAAGGAGTACTTACCCTTCTAGAGAAGAAACTGCACAGTCTATGTCAGTACAAGGTGAAGAGTGTCCTGATTGGCCAGTTCCCGTGAGCCATCACAGACCTTGGTTATCACTGCTTGAAGTTCCCACCAGTGTCAAACTGGAAGGCACAGGAGAAAGGACAGGATGTACTGGGGGAACTAGGACTGAGAGGGGTGATGTTTCATACCCAGCTTACTAGCCAGATAGAGCTGTGTTCACAGGAGAAGGAAATAAATGAATTCAGCAGGAGCCTCAGCACTACCATATATGAAATCTCAGTAGTTTTCCTGAGCTCTCTGGTGGTTCATAATCTTTATAAGATTGGAGAAGCTAATGTAGATCTGAGCTACTTAGACTCAGATCTAAGTAAATTATGTTTGCAAAGTGCTAAGGCAATCAACAGGAGTAATGGAGAAACAAACAAACAAGCAACACAACACAACTCACAAGAAAACAAGGGTCCCGTTTAGGCCACTCAAATGTAAATGTGGCAAAACTTGTGTTGAGCCGGAGTTCCTATGGGAAAAAATTACAATCAATCAGTCAAGTTCAGTGAGCATGAACCTTGAGAATCTTTTAAACACAATGGTTCTCAACCTTCCTAATGCTGTGACCCTTTAATACAGTTTCTCACATTGTGGTGATCCCAACTGTAAAATTATTTCATTGCTACTTAACAACTGTAATTTTTCATGTGTTATGAATCACAATGTAAATATCTGATATGCGACCCCCCCAAAGGGTCATGACCCACAGATTGAGAACCACTGCTTTAGAGCATGAACACTGATTTACAGACCGTGTTTGTTCCACAGGTAGGTATTTCTCCCTCCAGGGTGTACTGTATACATCTCTTCTTCAAGAAAGCAGACTGGTAGTGGAGACTGCCTACTAGGGCTCTTTCAGCACAAAGTGGTCAGTGGAGAAGCAGCAGACACAGCGCAGGCTCAGAGCTTGCCAGCTGGACCCAATCAACCACCTCCATCTGAGGCACAGCAGGTCACAGCATGCTTGCTTTCTTCTGGCCTGAGTCCAGTCAACCAGTACAACCTAACTTCTCTATTCTCCATGGAGACGCAGAGACATGTAGCATTGCCCCAGAATGAGGAGGCTGAAGGACTCAATAGAAAATGACTGGTTACAATAAGCTAAGTAAAATAGCTCTGCTGCTGTACCCAACTTTGCTCCTTTAAGAGAACAAATGACCTTAGCAACAGGATCTCCTCCTTGTTCTCCTCAGCCCCCAGCATTCTCTTAGCTACTGAATCCCAAGACCAATTGGCATTTGCTTGTAACAAATGGTGGCAGACCTTCTGTATCCTGCGTGCCTTCTGTAAAACAGATTTCATTACATAATGCTAACCTATGTTTTACAGACTTGGAAAAACACTTGAAAGAGGTACAAGCACATCTAAAGGAGTGAGGATGGGGAGTTAGTCAACGAAGAGTGCAGGAACCAGGCACAGCTGTGAAACTCTTGGGGAAATTATGGTTTGTGAGGCACACACGATACCTGACAAGGTAACTGAAAAAAAATCAAAATAAAAATCTTACAACAGCCTGTGTTTGTAAATGTAAAAATATGTTAGAAATACAAATTCAGAAGGTACTCTACATGGCAGGGAGAAAAGCATATTCACAAAACAAGGTTGTTACTGACAGGGATGACCTACTTCTTTATGAAGTATTAGATAAGGAGGCCATGAAATAAAATCATTCATGCCAGGGCAATTTACCTCGCTATGAGGTATTGGTTAAGGAGGCCCTCTGCCACAATACAAGTCATGTCCACTGATGTTGGCAAAACCCTATTTTAGATAATACAATACACTTTGTAGGATGGAGAAACCAGGCAGCGGGTACTGGTCTAGATGCTCCCTTTTAGCTTAGACTCTATAAAGGTTGCCAAAGAATTATTGCTAATGATCTTTCTTGGCTATAGACTTGTGTGTTAGCCAGGTAAAATGTACCCACTTGTGCAATAGTAGCACAACTGTTGGGGCACAATCAACTATTTTGCAGCTGGGTTTAAGGCCTGTTCCATAGGTGAGAATGCAGGTCTGCTACCATAATCCAAAGCAAAATCCTATGGCTGAGGAAATCAAAGACTCCACCAGGGAGGCTAACTGCTATTGTTTTGTTAAGTGAATGTGATATTCCTGTCGAAATACCTTTTAAACATTTGTAGTTATACTCATAGACTACCGCTCCCGTCAACATTAGTGGATGTATGTTTCTTTTTAAAGTGGGCATAGTTACTGTGGTGACTCACAATTAGTCAAACTTAGTGGTGCTGTGGGTTGTAATGTTGCTTGGCATAGCAACCTGATGCTCAGAGATGTGTCAATATCACCCTTACCGAAGTTCAAGGAACATTGAAGAAGGTGAGGAAGGAATATAAGGGCTGGAGGAAGGGGTATTGTGGAACTATCTTCTTGGCAGGCTTGTACATTATTATTTTGAAATTTGAGAAATTGCCATTGCCTATAGAAGACAGAAAATCACATTCCTTCCTGAATGGAGGGAGGGCTCATAAGGCTCCTAAGACCCAAAGGACCCTCTCTCTGCAATGATGTGCAACATCTCTTGGAGAAGCATCTAAAAATTTCCTGGTGGCATAAGTTGGTCATTCTCTAATAAGCAGTTCCTCACCTCGGGAAGCTAGATGTTGATGGAATAACTTCTTTGGTCTGTTCTATCAGAGGTGACTACAAAAATAATTCCCTGGAAAAGTAACTCAACACAACCCTCTTTGTTTTCTACATGTAAGCATGTGCTCTTGCTTTGAATTTCTATAAGAAGAGGTGAATTTGTAAAAGTTGCATGAAGGGCCGGGCGGTGGTGGCGCACGCCTTTAATCCCAGCACTTGGGAGGCAGAGGCAGGCGGATCTCTGTGAGTTCGAGACCAGCCTGGTCTACAAGAGCTAGTTCCAGGACAGGCTCCAAAACCACAGAGAAACCCTGTCTCGAAAAACCAAAAAAAAAAAAAAAAAAAAAAAAAAAAAAAAAAAAAAGTTGCATGAAGGCAGCGCTTGTTCTTCCTGGCCGCCCAGTTAGTTTAGACCTGAAATAATTACACAGAAATTGTATTAATTAAATCACTGCTTGGTCCATTAGCTCTAGATTCTTATTGGCTAACTCTTACATCTTAATTTAAGGCGTCTCCATTAATCCGTGCATCACCACAAGGTCGTGGCCTACCAGCAAAGTTTCAGCACGTCTATCTCTGGCAGCGGATCCATGGCATTTCTCTCTCTGCCTTCCTTCTCTTAGCATTCAGTCCAGTTTTCCCCACCTACCTAAGTTCTGCCCTGTCAACTGGCCAAGGCAGTTTCTTTATTCATTAACCAATAAAAGCAACACATAGACAGAAGGACCTCCCACACCATGTAAATGCTTTTTGTCAGCTCTAAAACCTATATTTTATAAAATAGTGAAACTCTTAACAAAAGGGGGGAAAGTGCTGTTTACCTAAATTCTATGCATCAGGCCCAAGATTGCAAATTATCTTCCCCAGTGAATCCCATAGCAATACATCCTTTGGACTGAACTCTTCTCTTTGGATATCTTTCTGTGTTTTATGTCTACCACAGACTTTACATCACTGACTCCTTCTCCATGTCAACCTCCAATACAAATATGTCTCTTTGGCTGGAGAAATGTTTCAGTGGTTAAAAAGTACCTACAACTCTTCAAGAGAACTCTTCACTTCCCAGTATGCACAAAAGGGGACTCATTGCCACCTGTATTGACAGTTCCATGGAATCCAATAATATTTTCTGGCCTCTGTAACTACACACACACACACACACACACACACACACACACACACACACACAAATAAATATAAATAAATAAATAAAATTTAAAATATTTCTTGAGGGTCAAAGATTATCTGTTAGTTGGGCGTTGGTGGTGCACACCTTTAATGCCTGTACTTGGGAAGCAGAGGCAGGCAGATCTCTGAGTTCGAGGCAAAGCTGGTCTACAGAATGAGTTCTTGGATAGCCAGAGCTACACAAAGAAACCATGTCTCCAAAAACCAAAAACCAAAACCAACCACCCCCAAAAAACAAACAAGTCAAAACATCATCATCTCTGTGACTTCTGACTCTACTCTCTCTCACAATAATAATGAAGTAGCTATTTCTTATGTTATATTGGTAATTTAACACAATGAAAAACTCTCTGGACTGTGGTAGTGTTCAATACAGCTAATTAATTCTTTTCTCTCCTTTATTCTCATGATTCTTCTAAGGTATCTCGTTGAGCAATGGAAGGTGATACAGTACAGGGATGCAGAATATAGGGTCTGGCTTTGATTTCCTATTCAACCACTCCCTAAGGAATGCAGAAAGCATAACCTATCTATGACTCATGTTCTTTGCCTGAAAATTGGATCTGGCATTAGACCATACCTCATAATGTTGCTGTAATAATTAAATAAGAGTAGGCAAAACAATTAGAATGTGGTATGTGGTAAGTATTCCAGGAATGTTGACTATTGCAATGCTCAGTGTATAGTAGATACTATACATATATTATATAAGCATATATATTATAATTGAGAGTCTGCAGTCATCACCCAGATATAGAGGAAGTAAGATGCAAATGCCTCACTGATAAAAGGTACACAGACAAGAATTATGGGTTAATGTAAGATATAAGAGTTAATTGATAAGAAGCCTGAGCTAATAAGACAGCCATTTTATAATTTATATATATATATATATATATATATATATATATATATATATATATATATATATATTTGAAAAAACAACATAGCTTTGGTCGTTGCTCTCTGCCTAATGGTTGTCTTCTCTTTTTATGTAGTCTGCCAAGTTATCTTATGTTATAGGCTGATCTTTCTGTACACTGTGAATATGTGTTGCTTTCATTGGTTGATAAAGCTATTTTTGCCTATGGCAAGACAGGATAGATCCAGGTGGGAAATCCAAATAGAGATACAGGAAAATAAGGGTGGAGTTTTGGGGTGCCATCTAGGTGCCCAAGAAACAACAGACAGCAGACTGTTTCTATTTAATTAAGTGTACACATGACAATACTTAAATTAATAGAAATGGGTTAATTTAAATGTGAGAGCTAGCTAGTAATAAACCTGAGCCATTGGCCAAACATTTAAAATTAATATTAGTCTTTGAATGGCTATTTTAAAAGTGACTGTGGAACCAGGCAGGATGAAAAACCTCTGTTTACAACCATACACTTGGATCTTGTGAATGAGTCATTAGAACAGGACCTACTATTCAAGTTGTAACAAAAAAATTAAAGAAAAAGTCAGAGTAAATTATTAAGTCAGTTTTAATCAGAGGAAATGTGTCTACTGTGAGTGAGAGATTCATCCTGGTATTAGCTTAGTCAAATCTTAGAATTTCAAAAAGTCGAAATCTCATGTCAGTGTAATATTGATGTAATTGCTAAGAAAACACAGAAATGCTAATACAGGCTGGAAATCAATATATGGGAGTGTAAATAAGGTTTTGTTTCTTCTAAAGAGCTCATATGATAAATATCTCATTCTGTGCAGTGTTTCAAATGTAAGGCACTTAATTCAGAAACACTAATTTGTAAAAAGAATATAGAGAAATATTCAATCTTAAAAGTTACAGAATAAATGCTTTTTACAAGAGAGCCTGTAGCTCCCTTTCTCGGTTCCTCTTCCCAAAGACACCCTCATCTGATTCTGTATCTCTAAAAAATTTGTTTTTGTTTAACTTGTGAGATGAGGACCTGAGGACCTGTGCCTCCTCCACTACCAGATCTCTGAGTACCTATCTCTTCTCCATAAAGAACTATAATTTTGCCTAAATCAATAATAGTCACGTTATTGTAATTCTATTTTCTACTCAGAATGGAGCATATGCAAACTGTTCTTATAGTTTGCTTACTGGATACTTTGTGTCTTTGTGCTTCCCTTGTCGGTTGCCTCACCTTGGCTCTTCCTGTTTGCACTTGCCTTTCCGCACCCCTCACCACATTCCTATCAGGTGTTTGATTAGTATCTTCTCAAGAGTTGCCTGAGCTGCTTCTCACTAATGACTTCCCTTCACTAAGGTTCTTTGAGTTCCTTTGCCTTTCCCCTGCGTGGATTTCCTTTTGTGTAGTTTCAGTGTTCCTTTTTCTTGGTGTATTCATCTTTTAGATGGAGCATATCTTCTATTCACTAGTTTCCTTGAGGAAGGCTGTACGGGAGGTAAAGGTTCACACACACACACACAGTTTAAATCAGCATATAATGTATTAGATACCATTCTTATATTTTTAAGCTATTTTTGTCGTTCTCCTTCCCTCATCTTTCTGCACCCCCGCTACTCCTGGCTGCCCCTGCTAGTCACCCATGTTTGATTTGCAATTTGACTAACTATAGAATATGAAGTTGTATCTTTTTCTTCATAATCTTGAACGCCTTACTTGTCTTCTGCCTTTCAATGCTTCCTTTGAAACATCTGAACTTACATATCCTTTAAGCTTTTTGAGTTTCCTGGACTCTTGTAGAACTTTCTCATTGGATCTTGTTCATTAATGTCGTTTATGGTTTAAAAGTATCTTCAAAATTCACCCTGTGACCCTTTAATACAGTTCCTCATGTTGTGATGACTCCCACAACCAGAAAAATATTTTATTGCTACCTCATAACTATTTTGCTATTATTATGAATTATTATGATGATCTTAGGTGAGCCCCATGTTGAAAGTCACTACTATAGAGTATTAATGGACTAAGATATCCTATTTTTAGGCGTTTATGCTGAGCATCTACTGGACCTTCCCCTTTTTCCTAAGTTCTCACTTGTATAACCTGGTAAATGTTTGAAAATTTGAATTCACAAGTGCATTGAAATAAAAACCCACAGCTTCTAAAAGCACTGGGCCCTTCTTCTCCTTATACTCTATTTTCAGAACATTAAAAAAGCTGTGCCAGCTTTTCTCCAGTCTCTTCAGGCTTGAATTCCTTCCTACTCATATTTAAAATAAGAGCCTCAAGAGCTGCCTGGAAGTTCCAAATGAGTGCTTGCTCATGGTGAGATTTCCAGTATGATGAGCTGCCTGAGACCTGTTGTTGGGTAACCCCGAATACCAACATATATGTGACTATCTCTAGCTATTTCCTCTTGGGCCTACTAAATCCCCACTAGAAAACACTCATTGAGTCTTGAACATGGAGGTGGGGGACTGACTACCGTTATTCTGGTTGAGATAGAAGTTCTGAATTTGGAATTCATGTATCATTTAATTCTTTCTTTTAAAAAGACTTCTGTCTTCTGCTAGGCCTGGGAAGGCAGAAGCCCAGCAGACAGATAGAGCATCCAGGCAGAGCATTGTTTCCTAAATAGCTTTCTTTCAGGAGCAGCAGGAAGTTTAATGGGGCTAAATTGTGTGTTCAAGGAGATAAAAAGTCTCAAGAAAAACCTGATGCTAAATGGAATAAAGGAAGTGGTGACCTCGGGGTAACACCCTACCCAGCTAAGCTTCCGACTTGTAAAAAGGGACCAAAGAAAAAAGCAGAGAGCTGGTGAAAACGCACTTGAACGAGCAGGCCAAGTTCTAGCCCCAGCAAACAGCAAGATTGACAGCTTCAGCCACATGGTTCTGGCTTCATCGTAAAGGATATAAGAAAGGGGTTATGAAAGCTCCCTCTGCAACTAAGGAAGTCACTGAGGCCAGACACGTGCCAGGGGTGTCCCTGAATGGAGGCCGAGAGGTTCTGAAGGTGAAGCCTCGATTGCCTTGGAGACCCCAAGATGTCGGAGATGCCAGAACCGTGGAACACCTGCCAAGGACAGCTGCAGACTGGAACCAGCCCAGGAGAGAAAAGTGTGCTGTGGTCTACAAAGCTGAGGGGAGAAATCAGTGAAAGAATGCAGCAATGATGGAGAAAACCAAGGCCTAGGGACAGCCTCTAGAAACCAGTGTGGTTCTGGGGCCTCCTGCAGGAGCTCAGCTGGCCCTGTCTGACTTCTGACCTTTAGAACTTCAAGAAAAGAGTTTGTGTCTGTTTTGAATCACTAAATTTTGGGGTATTATGGTGATTTAAAGAAAATGGCCACCGAAGGGAGTGGCACTATTAGAAGGTGGGGCTTTGTTGGAGTAGGTGTGACCTTGTTTGAGGATGTGTCACTGTGGAGGCAAGCTTTGAGGTCTCATATATGCTCAAGCCACACCAGTATCTCAGTTCACTTCCTGTTCCTCTGGGAGAGAAATTCCCCATTCCCTATTTCTTTTTTCTCCACTCCAAGCCCTGTTTGTGATTGTCTGGTCTCTCTCCAAATTGTGTAAATGTCCTGTCTTTAAGCATAATTGATGAATCTATAAGTTTGTTGCAAAATAGCAGCCTGTGCTGCACCTACTAGGAGCCATAAAAAACAAATTCGGGGTTCTAGCTTCATGAAAGAGTCTGTCAGACATTCTGCAGGATACAAAAGAGACTGACAAACTGCCTATATAGGTGGAATTGTCCTTGAAATTTCCTGCTCCATGGAAAAGTCTGCGGATACTATGGGCCTGTAGGCTGAAGATGGCTGCCCCAACGATACAGAAGAACTTTGAGTGACTGTCCAGGCAGCAAGATGTCTCTGTCATTTTTAGAGTTTTGGAAGTTTCTTACAATGCATTTCCTGTTTACTTAGGTATATTATATCCTTCTGGAGTCTTTGATGGAGTTGAAGAATAGATAGTTATAGTTCTCCTTAGTTATGATAAGAGATAAGGTAGATATAAATATTGTAAGTGTAATTCTTTCTTGATACCTGTTTTGTATATGTAATTTTACTATGTTAAAATTAAAACCTTCCTTTTCATTTAGACAGAAAAGGGGGGGGGGTCATATGGGATTCCTCTCTGTATGCTGTGAATGCTATTGGTTAATGGATAAAGAATCTGCCTTGGACTGTGCTAGGGTAGAAGAGAGGTAGGTGGGGAAAACTAAACTCAATGCTGAGAGAAAGGAGGCAGAGTCAGAAAGAAGCCATGGAGCCCGGCCAGAGACATACACCAGAACTTTACCCAGTAAGCCACAGCCTTGTGGTGATACACAGATTAATGGAGATGGGCTACTTTAGGATATAACAGTTAGCCAGAAATATACTTAGGCTATTGGCCAAACAGTATTGCAAATAATATGGTTTCTGTGTGATTATGTTGGGGCTGAGCAGCCAAGAACAAACAGGAGCAGGATGCAGCATGCACACACCCAGTGCATATCTGTGCTCCTGTGTCCTATGTCCCGCTCCACCCCCATGCCACACCAAGCTTCTGATTTAATTCTTCAAAGGTATGTAGGGATCTTTTGTTTGTAAATTGAACTCCCAATTCTAGAGTCCAATTCTTCAGCTTCTACTTCCCTCTAGCATGCTGTGCCCTCCACATGGACACCCAAGTGCTTCTCTGGCCCCTGCAGCCTGCTGTGCCTCTGGCCAACTGCACTCATTTGCACATCTCCCCTCTCTCCTAGTTTTCTCTTGTCTTCCTCCAAGGACTGCAGTTCTGCCTGAAGCATCCTGGGACTCTTTCTTTTTTCCTTCCTTTCTCCCACTTAGAGCTACCTGCACGCTCTCTCTCTCTCTGTGTCTTGGGCTATACTTTGTTGTGAATTTCCTTGCCTTCCCCTAGGAACTGCAGGCTGTGATTCTTAGTTCCTGGTTGTTTCTCCTTGTCCCTTAACCATTCCTCGTCTTGTCCCATGCCGTCAGTGACTCTCTGGCTCCTAGAGCCAGCTTACACTCCCTTAGGCTCCCACCACGTAGACAACTTTCTCTCTTGGCTCTGTCCTCCTCTGGGTCTCTCTGCTAAAGATACTTACTGCTCCCTTTCCCCTGAGCTCTCCTGCCCGCTATCTCTGGCTCCAGCCTCCAGAACCACAGCTTCAGCTCTCAGTTCCCTCTTGGATGGTGTTCCTATTTACGACCCTCTCTCTCTTCCTCCAGGAATTCGTTATTACAACAGCCTGGCCTCAGTACAGATCAATGGCCAAAAAAATGGTCAAACTTGACTTGCAAATTCTCACAAATTGTAACAACTGCCTCTGCACAGCCAAATGATCCCCAAATATCTTACATCTAAACTGCTCTGCCTGCCTCTGCACAGCCAGATGATCCCCAACTGCCTCTGCACAGCCAGATGATCCCCAACTGCCTCTGCACAGCCAGATGATCCCCAAATATCTTACATCTAAACTTGCTCTGTTCTACACTCTGATTTCCACTACTAAAAATCTTTCACCGCTATGATTTCTCTGTGCTCTGCTCTCAGAAAACTTCATAAGATTATACTGTAAATGCTTATCTCAGGATTTGTAGTTTGCTCATTGGGTATGGTTTAAAATATGTGAATTCTATAACAAAATGTGGCTTTAAACTTATAACAAAAGGCTTATAATTTTATAATTACAAATCTAGACATGGATATATATGTGATTCAACTTTTTGTTTGTTTGTTTTGTTATGTTTTGTATTGTTTTGTTTGTAGCTTTGGAGCCTGTCCTGGAACTTGCTCTGCATGCCAGGCTGACCTCAAATGCACAGAGATTCACCAGCCTCTGCCTCCTGAGTGCTAGGATTAAAGGTGTGTGCCACCACCACCTGGCTTAATTTTTTCTAAGACTTATTTTTATTTTTATGTGTATGAGAATATTGCCTGTATGTATGTGTATACACAATGAAGTCCTAGTGCCCAGCTGCCAGGAGAGGACATTGGGCCCCCCAGAACTGGAGTTACAAGTTGTTGTTAACCACCATCTAAGTACTGAGAACTGAACTCAGGCCCTCGACAAGAGCAGCAAGTGCTCTTAATCACTGAGTCATGTCTCCAGCCCTGTGATTCAACTCTTGTTTAGTGTATGTGTGTGTGTGTGTGTATAACTTGGCTTGTGACCTCATCAACAAGCAATAAGCAGTTGCCAGTCTCCCTACAAACTGTAAGTAAAAGTGTTATTTTGATAGTAAAAGAATTTCAATTCAAAATTGTTATTTTTTTAAGTCTAAACCTAACAGGAACTATGTAGCATAGGATGGCATTGAATTCACAGTGCTCCTCAAGCCTCGATGTCTTCTGTGCTGGTATTACGGGTGTGAGTCCCTATCCAGTATCAACATTTCCTTCTCTGTGTAGAAGTACCCTTTCCCTTACCAGCATGCTTCTGACTGCATTTAGTGTTCACCCATTCTGGTCTCAAAATCCTTAACTGCATCTTTGCCACAGAAGGAATTACTTTCAGGATCCACGTATGTCCCTGAAAGTGATTCTAGTACCCAAAGTGAACTTGGTCCTAAGAGATGAGGTAGGAGCGCAGTTACAAATGTTGCAGTCAGAGAGAGCAGGACAAACAAGGACGACTCTTGCAGAGTTCTAGTGTCAGCTCTAGCCTATCATGTACTGCTTCTTAGAGCCAGGGCCTCATGCAAATTACAGAGACAAAGTTTGACAAGCTTACACGACTGTGGAAAAAAAAAAAAGCAAGGATAACAGTCTGAGGTATAAAGTCATTACTGTGAGAAATAATTTAATATGGAGGGTACCTGGACCCGTAGGCTGTGTTTAGAATTGTCTAAATACCAATAATGGGAAGGAAAGCAGTAGAGAGAACTCTTTAATGCTTGCCTGGTTCAGACATTGGCTATTTATTGTCAGATCGAAAGGAAACAGGAGACAACGGGAAATAAACTGAGGGCTGAAATCAATAAAATAGTAACAAAGAGAACAATACAAAGAATTAGTAAAACAGCAATTCCACGAACATCAGAACAAGACAATGCTGTCCACTCTCTCCATACTTATTCAATATAGTACTTGAAGTTCTAGTTAGAACAGTAGGACAACTTAAGGGGATCACGGGGATACAAATTGGAAAGGAAGAAGTCAAAGTATCATTATTTGCAGATATGATATTATATATAAGCAACCCCCAAAACCCCACCATGAAACTCCTATAACTGACAAAACCTTTAGTCAAGTGGCTGGATACAAGATTAGCTAACTAACTAACTAAACAAACAAACCGGTAGCCCTCCTCTATACAAAGGATAAATGGGCTGAGGAAGAAACTGTTAGAAATATTTAGTTGGGTGCCTCATCCCAGGTCCTGGCATCCATCTTTGAAATCCTGGTCAGGAAACTCCATTTCAAGCCCCTCCCCTGAGAGTTGCCTTAGTCCAAACTCTACCTCTGAGAAAGCCCTCCAAACAATGACCCCTCCCTGGGGAAGGTCAAGACCACTCCTACAGGCTACTTAAACTGCCCCCCCCGCCAATGAACACATGGTCTCCAAGTTTCGAATGGTCTCCCCTTCTCTCTCTTCCCCTCTCCATGCTTTCCCGGGGGCCACCCGGGAACATTGCATTAAACATGGCCACTTTTTATTTGAACTAATTTGGACTAATTGGAATTATTTGTGTTGGTGGAGAGGCTTGTCTTAAGAAATATTCCTAACAGAAACTAGAGAATCAACACCCTTTACAATAGTCTCAAATAATACAAAATATCTTGGGGTAACTCTAACCAAGCCAGTGAAAGACCTGTATGATGAGAACTTTAAATCTCTGAAGAAGATAGCAGAAAATGGAAATATCTCCCAAGCTCATGTATCGGTAGAATTAACATAATAAAAAATGGCAATCTTGCCAAAAGCAATTTATGGATGAAATGTAGTCCCCATTAAAATCCCAACACAATTCTTTATAGACCTTGAAAGAACAATGCTCAATCATACCACAAGAACCTTACCAGTAGTCCACAAGCCTCATGGTAAAATATAAAATAATAGAAATGGGTTAAATTTTAGATGTAAGAGCTAGCCAATAAGAAGCTACAGCTAATAAGCCAAGCAGTCATTCAAACAATACAGTTTCTATGAAACATACAAGCGGCCTCCCACTACATACAAGGATGACCCCAGTTTAGATTCCTAGCAATAGTGGATACATGTAGCCTGAGCTGGCCATTTCCCATGATCAGAGCTGTGCCTAGCCCAGTTGTCATCAGAGAGGCATCATCCAGAAACAGATGCAGACCCACAGCTAAATGTTAAGTAGGGAGCGCAGTCCCTAGCCCCTCCTGCACAAGAGGAGAAAGGATTGTAGGAGCCAGAAGGGTCAAGGACACCACAAAAAACTCACAGCATCAACTAATCTGGACCCATAGGGGTTCATTGAGACTGAACCAACAACCAGGGATCCTGTATGGGGCTGATCTAGGCCCTCTGCATATGTGTTCTGTAGCTTGGTCCTCTTGTACGACTCCTAACTGTCGAAGCAAAAATCCCAATCAAGCCAAATCACAACAAGCCAAATTAAAAAGTATCCAGGTTTAATTGGATTCTGGGAAGCGGCAAATGCGACCACAGGTGGGGTGGTGGGGTAGGGGTGGAAAGAGACCACGAGGGGGGCTTTCCGGGGGAGCAGTTTAAATAGACTGGGGGAGTGGTCAAGATTTTGGCGGGCTATCTTGACCCTCCTCCGGGGACGGGTCAAGGTTTGGTGGGCACAGGGATGGCCTCCAAAGATGGAGGCCAGAGACCAAGACTTACACTAACAGTGGGAGCAGGGGCTGTCTTTGACTCTTTACTGGCTTTGGGGACCCTATTCCTCATACTGGGTCAACTTAGGGATATTTTGTTTGTGCTCTAACAAATAAAGCTTGCCTGAAGATCAGAGGGCAGAGCTAGCCACTAGTTAACCACAGAGGCTCTGCAGTGGTGGACACACCTTTAATCCCAGCATTTAGGAGGAGGAGGCAGGAAGTTCAGGAGTTCAAAGCCACCCTGGGCTAAGGAAATTGAAACAGCCTAAGGACAGAGCTCACACCTTTGATCCCAGCACTTCCTTTCTGCTTGCAGCCTGAGTCTCTTCCTTTTCTGTCTCCCTCTTCTGTCCTCCCCGCTTCTGTGTCCCTCTGCCTCTCATCTCTTCTCCCTTCTCTTCCATAACCCACTAAATAAATACCCAACCTTGCTCTGCATGGTGTACCTATCCGTCTGTCTCTCGCTCTTTGCCGCGTGTTTCCCTGCCCTGGACCAGTGCCTTTGGAGACCTGCGATGTGGTCTCATGTCCTGCTGCAGCTGCCAGGGATCCTGCAGCATCTTTTAAATAATCCGTTTTGGCCATGCTCAGTCTACCGCTTTCTCTCTTTACTCTGGTCTCTTCCAGATGCCTCTGGCTGTTCTTTCCCTTCTATCTACAATAGAAGCTTCCTCTTAGCCAAATCTTGGAGCCATCATGTCATCAGTTTATATATATAAACTGTTTATGGTTTAGTAAATTAAACTAGCTTGTGAATTAAGATGACTAAAATCCAGGGAACTAGGATTCCTGCATTTTCAATTCCTTAAGACTCATTTTTTTCCCCTTAGGAAAATTTCTCAAATTTTTGAGGTCTCCAATCATAGATCTGTAAAATTGAGACATGAGGGCTAAGATTCCCTAATTGTAAACTTTAAAGTGCTTTTTTTGATTAATCAGCATATTAGTTTATATAGTAACACTTATCTAAATTTTAATAGTCTCACTTTGGAAATCAGATAAAAGGCCTAAAAATGTGAATATTTTGTTCAAATCACATGACTAAACAAGTGGTAAAGCTGAGTGTAATGGTCTGTCCTGTCCCTTTAAGAGAGAAGCCCTTGCCCACCCACCCCCACTTCCACCAAGGCAAAGGGATCTTTTCTGCTTTCAGCCTGTGCTTTCTTTCTGTCCTGAAGAGATGGCTACTGCCTTCTCTCTTCTCCCTCCCTCCCTTCCTCTCCTTCCATAACCCACTGAATAAATTATACCCACTTTCTCTGTATGGCCTCTATCTGTCTCTAACCTGCTGCGGCTCCTCCTGGGACTGGCTACCCTGCCACTAAGATCATTCACCGCCACCTCCCCCCAACCTGGGACCCACTGAGGCCTTGTGTGGCTCCCTGCCTGTGACTTGGCTGCCCCTCGTGGCTGCTGCCCCTGGGGGAATGGTGCCATTTTATCTAAACCATTACACTGAGATTAGCTCTTGGTTCTGTCAATGTTAAAGCTGTGCACTTTTTAAATTTATGTAATTCTGACATTACACCTGATTTCTGTAGAGTAAGTCAAGTCCTCAAACATTTGCCATGTTACTCTCACTTTGAAATTTCTAAGTCTGAAGTTTAAAGTGTCATGTGCGCAATTTCCTTTTAATTCAGCATTCCCTTTCCTTGTTATTTGCGGTGGTGTCAGCCCAGATGGCACAATTTTCATATCTTGCCCCTGTTAAATATCGTCTACATGTCTGTTTTCTAGAACTCCTCACTTTTATCTGAAATAAAATTAGGTATGAAATTGGCATTAAAATTATAACGAACAACAAAAGATAAAACAAAGACCAGAGAAGTAAAAACTCCAATTATTTTATATTTAAATCATTTTAAGACAAGTGGCTTTTTACAGTTAAACATTGAAATAATCTAAATCATGTTACTATAATTACAACCTTTACATGAGTATTTGCATGAAAACCAGTATTTAACTGAAAACAAAGAAACATTGTAGAGAGATCTGTATGATACCAGTGCATATATACTGAGGTTATATCTGTATAATCAGTAACTTTACAAGCATAAAAAACATGACTTTTTGGATGTCATAAGTGAGCTTTGTAGGTGGAGAATACCACAATGCAACACAAGTTCAATTCAATGTTATGATGGTTACGCAAATGGACAGAAATTCTATTACCAGGTGAACTTGAAAAGGTAGAATATTGATTATACATGACTAAAGTATCAATAAAAATAGTCTAATAGGTACAGAAGTGCAGTAACAAAAACACAGCTAACAACAGTGCTGTCATATGTACAGTAAATCATAGACTCACCAGGCTTAAGAAACCTTAAGGCCATTGTTTTCAGTGTTCTCTCTGACTCTCTTCTATAAACACAGTGGCTATTATGGGAACAAATTTTCAGACTGAGGACTGTTTTCAAAAATCATTTTCATCACCACCACTGATTATTACTGAAAACCCATCAAAGATTTCAAGGCTAACAATAGTTTCATGCAACTTCAGATCAATTTTGGGAAGTAAATGGCTAATGAATTTTCCTTTTATGGGTAAAAAGCCACCATACACCAATGCTATTAGCAATATGTAAATATGGCATTTAACATGCTTATATTTTTCAAAAGAGCTGAAACATACTTTACTGACGCATTATCAAATATTTTGGCAACATCAGTACTACATAGCCATGTGAGCCTCTGGTTGCTAGCGGAGCTTTCTTTGCAGGGGTGGGTGCTGAATTCTGAAAGTTTTAGTGGATACCATGATAACAAGTTTATTTTCTTGACAAGGTGTATCATAGTCTTCTTTTCTAATATTAATTCACAGGCTTTTCTTGCTGTCTTTTTCTAAACGGTTCTGTAACCAAAAAAATAGAAGATAGATTAATAAGTTCATAGACATAAGGACTTACAAAAATTTGTCTTCTGTCTAGTTATTAGAGAATTAAAATTTGAAAATATGGATTGAGAAAGTAAAAAACCTTAAAACACTACAAAAATCTGAGTTTTGTTTGAAAAAAATATTCAGAGGGGGAAGTATGAATTATTAAGTCTCTTGATAATTTCATTTTTTCATATATTAATCTGTTTGGCTCTTATTTCACAATTACCCCCAAGGGGGAAAAAAATCAAATTCCCCTATTGCAGACCCAATTAAGATTTTTGGCAAGGAAAAGATGAAGATAAGTAAAACAAAAAACAATTGGAAATGAAATAGGAATTAACCTTAAAAGAAGGAAGAAACCTCACAGAACAGAACTGCAATTCACTACTTCTTGTTAAGGCTGAGTATTAATGCTTTTATAAGAACTTAGAATTAGCAATTAAATAGACAGGATGAGAGGAAGTATTCTGAATGACAAAATATATACTTTTATATATACATGATCACTTTAGATATAAATCAAAGTTTTAATGAAAATGCTACTAAGTTCAGGCAAATCTCCTACGTGAAGAGGGATTTTCCAAAATGAATTTAAAAATTATCAAGTGCTGATGGTTTGTGCTGCAAATAATACCTCGTCATTTCTTGTTATTTTCCTTTTTTAGAAGACAGCCAGGCCAAATAAGAAAAAACAAAGATTATATGTTTTGAAGGGACCATTTTCTAATATTTATTTAATACTTTTAACTGGGAGGGGCCCCAGCTGGGGAAAGACAAATGGATTTAAAATCTGCAAAATAAGATTTGATTACTGAAAAGAAACCAGTTTTTCTACTACTTTAACGTTTAAACATTTGTTCATACTTCTTTCATTCAAACTATCACAATTACATAAAATTGAGAAAATAAGTAGGTTTTCCAAGGAAGCTCAGAAGGTATTAAATTACTAAGACTGATTTGATGATAGAAGTAAAATTCATGAAGACAAGCTAAACTCAGCTTTATACTACAATTTTTTTAACTCATTTTTGCTTGTTCAGACTGACTTTTAAAGAGTTATGCGTGAGAAGATGGGTCTGTAAATAGCATCTAAATTTCAGTATATTTCTTAGGTTTTCAAAGTGGACAATGGGGCTACTAGGTAGGAAGACAGGGAAAAAAATATAATAAATCAACTAAACATCTTATGGCTGTGCCTATACAGGGCCTTTTCTATTTAAAAATATTTCAAGTTCTTTCTTGAAATAGAATCTGATTTGATGCGCATTGGGGTACCCTATCTCTCATGTAAGTGATGGAGTAGTCAAGTCGCCTGGATGTCAAATGATTCAGAGGGTTACAGGATCAATTAAACCCTTCAGACAGATACTACAGGAAGTTAGGCTGACAGGCAATGAGATAGCAGGCACACAGTGAATAATATAATATAAACAGAGCCTTAGCAACAGTAGAAACCACCACTACTTTTGGGTTGGAGAGGGAAGAGTGGACGGTTTGGGTACAGGTCAGCAAATGGAAGCTGCCCACTGGAACTGCGACTGGGAAGGTGGGGCTGGAAGCCAGGAAGGAAATGTCACCTAAAGCAGAAAATAGGAGACATGGGTGGCTTTCTGTTTTCAGTTTTCTACTAGTGCCTCTCACGGTCTAAACTTGCCAGGAGTCAGAAAGCAAGGTTCTGGAAAGTACGTTCCTACATGGGATAGGGCAGGGGTAGAAACACAGACTGATGACCAGCACAGGCTGAAGAACCCAGTTAATGATGGGAGTTGTGAAGAAAGATATTCTGACGTTAATGTCGAGCTTTAAATACTTTCTAGTTCAGTAACTTTGGAGCAAATCACATAAAAATTTTTGATTCTTGACATCTTGAGATACTAAAATATTTTAGCGTACTGAAGTGCCAAGGGAGTAAATCTGACACATAGGTAAGATCATTAGTCAGGTGCTTTGTCCTGGAGCACACTGAATAAATGTCAGTATTTCATAAACAGAATACAGGTAGTAGGTTAAAGCTATCCAATAAGGTTCCAATCCTCACTGCTAGGTACTCAGTCTATCTAGGATGGGGTTCTTTTCCAAAGCAGGTGCAACAACTATTTTCTTAGGCAGAGTATAGGTACAAAAGCTTTCCACATCTTTTGCTAAGAACAAAGAAGCTCCAAGCTAAAAGTGTTTCTTTCTGGGGGTAGTGGGGAGACTGCAGGAAATCTTAACTTTATATATTCTTGAAGGTTAAGGAATTACTACCAAACTGTTAAAAGTTACCATAACAGATTCATTAAGCTATGGACACTGACCTAAAAGATTGAGGGTATAGTCTCAGTTTTCTTTTCCATTTATAGTCCTAAATATTTCTGGGACCTTGGACGCACTTGGCTTTAAAGTTCATGGAAAAATATGATGGTTGAGAAGACCTTGGTCTCACAAATAGGAAGGCGTAAAATCTACTTAGACAAGAGGTCTCAATGCTGAGTTGTCATGGAGTAGTTTTCATCATGTCCTGAGGAGGTCACCAGTTCAGGATCTCTACAATTGTAAATAAACATTTACTCTAGACCATATAAATTCAGCCTTTAGTGTCTTAAGACTAGACTACCTATTGGGAACAAGATTATGTACATTTTAGATTGCTTCATGACTGAGTAACTGAAGGCCGAACCAGCTATTTGAGACTAAATCAGTCTTTCAGTAAAACTACAAAGAAAGTTATACTGATGACAACAATTACGATAGTTCATTCTTTCATTTGTTCACTCTCTCCTTCCTTACTTTCTCCCTTCTTTTCTTTTGAGGCATATCTAAATGCTGGAGTTAAAGGTGTGTGCTACCATGCTTAGCTAACAGCTATCTGTTTCCTGAGTATTTACTGCACTTTACTTAGTTCTCTCAACACTCCAGTGAGCAAGGCGTTATTATTGTTCCAGTGTTAAAGACGAAGACAGTGCATTTCATTCAGATGGGTGACATCATCTCTTAGAATCATAAAGGTACTATGAAGACTGATAAAGGTATTCCAAGTCTGATTCCAGAGTATATGGGTGTGATGCCTATTTGTGACATGCCAAGGCTCCTTCTGTATCAGTTCTTCCTACACTTTCCCCCGAAGAGCACTGGGTTTAAGTTCTGGCCTACAACACTTGCCTTTTAACCACTAGGACTTGGACTTGATCTCTGGCACTCCCCAAAAAAGAGTGGCTGGGAAATAAATTCAGGTTGGTGGTTGACAACTGACGAGAAAAAAGACAAACCTACTTAATATGAGTGGATGTTTGGAACTGACTGTTGCTAAACTAGAGACAGAGAAAGAAAACCCATGGCTTAGATTTGAGAGATGCTTTCACCAATATTTTTCCCCATCTTTACATCAACTCTGGAGGTATAAATCAGGTATCTGAATGCCATAGTTCTTTGCCCTAAGGTACAGAAAACAAAGACTGGAGTAATATGATATGAAACTTCAAATTTGGCCTCACTTTGGCATAAATATGGCAAACATTCCAGATGGTGAAACACATTTTTTCCAGAACCAGTTTTTTTAAATGCTATTTTATAGCTCAATTCTTTCCTTTAAAACTTTACGTAAGTGGAATATTTTTAAATTAGCATGTTAGCAATTCTTATATTATAGCTATCTTGCATTTGGCTGTAATGGCCTCACCTTTACCCTTCAGGTAAATCTGGCTTCTTTGGTTATTTAATAAAGCCAGGATTAAGCACACTATTCAAATTTGTGAAGGGCATGCAATCCAAATAGTTATTTAATTATGATTTTAAAAAAAAACTTTACATCTTTAAATATGTCACCAACCTGAAGTTCTGAGTGTTCTTTCAGGAGTCGATCATATTCTTTTGAAAGTCTCTCTGACTGAATCTTCATAGTCATCACATCGTTTTGTGCCTTAAAAAGGGCTAAAAATATCAAACGAAATTTTATTTAGAAATTAATTAGAAAAGCTATACAACCCAAGTTGAGAACTCCTCTATAGTATACACTCAAATTTCCAACTGTTAATGTCATGCTATATATTATCATACTCACTATCATACTGGTAAGTTTGAAAACATGTCTCTTTTCTCTTTATTTCTTTTTATGTGCACTGGTGTTTTGCTGATATGTGTGGCTGTCAAATCTTCTGGAACTGGAGTAACAGACAGTTGTGAGCTGCCATGTGAGTCCTGGGAACTGAACTGGGGTCCTCTGAAAGAGCAGCCAATGCTCTTACCCACTGAGCCACCTCTCCAGTCCTTCTCTTTATATCTTCATTGTGTGTTTTCTAACGGTATGACATTCTCTAACATGACCACATTGTAATTACCAAATTTGAGAAATTTAATATTAATACAATATATTTGTGTAGTCTGCCACTCATATTTGAACAGTAATAGCAATCATAACTATGTCCTTTTCGATGCTGTTTTTCACTTCTACTTTAAGAAACAGGTGTGACCCTTGGCGGGTGCGGATCTTCACAGCAGTTGTATTCAGTTCCAGCCCTTGCTCCCTGCCGTGGCTGGTACGTCTCTCTTATTATATGTATCTGTCTCTTACCTGCCACTGTCTCCCATCCACCAAGAGGACCTGCTTGAGGCCTTGCCCCTCACTGCCGCCTCTCATGTGACTGCCCTCAGACCACGCACCATTTTATAAACGGTAACAGAGTCTACTTAAAAATATGAAGCATGGTTAGTCTTATCTTCAGATCTTACTGAAAATGGTTATGAGCCTGTATTTCTGGTATATAGAAATCAAAACAGATTTCACAGACTAATAATGCCTGACTAGCCTACCATGGTAGTTTATAAAAAAGTTGATACTATGGTCTGAATGATTTTTTTACTCCCTAAAATTTATAGACTGAAACTTAATCACCAAAGTAGTAGCATTAGGAAATGAGACTGGGAAATAAATTATGAATGTGGAGTCCTCATATATGAGATTGTGTCCTAACAAGAGAGGTCCCAGAGGGCTGCCTTCCCTTTGATACTGTCAGGATAGAGAAAACACCGTCCATGAGCCACAGAAAAGGCCCTTCACCGACTCTCATGGCACCTCCATTTCAGACTATTATTTGCAGCTTTAAAGAAATGCTGAAATATTTCCCAATGGCCAGGTTCGATAAGAAGCTAGAGTATATTCTAGTCACTAAAATCCTTTAAATTACACTTACCATTAACATAGAAAATAACTACAATGTTATAGTGACATCAATAAATCATCGTGTTTGTACAAACTGACATATAGGTAAGCCAAAACACTGGCGTCTTTCCAAGTATTGAACTTACAGCTATTTGCACACCAGGAGTATCACAAGACAAACACTGTGTTTCATATCATTATGATTTCTACCAAAGATAACAGATAATATCAGCTAAGCACTGCCAGGAAATGGAAGAAAATTTCTGGAGGCATTGGCAAAACTGATAAAGTTAGGCTGTTGTACAATAATTATAAGAGCCAGAAGAGAACATATTTTATTTGGTAAAAAAACCTATATATTTATTTCTGGTTTCTTTTTAGTTTCTTTCTTTTTTTTTTTTTGGTTTTGGTTTTTCGAGACAGGGTTTCTCTGTGGTTTTGGAGCCTGTCCTGGAACTAGCTCTTGTAGACCTGCTGGTCTCGAACTCACAGAGATCTGCCTGCCTCTGCCTCCCAAGTGCTGGGATTAAAGGCGTGCGCCACCACCGCCCGGCTCTTTTTAGTTTCTTTAGTTCTGTTTTTGAGGACGTGAGCATACAATCTCCTGGAGCTATTCAGTATTTGACATTCACATGTATTATTTTTGTAAACAAACAGTTGCTGGGTTTAATGCAGTTATTTTTTTAATGTACCTTATTTGTCAGGTCATTGTTTTAGTGATCACCCGTCTCTTGAGCTCACACTGATAAGGTTTGTCAGTCTTCCTTTTCACCTCAAGGTCATTAAGAATGTTGCATAAAAAAAGGACTCCGGGGAAATGGAATGTGTTCATAAAATATTGCACCTCTTGGAGGAACCAAACAGGACACACTCAAACAGGTAAAGTCTGCTTTGACTTCAGCCCTGCCTCCCTCTGAAGTAGTCAGTCTACATTTCAAACAGAGGCAGGACTGGAAGATCTTCTTATCAGATTATAAACACAATGCCTACATTATTAAAGTGTTCATTTTCTTCAAAGTTCCAAGTTTTGTTAAATACACACTGAAGTAATGTTGAGTTTGGTTTTATCAGGATCAAGAAGTTAAAGTTCAAAATATCTCAGAATTGTAAATTTTGAAAGGCAAAAAAAAAAAGGACATTAAATTGACTGGAGGGGAGTAAGTATGCCATCTATTCTTGCCTTTGGAAAATATTACATTTATTTATTTTTATGTAATATGGGGGAAGAAGGAAAAGGGAGGGATGGAGAGAGAGGGAAGAGCACACATGGAAGCCGAGATGTTAACACTGGTACTGATCACACTAGACTAGCTGTCCAGCAAGTCTCAAGAGATCCTCCTATCTTTGCTTTCCTAGAGCTGCGACTATAGTCAGCTGTCACGATGCTGGCTTTTGCATGGCTGCTGGGCATTGAACTCAGGTCTTTTGCTTGTTTTTAAGACAGAAACTCATTATGTAGTTCTGTCTATCCTGGAACTCACTCTGTAGACCAGGTTAGCCCCAAACTCAGAGATCTGCCTGCCTCTACCTCCCAAGTCCTGGGATTTAAAGTGTGCACCACCATGCCCAGTTTCAGGTCCTCCTCCTTGCTTGACAAGCATTTTATGGACTGAAATTCTATTTTTAAAAATGCTACCAAGGCTGATCTAAAACCTATTCTGTAGGCTAAGATGACCCTGAACTTCTGTCCCTTTTACATCTGAGTTCTGGGTGAGCCACCATGGCTGGTTTATGAAGTGTTATAGAGTGAATACACTGTGTTGTGAATGTTAGGCAGACACTGTATGACCTAAGCTAAAACCTATGCTTTCTTTTCTTTAAATTTTATATTACCTACTCACAACATAAGAGATCCTTGCCAGATAAAAAGCACTAGGTTTCGATCCTAATACATGAACTGGCTTTGTGGGAGCTTAGCCTGTTTGGACGATCACCTTCCTGGATCTAGATAGAAGTGGGAGGACCTTGGTCTTCCCACAGGGCAGGGAATTTGGACTGCTCTTCAGTATCGAGAGGGAGGGGGAATGGAGTGGGGGGAGGAGAAGAGGAGTGGGGATAGGGAAAGGGAAGTGGGGGGAGGGGGCAATATTTGGGAGGAGGGGGAGGAAAATGGGAAACGGGGACAGGTGGAAATTTTAATTAAAAAAGAATAAAAAAAAGATTTTGTATTTTTAATTTTATTAATTAAATGTACTTGTGAAATCCTTACATTCTCTAAAAGAATTAACACCAACATTTTATAAATTAAATAAAAAAGATAAAATCACTAATGCAAAGAATAGGGGACTACTAAATTAACTTGTATATAAATGTTAAAATTTCTTGACTATGTCTAAATCTTTTAGAATCACAGTAAATATAACAGGATGTCTGAGTTTGTGGCTAAACCAAGCAACCTTGTTTAGAAGAGTACTTTGAATTTTTAATTCACTAATTCTAAACTACCTTTGTCTGATGTTTTTAAATTACCACTTAAATTTAAATAAGAAATTGTAGAGGTTGATGAGAGGTCTCAGTGGTTAAGAGCACTTGCTACTTTTCAGAGGACTTGGGTTCGGTTCATAACTGTATGTAACTCCATTTCCAGACGCTCTGATGCCCTTTCTTCTGACCTCTGAGGGCACCAGGCAAACGTGGTGCACAGACATACATGGAGGCAAACACCCATACACATAAAAAAATAAATAGTAAAATGATTAAAGAATTCTTCATTGCATGTCCTAATCTAGGTCTTTGTTTACAAAATTACCTTTTTCTTTGGAATTTCATTTAAAATTCAAAAATACCTTCATGAAATAAATCCTATTCAAATAATGCAAAAAGATATTTAATAATAGCAAGTTATAGTTCAGAGAACTTCTATTACACTGAGAACAACTTAAACAAATAATGGTTTAGACACTGAACCCCATTTACTTTCTACAATTAGAGACAACTTAGGCATTCGTCATCACCTTAACCTAACAATCTTAACCATGAACACCTGATAGGTTTTCTTGTGTTTGGCCAATCTGTCTCCACATGCAAACACATTGTCAAGGGTCAAGCTATACACAAAGAGTGTTTTAGAATGACAATGGATTTGAAATATATACTTTACTATATTATGTAGCAAGTAAGTACTAAGAACAATCAGAACCTTTTAACCACAGAAACAGTTGCCTTCATGGACTTGGATTTAGGGTGCCCCACTTGGAACCTACAATCTACTTTGGTACAAGCCCTCAATTTCTCAGCTGATACTCCAGACTGATGCTTACTTTCTGTCTTTTTCAAAAACTTTTAAAAATTTAAATTTAGTGTGTTGGAAATATTAGGGCTTATTAATATTATTCTACCAAGGCTGTCTCCTTGTGATTACTTCTATAAAAGAAGTAATACATGATGACAAGAAATATGACTCATTTTGCAAAAATATGCTTACAAGAAAGTTTTCAAGCCCACAGCTCTTTTGCTGAGATAAGGACATTTGTATTTACAACACAGATCTGAAACACCTACATGTTTTTCTGCACAACAGAACATGTTTCTCTTGGCACAATGTTTTAATCTCATATTTGAACAGAAATTTATAAATAGGTCATTATCAGTGCTTGGCCAGAGGGCATCTGGCCATTAGTTTTGTTTAAGGTAAAACAGTGAGGCCTATGCGACAGCATAAAACATCGGCTTGTCCTTCCCCTTTCCACACATGCAAAATTACCATCTGAAGTCTTCTTCAATTCAGTTTTCAGTTTTTCCTGGTCTTCTACTAGTTTTTTATTTTCAGTGTCCAAAATTTGTTCTCCATCCTTGCCATGGTTTTTTAGTACCTACCATAAAAGAGTTATAGGAAGAAATAAACTTAGATTGCAACAGTTGAATATTTTTTGAATAAATTAAAATTATCGGTCTTTACTAATTTGTATTTTTAAGTATTTAAATTTTTTTATAAATTGCTTTTGCTAATAGAAACCTGATAGCAAGCAAACACACAAAATTGATTTTGTGGAGCTGGAGAGATAGCTCAGTTGTTAAGAGGACATACTATTTTCCCACAGAATCTGAGTTTGTTCCCAGCATTCATGTCAGGCAACTCACAACCTGTTGTGGAATATTATTTTGACTAGACAAAGACGTGTTACATTCATTTATGTTGCCTCTGTGTAATGATTTAAGGATGTGTATTTAATTATGTAGAGATGTGCTGCATCTCTTTCACCTTGCCTGCCTAAGGCACCTGATAGGTCTAACAAAGAGACAAATGGTCAATAGCCAGGCAGAGAAAGGAGAGGCAGGGCTGGTGGGCAGAAAGAATAAGTAGGAGGAGAAATCGAGGCTCAAGAGAGAAGAGAAACTAAAGACAGAGGAGAAAACACGAGAGATCCCTGGGGCCAGCCAGGCAATGAGAAGCAGTGAAAGTAAGATATACAGAAAAAAAATTAAAAAGTCCCAAGGCAAAAGGCAGATAACGAGAAACAGGTTAAGTTAAAAGAGCTACCTGGAAAAAAGCTTAAGCTAGGCCAAGCATTCAAAACTAATAATAAGTTCTCTGTGTCATGATTTGGGAGTTGGTTGGAGGCCCTAATAGAAAAATCCTGATACAACAACCCTATAGACCTAGCTCCATGTGAATCCAATGCCTCTAATTTTGTGGGCAACTACACTCACATGCATATACCCACACACAGACATAGAGACATGCATAAACATATAATTTAAAATATTCTTAAAAATTATTTGTTAATATTATGGACAATGCTTCTGAAATGAAAGCAAGTATTTTTGATTGGGGTATAATTATGCTTTCAAAATTAATTCAATGTGACTGTCTTTCTCAGTTAAAGATGTGATATACATTTAATGTAAAAAATCAGTTCTGGATTTGTTATTAGTTATACAAATCATCATGCTAATAATCGTACTGTCTGTCTACTCAAGACTATTTTGCACACAGAAGTATGTAGGAGTATAATAATGTTACACTCTTACAGGATGAAGATGAGTAAATGGAAAATAGCAGGGTGATGTCTAGGGTAGGAAACTTCTGGTTTTCATTAAGCATTACCAAATTAGTTTTTAATTTAGTTGATCATTTAAACTGCTCTTTATATTTCAAAATCAATTCTGGGTATAACAATGTTTGTAGCTTGTCTTTTCTAGGTAAAACAATAAAGATCCGAACAGTAAAATAACTGACAGTAAACATTATAGAATGAAAATTTCCTGAACTTGAATATATAGAAATGATCATTGTTACTACAAACTAGAAGCAGATTAAAAGAAACATATTTAGGTTACAAAGAAAGATAAATTATAGTTTATAACTATTTTAAAAATAAAAATGATATAGCTCAGTCAATAAAGTGGTGACCACACTGAGTTTGATCCCCAGATCACACATTAAAAAACCAGGCATGGTGAAGTTTGCCTATTAAAATCTTAACACTGGGGAGACAGAGAGGTAAGGAATCCTGAAACTTCTAAGTCAATCAGCCTAGCCCTATTCCAGGAGCTTCCAGGACAATCGGGGATCTTGTCTTAAAAAACAAAGTGAGCAGTATCTGAAGAATGACATCTGAGGTTGACCTCTGGCCTCTATGCTCACAGACTAGTATCCCTCTCCTCAACACACACACAACAAAAATAAACAGAAAATAAATTTATGCATCCACAGGCATGTGCCAGTAGACGAAACAGAGGACAGCAGCTTAATTCTGATGGCTTCCGTGGTTAGAAAAACATGGTAATTTAAGAATTTCTACACCAGAGGCATACATTTAACACACAAAACTCACAAATCTAGTGAGCAATGAGTGGATGCGAACATTTCAGCATGAAAGACACCGTAAGAGATAAACGTAAGAGAAGCACGGACTACTCGCTCTGCCAACTTTCACCCAGTGAAAGGACAAGCAGGAGCATAAAGCTGGAGAGAGAACAAACATGGAGTACCACGCTGGGGTAGGAGAGGAGGAGTTGGATCAGGGAGGGATTCGAGATCAGTGGCTCAGAGCACACCTTGAAACAGAGAGCATCAGACCCTTTACAATCAAAAACCTCGTCTCAAAAAAAGCAGGTGAGAATTTCTCTAAGTCTCTTAATTTGTTGCTTACTTCAAGTTCAAAACAATTTTAGCCTAGAAAAAGAAGAGTTACATTTGTAAAGTCAGAACAGATTAAAAACTTGAAGCTCACTGTAGAGGATTACTGCTCTGGGGGTGATGACTACAACTGGAAAGGAACCACTGAACTGCAGGAATGTTTACAGTGACTGCTTGAATTATTTATGCCGTTGGCTTGGAAAAGCTGGGTTTCTGGCAGGCTTGTAAATAAGCTTTCATTACTGCACCTGTACAACTGCTTCCATTTATTATCCCTAATTTCATGTTGGAGAAAGACCAAGAGCTTTGGAGTCCCAGCTACAGGAGGACCACGTCTTCACGAGCCCATCCCAGAAGCTGGTGGGAGTGAAGGTCAGTGAGAAATAAAGCTTCATCCTCCATTTTAAAGCAGTACAGTTAAAATTAACTGATAGCAAGGCATGGAAGCACATATCTGAATCACCAGTATTTAGGTGACAAGCTGAGGTCAGAGGATTGAGATCTTTATTTTTCTTTAAGTTGTATTTATTTATGCATGTACATGTCTGTGTACCACAGGTGCCTGGTGCCCAGTAGAGTGCATCAGATCCCCTACAACTAGAGTGACAGATAGTTGTGAGCCACTGTGTAGTTGCTGGGAACTGAATCCAGGGTCCTGTGGAAGAGCAGCAAGTGCTCTTAACCTCTAAGCCATCTCTCCATTCTGAATACTGTGATTTCAAGACCAGCTTTGCCTACTTAAAGGGAATCTGCCTTGAAAAACAAACAAAAGTTAACTTTCATTTCTTCAACTGAATTATTAGAAGGGGAACGGCCTTGGGCACCAAACAGGCATCATCTTTATAAAACAATACAGGGGTTGAGGTGACAAAACAGTGTGTTTGTAGATGTGGGTCCCAAAGTCAGGCTGCATGGCCTCAAACTTCCTGTACTGTATCATTTATTTTTACTATTACCCTTTCTCTCCCTGCTTTCTCAGCTATAAAATGCAGACAATACAAGGCTCATGCGATTGTTCAAAAAATTAAGAGTTAATATCTTACTGTGAATCACCTAACGTAACACTTGGCATAGCATTAACTATTATTTATAGCCACAGGACCTTGAAATTCACAACCTATGAGGGGAGCTGCCCTAGGTCACACTGCCAAATACTATAGTGCTGAAGTTAGCACCAACTCAAAGTCTCGGAATTGCAGGATTGTGTATTTTCTGCTTGGTAATATTCTTCATATACAGAATAAAGAGCTTTTTTTTTTTAAAAAAAAAAAAAGCAATTTTATCATTCTTTCATTAATATTTCAAAGCCCAGAGGAAATATCATGAAATAAAAGCATTTTTTTACATCCTTACTTATGGCTTTTATTGATCACTTCATCAGTCTATTAGTTATACTCTGAGTACTGGCAGAAATTATCCAGTTCACAAATTTCCTTCTCACTATAAACTAGCTTTCATATAGCATACCTGATAATCTAGGGCATCTGACAGAGTCAGAACTATACAGCAAGCAGGGAACCAGAAAAAAGAGATCAATTGTGAGAGGCCCAGGAACCAGCAAGTAAGTAATAAATTTCCTACCATGAATGACTGAAGAGTTCCAAAGATCTGTCAAGGAAGTGACACTCTGAAGGACAAGACTAAATTAACTCCATTGGTTATGTTATATATGTGAAAAGTTACATTATCAAAACCTTTGTAAAAATATTGTCTGCTTATGGTTCAGGACTAAGAGAAAACAAGTAAAAGGCTGTGTACCCAACAATAGTTAAAATTCACTATTCTAAGATGATGTGCATAATTTCAAAGCAACAGGGATATATGAAAGTCTTCCTATAAATACAAAGCTGGGGCTTTTGAATTTAATCAACATATACAAGGTTTTGATTTTATCATTATAAAACAAGATCAAAAAGTATAAAGTCAAGCAAATATTAAAGTACAAAATGGAACTGACTGTGTTGCTGAAACAAACATCTCCCCTGCGAGTACTTATTAGTAGCTTTTTAATACAGATCACACCGACACCTTTATTTCTGTAGAACAATATTACTGTAAGAGGAAATCAATGGATCCATGCTTTTCCAACAAAGAATCAAGGTTGGTGAGATGGCTCAGTGGGTAAAGCACTTGGCTGTGTGAACCTGGTGACAGCCCTATAACTCATGTGAAGAAACAAGGGGAGAACCAGTTTCCAAAAGCAATCCTTGAATTTCTACACACGTGCTGTGGCATGCATAACCTCTCCACACATCATGCATATATAATAATTTCTTAAAAATAAGAACAAAACACATTAAAATGCAAACTTTTTAACAAGCTATTTCCATAAGAGATGCTAATAATCTATTCATAAAGAGGCATTTTTAAAATTGTTTCTATTAAAAGAGGTCTTCCCCTACCTTTTTGTTAACATATAAGTGAGGCAAATATCATAAAAAGTAAATAGAAGTTTTGAGTGGGTGATAATGAGTTTTGCCTGATTTACAAAGTCAAAGAATTGTTCTTATTGGCCACATGATACCTGCCTGGAAGACAAGTTCTTTTTTTTTTTTTTTTTTTTTTTTAAATAAAGACTGAGCTTCAAGATTCAAGTTCAGGATTTTCACTCTCTACTGCTGAATATGACTCATTAACTTGGTATATGTGAAGACTATATTTGAATCTTGTTTGTTTGTTTTGTTTTGTTTGTTTCAAGACAAATTCTCTATGTAGCTCTACCTGTCCTAGAACTCACTTTGTAGACCAGGCTGGCCTCAAACACACAGAGATCCGCCTACCTCTGCTTCCTGAGTGCTGGGATTAAAGGTGTACACTACTATGCCCAGCTTTGAGAAATAATCTTAATGTATGATTCTAAAAAAAACTTTTCTAAAAAAAATGTGTTTCATATATTAGTAGTTCCAGTGACTCTTTTTTCTAAGAACTGGATTCAGTAAAACTCATGGAATTTGTATGATCTGTGAGATCATCAGATTTTAAAATTCAAATTAATTTTGTGTTCATATTTTTATTTTTTTCAGTAAGGCCCTGATACTCAGGAAGTACATGTCAGCAGATAGAAGCAGCAAATGATTTGCTTATGAGAAATCGTCAAAGATGTCTCAATAACTCTCACTACTTTGTATACAACAAATCATACTTTAACCAAATGAGAGATGTACAGTGAATTATAAATATTAATTCAAGTTATGAAGTAAAATTGATAATGGTAATCGAGAACTTCAAAGTGTACTCCAAGGATGGTCACACTCTGGGTCCGATGCGGCCAGGGTAATCTGGAACTCACAGTAGTGTGGTTACTTTCCTTGTCAACAGACAGCTATGGATGATCGTGGGGACCTGCCCCTTCCTGCTGAACTGTTGTGACTAGTGAGAGATTCTGAGAGGGGGAGTCATTGTCAATAGTTGTGTATCCACTGGTGAGCCCAAGTTACAGTGGACAGTTTCAAATCCATGGCCACAGAAGGCCTTAGGAGAGTTGATATACGTGGAACGGGACAGGCGGGAACAGGTAAAGAGTAACTAGAAGGTACTATATACATGTATGAATTTGTTAAAGAAGATACTGAATTACCAAAACACTACTAAAAAATGTGTGCTCCAAGAATGTTTCTTCCTGGATCACAGAAACAGGACCACTGGTATTAATTTTACTGAGGTAAAGTGTGGGAGCAACCAACTCTAAACAAAAGTGATCAGCTGGGCAGTGGGAGCGCCCACCTTTAGTCCCAGCATTCAGGGGACAGAGACAGGCAGATCTCCTACCTCAAGACCAGCTTCATCTACAAAGGGTTTCTCAGAAATTCTAAGTAGATTTATAAATAAATAAATGTAATCATTCCATAGAACAGTGCTATAATTTGGGCCACTTTCTGCTGATAAATTATGAAAATGCCATTTCTGACGCTAAAAATAATACATTACTCTTTGTGAACCTCACAGCATTTAAACGACTTTTTATAAAGAAAATTAAATACCCATTTTAGTTTTTCATTCTCTTCCATGAATTTCTTGGCAGCCTTACTAGTATTTTCTGCTTGTGTTTTAAGTACTCCTTTGTTTGTTATTTCTTTGGCCAGCTGAGTAATAAGCGTAACCAGACGTCTCAACACTCTGAGGAAAAAAAAATGTAGTTCAGAATAATGCATAACTAGATTAATCATCAGGAACTCTGACTTCAACACAAATAGCCATTATCAAATGCCTCCTGCTAGGTCTACAGAAAGGATGGTGGAGAGGATGTGCAGTTACAACGAGCTGTGCCTCACTCCTTTCTCTGTATCCTCTGCTAGACCACAACCTTCACAACCACAGACGTGGTGGCACCTCAGGGCCTCGTGCACACAGTGGTATTTTTCTCGGCCGGCCCTTAGCCTAAAGGAGTAAAAATGGAATTTTAGATGGTCCTGTAGGCCTAGCAAGAAAATCTCTCTTCTCTCTCTCTTAGTTTGAAAATTTGAAGTTTAAAGGTTAGTTTGCAAAGGTGGCTAAGTCTAAAAAATGAACACTCTCATGCTTATAGGTAACCCCCACTGTTAGACATTACAATTCATCTCGCCAACTTTTTTTTTTTTTGTAGCAGCTTTTTACTAAGGAACTACTATGTCAGGCATTGGGGCCATATCTGAAAATGAACTTAGCTCTTGCCTTCAAGTTTAAGCTCTAGTTAGAGATTATATATATTGGTTTTTCGAGACAGGGTTTCTGTATATAACAGCTTTAGATGTCCTGGAACTCACACATATCTGCTTGCCTCTGTCACCTGAGTGCTAGGATTAAAGGTGTATAACATTATGCTGGGCTTCTAGTTGGAGGTATAAACAGTATTAATTACAATTGTGAAAAGCACCAGAAGTTGAAGTCTAGTCTAAGAACTGCAACAGAAGACCAATCTACTTTGGAGAAAATGGTGACCATGGGGCTTTTTTGAGAAAGAGGCTAAAGGATAAGCAAAAGTTAGAGATGACCAGGTATAGTCAGGTTAGACTTTAATCCCAGCACTTGAGAGGCAGAGGTAGGCAGATTTCTGTGAGTTAGCCTAGTTTACAAAGCAAAGTCCAGGCCAGTAGGATTACACAGTGAAACCGTTGCATAGTGAGACCCCCGTCTCAAAAAGAAACAAACAGGGCTTCAGCTTCCCATGACCCCTCCCCATCCCACCCTTCGCTCTTTATCTCTGTGTTTCCTCATTCCTAAGAAAAGCTGTTCTTCAACCACTAGAAAAACAACAACACTTTCACTGGGAGAGAAGAGCATTCTAGGAGAAGAATCCCTTGTATGATGGCTCAGAGTAGGAAGGACAAAGACACCTGAAAAACTCAGTAAATACTTTTTAACAGAATGAATAGTGGAGAGTAGAGACGGAATGTACTAAGTGTACTGGAAACGGTATGAGAAGGCTCCAGAAAGTCAGCAACCAAATCATTCAAGGCCCTTGGCAACCAGTGGATCTGCAGGATCTAACTGTCCCTTTCTATTTACATTTCTCCCTGCACTTTCCTCTCTACAAACTCTCCCATGCCTCTACCTACTCTCTTTCAAATCATGGCTGGCTTTCTTTCTTCTTTCTCCTTCCTTCCTTCCTTCCTTCCTTCCTTCCTTCCTTCCTTCCTTCCTTCCTTCCTTCCTTCCTTCCTTCCTTCCTTCCTTCCCTATTGTTATTGTGTGCATATACATATATATTCCCAAATATAACCTGTTCAGTCCGTATAATGCTACCTGTATGTATGTTTTCAGGGCTGAGCATTTGGCACTGGATAATTAATTGGTGTGCTCTTCCCTGGGGAAAGCAATGTCTTCCATTTCCAGCCTTCTTCAGTGCAATATTATTTGTTATCTGAATATATCATCTGAATTCTTTTCTAAAGATGGCAAAAAAAAATCCCTAAGGTGTAAGTAGAAAAAAAAATCCAGAAAGAATTCTATGAATGTTAAAACTGTGCTTGTACAGTTTTTTTTTTTTTTTTTTTACTTACAGCCAAAAAAATAACGAGAATCCAGAGATATAAAGGTTTCTTTGGGACCTAAAGAGCTTCATCTGTGTGTGCTCATAGGCACCAGGCCTGCCGGCTGTGTTCTTCTCAGTGACTTGAGTGTAGGAATATTTCCTTACTTCTCTCACAGCATCTATCACAGGAGAAAATGTTACTTTTCATTTTTAAGTAAAATTATTTTAAACAAGAAGTAGTTGTAGAATAACTTACCAACCTATAATAATGGACTTTAGATATGGCTTTCTGTCCCTCTTTAGTACCCGAAGATGGACAGAGTGGCGATTTATGGGTCATTACTAAATCATCTTAAAATCATTCCTCTAGGGCTTACTTATCATCACCTCACTGTTAAATCTTGATCTGATGTGAGATATTATCTCTTACTCTTTCCACTTTTATGAATGAATAAAATTCAACCTGCTGTCAGTAAGGGACTAAATCCCACTTCTCTTAAAGGGCACCCTACTGTACTCCCATTACTCTAGATAACTGAGACAGAGCTCTGTCACTGATGGAAATGCCTATTTGAAGAGACTGGTAAATGGGTGCAGCCTATGTTGGATTTGCTTCATAATAGTTCACAGCCACTGTCTCTAATCTATCATTCCAAAATAAAATCCCAACAAAGCATTCCACAATAAATAAAAAAAAAGATTCATTTGCTCATTTTATTACCTTACATTTGTATGGCATTTCTCGTACTGAAAAATATTTCCAATGCCATTAAGCACACTTGCTCATTTGCTCTGTGCTACAATATACACAAAGCATTTTTTAAATTGCTAACAATAAAGCATTTTTTAAATTGCTCACGAGTAAAGCTTCAATCCTTTGTTTTCATAAAATGTATTTGCTGCTTAAAATTGTTTTCTCAGAAACATGTTATTTAATGTACTATTTAGTTCATTTATTCTGTTTTCCTTTCAATTCTAGAGTATGTTGAAAATGGAGTAGGACCAACAATAAGGGAATAATGTGATGAGCTCAACTTTCTATAAATCATATGTATGAAGAGTCTTTTGGCAGGTAAGTTTTAAATTTTTCTAATTTCTGGATCATACTTCTGCTGAAAGACATATGTTCTTGGGTTTGCTACTTTGATGGCTGTGATTTATTGCCATAACACACATGATAAATATTCAAGTCTTGACTGGAGGAATATAAATACTATATATCAGTTACATGACAAAAGGAAAAAGGAAACAAGTTCCTTAGTAAGATATGAATTAAGGTTGAGTAATCTACAGGCTCTGCATTATTTACATCACTTCAGTGAAGAAGGTGACAGACCATTTGAGATGAAGACATCAACATGTTGGGATAAGTCTTATCTGTCTGCCTTAACTTGCCTCAGTATTATAGGAACATGATACAAATCCATTTAAAACTTGTTACAATTCCCTTCTTGATTTGTTGTTTTTGATGTTCTGAGACAGGGTCTCACTATGTAGCACTGACTGTCCTGGAACTCGGAGATCTATCTATCTACCAGCCTCAACTTCTGCCTCCTTAGTGCTGGGCTTAAAGGTGTGCACCACCATGCCTAGCTTCCCTTCAAAGATTGATGTTATAAACATAAAACATTTTGCATAAAACGCCAAACACAGTGGTTTGTGGCTCTAAGTTGGTGCCCGCAAACCTACTATTTAATATAACATGAGATTTGTGAGGAGGTTCCTAGGGAAAATGTACTTTGCAATGTATATTAAAAGCTAAAGTGGCCAAGAGTGACTCTTCCAAATATAAATATGAAACCATTTACCTTTTATACATACTTTATACATGCAAGTCTGAAATTAATTTTAGATAATGTTTTTACTGTTCTTGGGTTTGGCCTGTAATTACCACAGAGTGAGAGGTGTAATTTTCCAACCATGCTAGCATACTGTTGCTAAAATGTTTTGGAGTCTTTCAATTCAAATTTTCAGATTTAGAGTTTTCAGTTAGGGATGTTCAATCTGTCCAGTACCCATCTATAATTCTACCATATGGATTCAAACTGAAAATCTCATCATATTTCTCTATGTTTTTCAATCCAAAGTCCTCACTGATACTTCCTCTAAATATTTCACTATGCATTTTCTCAGATTAAGGACATATTCCTATGTAAAAACTGTTAATAACTTCCTTTTTTTTAAACAAAGGGATAAGCAATGAAAGTTTTCAGGACTTACCAGCTGCAATTCTAAGTTCTGCAGTTGTCCATGGAAACAGGCATGGACCATATGCAGAAGCAAGAGATGCTTCAGCATACTGTATTTACAACCACAGGCCTCTGAGCCACAGACTTTAAGATGCTCTATAACAGCACCATAACAAAGCAAAAGCCCAATACTACCTAACAACCATTTAGTAATAAAAAAATTTGCAGCAGCCCCCAAAGCTTGTTTTTAATCAGGATTCAGTGAAGATTCATGCTTTCCCAAGAATCTTTTAAGAGCCTAGGGACTCTATTCTCTTGGTGCATATAGGCCACGATCCTGTGTGCCCGGGACAGTACGATAGCAAAGACGAATTGGTTGTTATATGGCAACTACAAAAAGACCACTTAGTGCATGTAAACTTTAAACTAACCTAAAAGAGGTTAAGAATCACTGCACCTGAAATTTTTTTAAATATTTATTTATTATGTATACAATATTCTGTCTGTGTGTATGTCTGCATGCCAGAAGAGGGCACCAGACCTCATTACAGATGGTTGTGAGCCACCATGTGGTTGCCAGGAACTGAACTCAGGACCTTTGGAAGGGCAATGCTCTTAACCACTGAGCCATCTCTCCAGCCCTGCACCTGAAATTTGTATATATAAAATAGTACCAAATATGTATCAAAATAGCCATAATTACCTTAATATCAATATATAAAATGATTTTTCTTTTAATATATCATCAATTTAAACAATCAAAACCCCAATAATTTATTTAAAAAGAACTGGATTCAAAGGATGAATCTAGTACTTACCTAAAAACAGAACGATTAATAGGACTATAATGGTAAGGAAAGCTTTGTTCCAAAAACTTGCAATTTTACCCCAGACACTAAATGAAAAAATCTTCTGCCACCTGTGAAGCAATATAATTAGATTAGGTTAAAAAAAAACAGATAAGCAAAAATAACAACATGAACAACCAAAAAAAACAAAAGCAGGTTTTGAAATGTTTTATAATTACTGAAATAATATTTTTATAGTAGTGTGACAAAAATTAGAGAAATTTAATTTTAAAAGTTATTACTTCTCTGACATGACAGAACAGCTCATGATAAATGCTATGACGTTTGATTATCTTTTGTCTGATGGTTTAAATATTCTAAAGTAAAATTAACTTTTAAAGTAAACATACATGAACAAAACCTCAAGAAGAAATTGGGCAAGGGTTTGTGTGCAAGAGTCATGCCTGTGGAGTAGGGTCAATCTGAGATGTTCCTCAGAGCCTTTTTACCTTGCTTTAGACAGTCTCTTCCTGGGACTCGCTGGTCAGGAGACACTGACTACAAAATCTGCCTGCTTTTCTTCCCTGGCACTAAGATCATAAACCTATGCAACCCTCCCTGTCTTTCCCCACAGGTTCTAGGGATCAGACTCAGGTGCGCAAGCTCGTATGTCTAGCACTTTTCCAACTGAACTATCTCAACAGTCCAAAAAGAAATTCTTAAACTAAAATGTCATTTGGTTGCTGTTGTTTTGTTTTGAGACAGGTTCCTCTGTAGCTTTGGAGCTTGTACTGGAACTCACGCTGTAGACCAGGCTGGCCTCAAACTCTCAAAGATTCACCTATCTCTGCCTCCCAAGTGTTGGGATTAAACACGTGTGCCACTGCCGCCCCACAAAAATGTCGTATTTTTAATGGAAGCTATTTCTTTTTCCCTAGTTAGAGTAACATCTCAGAAATGATGATGTCTTTTGATCTAACCACTAGCAACAGCTAATTCTCTACAGGCTTATTTGAGACAGGGTCTCACTATACCTCACTACAGAGCCCATGTTGGCAGGGAACTTGCCACTCCCATGCTCAGCCTGCTAAGTGCTGCAATTACAAGCAATTACTACTGTATTTGGCTTCCACAGGTCTATTTTTATATGGTATGCTTCTATTGTATACTCTAAGTAATTTCTTTCTGTTTTTCAAGACAGGGTTTTTCAGTAGCTTTGGAACCTATCCTGGTACTTGCTCTATAGACCAGGCCAGCCTCAAACTCACAGAGATCCACCTGTCTCTGCCTCCCAGAGTGCGGGAATAAAGTGTGCCACCACTGCCTGACAGTAATTTCTTTCTTTAACCAAAAACGTTGAAAAAAAAATGACTGAGATATAACATAAATGTAAAATGGGGAAAAAACTTTATATATCTATGTAAACTTTGACACATGGAAGTATCCATATGATTTATCCATGACCCAGGTCAAGGTCTGAACAGAGGAAATGAGATGTGGAAGTAGTCTAGACAGACTGAGCAGCATAAACAAAGCTGCAGAGGCAAGAAACGATGAGTTATGAGTGGCGAAGTGTGCCCAAGTGATCCATCCTGGGACTGGGAAGGTGTCCAACTCTGCAGTAAGTACTTTAAATCACACTGAGTTAAAAGGAGACCTGAGAAGATAATTAGCATGTGACTATATCAGAAGCACAATGTGGTATTTTTACTTTAAGATATGACAAACTGTGAATAAATTTTGAAAAGAACTATCAACAATAACTTCAAGTTGAAGGGGAGAAGACTGATTTCCTTCTATGTTAGGAGTGTAACAAAATACCTTACAACATCATTCTTATAAATATACTTCCCCATTCAAGATAGCAAGTTCCTGGACCTACGGCTAATCAGGAACAAGGGAAAGTCTGTGAGTATACTGGACACTCAGCACTTTCAAGAAGGCAGAAAGTTCTTTACAAAGTAAGTAAAGCTAATATGTGACTGATAGTTTACATACCCAACATTTTTAACACATTCCCATTAATTTTGACTGGAATGAAAAGTAAAATGGACTATTAATGAAATTGTTTCTTTTCTCCCTGAGGTCAAACCTGAGAACCATCTCTATGTTTTGGTCTGTACACAGCAATTCCACTGTCCCAATTAACAATTCTGCACCCAGCTCTTTATTTCACCGCTCCAATCCAGGGTAGTAGAAAGAAAGGAAAACATGAAGTCAGGCCAGGACAGGTGTTCACGGCATAAATAGCATAACACTGCTTTATTATATCTGTAATCAAGACCAAAAAGACTAGGTTCTTAAAAAAAAAAAAAAAAAAGGTGGGGGGAAATTCCACTTGTATACATAACCAAGCTTTAAAATGTAGCATTTTAATACTGTTACCAGAGAGCAATCTGGGTTTCATTTTTATTGAGTACTTTTCTCTAAATTTCTTTTTTTGGAGGGTAGGGTTTCTCTGCGTAACAAGAGAACCTGGAACCAGCTCAAACTCACAGAGACCAGCCTGCCTCTGCCTCCCAGTGCTGGCATTAAAGCCATGTGCCACCACTGCCTGCCTTGTTTAACGAGTACTTTTTACGAACTGTCTAACTTTCCTCCCCACCCACCCCATCCCGCTGTGTTTCTGGGCACATCAGGGTGGCTGTGTCAGAAGACAACTTTGTAGATCCGGTTCCCTCTCCACCACATGGTTTCCGGGCATCGAACTGAGGTCCTCTCGGGGCTGCAAGCGCCCTTTGCCCACAGAGCCATCCCGGAGACCCAAACTTTCTAACCCCACGAAAAGCGTCACACGCCGTTGCCTGAAGAAGCCAAATCCAACATTTGGTAAAGATCTGAACGTTTCCTACCTCTGAGGAGGAATAAAGGGCAGGCAGAAGATTAAAATGAGTCCTATTTCAGCATAGAGAAAGCTGGCAACCGCCACCCATTGGACTGTCATGGTTATTGTTTTCTTCTTCACACCTGAACAGAGAAAGACTTCACTTTCACACAAGCCCGGGTGAACGGCCCCACGCCGCGCGGGGCCTGCTGGGAGTTCCCCCGGCCCCGCGTGACGAGGCCGTGCGCACGCGCGCACGGCCCGCGGACTCCTCCCTTGCTCCCCCCGCCGCGGCCTCCAAGCTTTCCGGGGCTGCGGGCCGCCGTGGCCGAGCTGCGGGCCGCGCTCTTCGGGGAGGCCGCTTGGCGCCGTTCGGCTTACCCGCCGCCGCTCGTCACACGCCGCCGAGAGCGCGCCCGGCCGGGCTGAGGTCACACTGGCGCGACCGCCGTTTCCTGGTGCGCGGCGTGGAGGGCGCGGGGTGACGCAGGCTCCTCCACGGTGCCTCCGACGCGCGGTGGTGGGAGCCAGGGCCTGGGCGTGGTTCGAATCCAGCCAGCCGCTTTAAGGTGGCAACCTGCCTCCCTGCCCCCAGTTAGACTAAATTTAAGTGAGACGGCAGACTCTGTTCGTCAGGGCGCCTTTTGTTTCCCTGCTCTTGTCTATTGGTGGGTCCAGGCAACTTCAGGGACTACTAGGAAAAGATGGGTGTGGGTATACTCTAACCATATTCTGTTAGGTAACTAATAGGCTCTGGGAAACATTGAGGGTAGACTCCCTCGTGGTTAACTCTGCGTTCTATTTCCTGTTTCCCTGGTGACGTGAGAAAGGAAAAGCTAACAACTGCCCCTCAGGCCTCCTGTCCAAAATGAAATATCCCTGCTCTAGGTGGAGACTTAGCATCTCGATCTGCTCCAAAGATTGTAACATTACATACTATTATCTCCTCCGTTAAGCTGGCCAAGAGTCCACTCCGGAAATCTGATTTATTTGGAGACACGATAAAGAGGTGGGAGAGATAATTATCCCCTTAATAAAATACTGTACTTATACATCCTAAGACGTGCTTCTTTACGGAGTTTCCTTCTGCCACGTATCAGTGCTAAGCTTGCTTGCTTTTCTGTGTTCTAATTAAGAAAAAGCTAACACCTGCCTTTTTGTTTTTCTTTGGTTGATAGCCAAAAGCCCAAGCATGCTTTCCCTGGCATTGGGCTTTCTTTATCTCTGAATGCTTGTCCCTTCCTGAAACTATCGGTGGCCTCCATTTCTGAACAAAAAGTCTTCCAGCTTTGCTTGTGGTAAAAGACCTGACCTAAACTCTTGCACAACCTTATCATACAATGCACTTTAGAACCACACTGTTCTCATTTACTGAAAAAAGTAATTTCAGAAGTCATGAAAGTCATCTGCAAGGCTGTTAAGACACTTACTGGTCACTTAATTTGAGCACCCCATGTCTCCAGTTGGGTTTTTGGTGAGCGTCTAGCATAAATGTCTGTTCTCAAATCTATGTCTTTAAAACATTTTTTGACTATGTCAGAGGTAAATGTCGAATGTCTTCCTCTCTACTTGCCTATATTTCCTTTTTTTTGGAGAGGGCTTCTTACTGAACCTGGACTTCACTGCTTGTCTAGATTGACTGGCCACAGAGACCCTAAGATCCTCCTGACTACTTCCGTGGTGCTGGGACTCCAAGGGCACACTACCATATTGACTTTTACATGGGTGCTGTGGATCTGAACTCTTCTTGATAAATTCTAGCTTTGGCTAGAGATGTGGCTCAGTTGTTCACCCTGGCTTTGATCTCTAGAACATTCTATGCCATATGTGTGGCACATACCTGTAATCCTAACACCCAGGAAGTGGAAACAGAGGAATCAGAGATTCAAGGTCACGTACAGCAACATAGTGAGTCTGAAGCTTGCTTGTGACTACATGAGACCCCAAACCAAAAAATAATAAACTTCAATTCTGCATCATACTTAGTCCCTGAAATTCATTTTTTGTGGCGCAGCCAAGAATCCCAGTTTGAAGCGAGTTGAGGTACCTGAAAGAGTTCCTACAGAATATAAGTATGAGGTGTGTGTTATGTGCCTTGTGTAGAAGCCAGAGGTCCCTTGGGGGCTGCTCTCTAGGAGCTGCCCAGCTGCTGTTTGAGGAGAGGTCTCTCACTGGCCCGCAGATTAAGCTAGGTTGACTAGACAGTGAGCTCCAAACGTCTCTCTGCCTCCCCAGCACTGGGATTACAATTGGTATGCCAACACAATTGAATTTTTTTTAAAAAAATTATGTGTACATGTGCTTACATGTATGTATGTGTACCACAAACATGCCTGGTGTCCACAGAGAAGAAGGTGTCAGATCCCCTAGATCTGGAATTACAGATGGTTTTATGTTGCACGAATAATACAAACCCAGAGATAGATATGGAAGTTCAAACTGAAGATCAGAAAAGCAAAACAGACAACCACTAGAGAGACCTTTTACCTCTACCAACTCTCTAGACCCAAAGGGCAAGATCCTGTCTTCATGAATCCTCAGACTCCACTGAGTTCCTCTTTTCCCCTTTATATTCCTCTCTCCACCCAGCCATATCACTCCCGTCTCCACCTCCCTAGTGCTGGAATTAAAGGTGCGTGACTCCCAAACACCAGGATAAAAGGCGTGAACTACCAACACCTGGATCTGTTTGGGGTCGGCCTTGTGTAGCCTGGGGTATCCTTGACTTCACAGAGATCCCTTTGCCCCAGTCTCCCGAGTCCTGGGACTAAGGGTTGTGTGCCACCACTCCCTGGCCAGTATGGCTGACTAGCATGGCTGCTTTGCCCCTCTCATCTTCAGGCAAGCTTTATTTATTAAAACACAAATAATATACTACTATAGTTGTAAGCCATTTGGGTGCTGGGAACTGAACCCAGGTACTCTGCACGAGCAAATGCTCTTAACTACTGAGTCATCTCTCCGTCTGCCACAACTGCATTTTTACACTGATGCTGGAGATCACTTCAGGACCTCATCAACCTCCTGATTGTGCTATTAGGAGTAGCTGTGATGACGGTATAGTTGCAGAAGTAGTGCCTGGGAGCCACCAATGGGTGTGACATTCTCAGGAAACACAGGCTTCAGGGACAGCAACAGAAACACAGCAGAAGGAGCCGTCCCAGTGCCGGCAATCGCAGCAACAAGAGGTGGCTGAGCAGCTGGGCACAGGGACTAGGGCAGGTACAAGAACAGTGAAAACAGGTAAGAGGGTAAAGAGCCTCTGAGGTTGCACAAAAGGCTGTAAGATTCTGAAACTGTAGGCCCTGAGTGGTGGTATAGTTCCAGAGAGCTGTTAAATAGCCAATATCCAAGGCTAGGGAAATCCTAACACTTCAGCCTTGAGAATCATGGTACCTAATGCTACAAAGGCTGTTGTCAAAGGTTGAAGAATCCATGCTTCCTAGACTTACACTAATCTGAGGAGTAACACTGAATACTTCAGGCCTGCAAAAGAATCCTAATAACACAAGGGCACCACCACCTTGCTGTAAAATGCTGAGGGATATAAAACTGCCAAAGCCAGTGCTGGAAAGTCTTCTCACTCACCGACATTTCCATATGGGTAGAATAAAGGACTCTGTCCAGCTCATTAGTAACACAATAATCTAGTGCTTAAAATGAACTAAATTTGCTCTCACTTGACGAGCTTCACCTAATCTTAAAATAAATATAATTTACTATTTGTGTGCATGGTGTGAAGCACAATCATGCCCCCAAAGTTGAACGTCAGATGTAGCGTGATCCTAATTAGTCTTGTCAGATATCAAGGTAAATGCTGAAAGATCAGATAAGCCAAGGAACAGCCACAGTCACTTCTTAGCTCTAGGAATAAATCCTCAGACCAAAGGGGCAAGATCCTGTCTGTGCCTAGCCCTATCAATTCCTGTCTCCTGTCTGTACAGATCTCCAGGCCTCTATGGTTAACTTGTGGCTAGCTCTGCCCTCTGATCTCCAGGTCTCTATGGTTAACTTGTGGCTAGCTCCACCCTCTGATCTCCAGGCAAGCTTTATTTGTCAGAACACAAAATACCACAACACGGGCAAATGTGTGGAGGCGTGAAGACTGTGGAAATGGTTCTCTTCTTCTACCACATGGGTCCCAGGATTGAACTTAGGTTGTCAGACTTGGCCAAGGCAAGCACCTTTATCCACTGTGCCTTTTTGTTGGCCCTAATCTTACTTTTAAATTATAGCTGATATCACATGTAATCAAATTCAGTTAGATACAACCTACATACCTTGAGGTATATATTCAATTAGGAAATGTACCTGTTGATTTTCCAATTTAAAATTTTAATGTACAGTCTGACATACACAGAAGTCCTTGTTCTTTTTCATTTTATATGGATGTAGACATTTGTTCTACTACTTCCTAAACTTTCAAAAAATTAAAAATGTATTTGTTAACTTACAGATGAGTCATAACTTCTTGATATTAAAAAAGTTTTATTTAAAAACATTAAAAACAGAATACTTTTAGTAAAAATTCCACACACACACACACACACACACCCCAATCCATAAAGACCTGGAACAAGGTTTTTCAGTATTTGATTTGGGACTATGGGATGTATGAACCTCCTAGATTCTTTGGAATCCATGAGAAAGGGGTATAGGAGCTGTTTTTTTTTTTTTTTTTTTTTTTTTTTTAATTTTATATGTAAAAAATTTTGTGTTTTGGCTGCATGTCTGTGCACCACATGCTTGGCTGTTGCCTGAGGAGGCCCAAAGAAGGTGTTGGATCCCCTGGACCTGGAGTTACAGACACCAGTGAGCAGCTACTTGAGAGCTGAGAATCAGACCCCGGAACTCTGAAAGAGCAGCCATTGGTTTTAACTGTGAGCAATCTCTCCAGCCCCAGGTTTTGAAAATTCTGGGGAATTTTTCATTCATTCTTTGAGATAGAGTTTTGCTAGTCTAGAACTTTCAATCTTCTTCCTTCAGCTTTCTGAGCGCTTGGTTTAAGACATGTGCCACCATGTCTGGCCCCAATGACTGCTGTTGTATTGAAGTTAAAAGCCATAGACTTAATGTAACCTCATATGGTTCCATGTGGGATAAAACATATAGGATAATGACTTAGACAGTCTAGTCAAATACCATAATTGTCCGTAAGGTAATCCAGGACTGCTGACGTGCTCGACAGGGCATTAAATATTCGTTTTTCCTGCCTCGATGTTATCTTTTCCATCATGTATATTAAATGTTGATGGAAACACATAAAAGGAGTTCCAAGTTCAAGAGCAATGTCAACCCAGTCCCAGATACATTTCAGCGGGGTTTCTTCATAGCCAGCAAACATAGCTGGGTTTGCTAAAAGTCCCCTTGCGACCATCACACCTGCAAATTAAAGCATAAGGTATTTTTCCATAAACTAAGAATCCATCATTATCAGTCCAAGCAATGCAAGAGCATTTATCAAAAAATATTTTGAGATTTCAGAATACCCTTACTACAAATTAATGAATTACAACAAGAAAGAAGTTGATTCTGGTGCCACTGATAAACTAATTATATTTATACAACTAATTTTAAAAAGAGATCTATATTGTTTCTTTAGGAGACATTCATGTCGTCATTATTGGACTGCTTAAAGTTGAGTCTATTTGCTTTCATCCAGCAACAGTTACCACAGGGCTGCTTGTTAATTACGTAAGGGGCAATGAAACCACATGGCCGTTCCAAGGCTCCTGTGGGCAGCAAGTTCACAACTCAATAAATACGCCATCTGTAGATGACTTTACTGATCCAGGTATGATGGAGCAGCACAATGAATGTACCCCTTATAAAATGATATACTATTCGTAAGGAAAAGATCTGGCAGCACTGTAATACAATACTTTGCTTAAATTAGTACAATAGGAAAATATGGCTCAGTGTGAAACACAAAATCAAATTAACATCACTCCCCCATCCTAACTTTTGAATCCTTATTAAGTAACAAAAAATCCCAGTATTTATTTCTTACCATCTGCCCCAGTCATCTGCCACACAGTCTCTGCTTCTTTCAAGTTTCTTATGTCTCCGTTAGCAACCACAGGTATAGACACACTTTCCTTGATCATTCTAATGGCATCATAGTGGACAGGTTGGTGTCTTTCTTCAGTGGTTCTTCCATGAACTGTAACCCAGGACACTCCTGTTGCTTCAGCCTTCTGGCAAAGATCTATGGTTCTTCTAAGGTCATCATGGATCCTATGATTTCAGAATTGTAGCCGTTCATAGCACACAGATTTTAATGCTAAAATAACTAAGATACTTTATCTGCTACATCACTTTGCTTCACCATATTGTATTATCATCTCATGTCACAATTAATAAGGTTTTATTGAGTAATCATTCCATTCAAGACCTTGGCTTTAGTTATTTGACTATGGAAACAACAGGTGACAAATATCTTTCCCTTCCCCACTACTTTTCCTTATTAGTGCCGAGAAATTAAGAGTCAACAGCGCACTGCCACAGAGGAACACAGAGAAGTCATCCTGACACGTTATGTTATGTGCAGGCCTCTCACACTGGAATCTTGTTTTCTTTTAATTGTTAAATATTAGTGCAAATATCCTTCCTGTTTTCTAGCTGGTGCCAGGGATGTTTCTTAGCATTAGTTAAATAGAATCTGGAGAAAGTTGAGGGGTTTGCGAGGTCTTTTAATTGGGAATATATTGTTTTGTGTTAAGAAATAAGATTTCAGAATTTATAATTTAAGAATGGAGTTTATGTCTGTTTGCTAGACAAATCTCTCGATATTTCCACATACCAGTCTCTAATTTAGGATACATACTATATCACTAAACAAAAGGAGTATTTTTTTTTTATTCTTTTTTAATTAAAATTTCCACCTGCTCCCCATTTCCCATTTCCCTCCCCTCCTCCCAGATATTGCCCTCCCCCCACTTCCCTCCCCCTATCCCCACTCCTCTTCTCCTCCCCCCACTCCATTCCCCCTCCCTATCGATACTGAAGAGCAGTCCAAATTCCCTGCCCTGCGGGAAGACCAAGGTCCTTCTATCTACGTCCAGAAAGGTGAGCGTCCAAACAGGCTAAGCTCCCACAAAGCCAGTTCATGTATTAGGATCGAAACCTAGTGCCATTGTCCTTGGCTTCTCATCAGTCTTCATTGACCGCCATGCTCAGAGAGTCCGGAATCAACCCATGCTTATTCAGTCCCAGACCAGCTGGCCTTGGTGGGCTCCCAATAAATCAGTTCCACTGTCACAGTGGGTGGGTGCATCCCTCGTGGTCCTGATTTTTTGCTCATGTTCTCCCTCCTTCTGCTCAAAAGGAGTATTTTTAAACTTTCCAAGTAATATATTAACTTGTTAGTAGACTGAAATATTTTGTTTACCTTATTTTAATTGAAACTGAAAATCTAGGATTTTCCACTTGATTTCTTACTTGTTTCACCATATCTTGAATGAGCTCTGGCTTGTTTATTAAGCAAGCTCCATAACCTTCTGCCATGGCCCACCTTGATAAAGCAAGCACAACAGGTAGATTGTAAACATCTAGAAGGGAAGATAAAACTCTAAATGTACTGTATCACTCTTTCCTCTATCTACAGTTCATGGATCTACAGAAGGGCAGTTAGCTTAGTTGGAGACTGTTGTCCTAAATAAGATTCATAGATCAACATTTCTAAATGTTCCCATGAGATCAGGAAAACACTTGTCTTTTTACCAGTTAAGTGAGAGCATTAAATTAGAATTCTTTCAACCAAAACATATTAGGTGTTCATATTAACTGCAACTACTTCAAATTTTTAAAATTCCAAATTTGATGTTTATTGAGCATAACAAGAGGTTTTGTCAGTCTCAAGAGTAGAAATATATTTTTGGCTCACAGCATTCCAACACTACTAAATAGCGTATCTAATTCTCCTAATGAGTATACAAATGTCTAATCTGATTTGGCTTAAGCTCCATTTAAAACCACGAAACTGTGATTTATTCTTTGGGCACATCTGGCTACTGGAGATAACCTAGTACAGTGCCAGCACAACAGTTTCTTAAGTACATCCCATTCAAACCCAATCAAGTAGCTATGAAACGGAAAGGAAAAAGGTGACTACAGTAAAATAATTAATTAGGAGAAAGCCAACAGTATGTCTTAAATCACAAAATCAGCCTTTTTGGGGATTGCTATAGATCTTAGATTCTCAAAGAATTAGCTACTGATGAGGTTGAAGGCAGAGCCAGAGTGTGCTTGTTCGTTTTATTGGCTTGGCACAAACTAGTTACCTGGGAACAGGGAACCTTGGTTGTGGAATTGTTTCCATCAGATTGGTCTGTGAGCATCTCAATGGGACATTTTCTTGTTTAATGACTGGTGTGCAAAGGCCCAGTCTACTGTGGGCTCTGCTAACCCTGGGGAGATAGGTACCCTGGGTTGTGTAAGAAAACATGTTGCAGCCGGGCGGTGGTGGCGTACGCCTTTAATCCCAGCACTTGGGAGGCAGAGGCAGGCGGATCTCTGTGAGTTCGAGACCAGCCTGGTCTACAAGAGCTAGTTCCAGGACAGGCTCCAAAACCACAGAGAAACCCTGTCTCGAAAAACCAAAAAAAAAAAAAAAAAAAAAGAAAGAAAGAAAACATGTTGCGTGTAATAGGTTTTATGAGAATGGCCCCCTAAAGCTCATGTATTTGAATGTTTGGTCCCTGATTAGTGGAACTGTCGGAGAAGGCATGTTGCTGGAGGAGGCATGCCATCAAAGGTGAGCTTTAAGGTTTCAAAAGACCATACCATTCCCAGTCAGCTCTGACTCATGGCTGTATCTCAAGATGTAAGCTCTCAGTTACTTCTTCAGTGACATGCCTACCTGCCTGCTGCCATGCTTTCTGTTCACCCTCTGAACCTTTAAGTCCCTAATAAACTCTTTCTTTATGCCTTGGTCATGGTATTTTGTTATGGCAATAGAAAAGTATCTAGTTAACAGCAGAAAGCAAGTAAGCAGTGTTACTCCATGGTCTTTGCTTTAGTTTCTGCCTCCAGGTACATTCCTTGTCTTCGCTCAATCTTGGAGTGTGACTTGGGAGTTGCAATCTGAAAGAAACCCTTTCCTGCCCAAGCTGATTTTGGTCACAGTGTTTATCATAACTGAAAAAAAAAAAAAAAAAAAAAAAAAAGCGAATGAGGTAGTGATGAGGAAGCAAAAACCTAGTCAAGAGTCCACAAATCACTTCAGATATCATGAAAGACCTTTGATGTTCCTAAATAACCCTTTCTTTTTTTAAGTTCTTGTTTAGAACCACAGTGCTTTAAATCTATAGCCTTCCTCTTAAAACTCGTTATTTAATTAATTATTATTACTAGTGTGTGTATGGGGGTGGAGAGTGTACACTCAGAAGACAGAGGACAACTCTGGGGAGTTGGTTCTTTCCTTGCATCATGTGAGTGCAGGGGAAGGAGTTCAGGTTATGCTTCTTAACTTTTGGAAAACGAGAAAGATATTATACCATGTTCCCATAGTTTTTTTTTTTTTTTTTTTTTCTATTTTCTTTGAAAACTCTTCTAATTTCTTTGACCTTTACCTCTGAGGGCAACCACAGTTAATATCTATTCCACTTGCATAGGGGCAGACGATTTGGGCAGCATCAGATAAAAGTCTTGCATCATTAGCAGCAAACTGAACAATCAACGGGCAATCGCCTGTTAAAAAAAAAAACAGTCCAACATTAAACTTCCTAGAAGAAACAGTCACACAGCCAAAAATCAAATGAAAGACTGCAGAATTTAGAGTGAAAAGTATCCCAGAATGGTAGTATGTACACACCTGTTACGTGGAAGTGAGTGTGAGCGGTCTACACACACCACCATGCCAGCTTTCTTAGAATTCTGGGAGAAGCACTCAGATGTGTCTTCTATTTAGTGGCATATTCTCCTACATGGATGGTCCACATACTGCTGTCTAAACTGTATTCATGCTTTTATAGGTCTGTTCCTAGATGATTGCCTGGAAGTCTAACTGCTGAGTAAGCATTTAACACTGCCTAGGTATTTAACATAGATACTATTAAATTATCTTCTAAGAGTTTACAGATGCACAAATTAATACAAAGGGTCTTTATTTCTATTCAAGTCACCCACACTGAACACACAGTATTTGTGTGTCTTTATTTGTATTTTTCACATTCTATTTTTAATTCTTACTTTCTTTTTTTATTATTTATTTGAGACAGGGGCTCATTCTGTTGTCCTGAAATTTACTATGTAGACCAGGCTGGCTTTAAACTCCAGAGTTTGAGATCTCCCTAGCCCTGTGTTCCAAGTGCTGAGATTAAAGGAATTGTCTACCATCCCTAGCTGTGTTTTGACTTATAATTGTTTTTAAAGGAAAGAAATTAGTCCTGTCCATTGCATGTGTTATATGTATTTTTTAGTTCTGTTTATCTCAAAGTACATTTCTATACCTTTATGGAGAAGTTTAAAATTTAGGTTAGCCAAATTTAGTCATATCTGCTTTCCTAGGTCTTACAGAACATATTTTTCATATCTTTGGATAGTGTTTCAATTCTGGAAAGATGCATTTTAACATTTCAAAGGCTTTTTTTTCCCTATGAAATCCACGGGATGTTTATAAAAGGCACATTTCAGGATATCACCTCTGTTGAACCAATTACAGATTTCTATAGCAATTCACTGGTCTGGGAATTGATGAGAAAGAGCATCCTTTTATTCTTCTTTGGCCTGTGGGGTGCATTCCCTGGTTGTTACCTTAGTTACAGAATTCTATTTTAACAGTCACTTATTGATTAACACCATTAGCAGCTGAACATACAAATCAAGCTATTTCTATAACTCATGCCTTCTAGGAACCTACAATCTAGTGGAAGAGAGGGGCATGGAAGAAGAAAAGAAACAGTAGGACTAAGTACAATCAAAGAGCATGTGCTTATGAGCGAGGATATGGTTGCACAGTGACCAAAGAAGATTCCTTGGTTATAAGCTTTGAATGATGGATTAGGAGCCATGATCTGTAGTTTACCACGTGTGTGTGTGTGTGTGTGTGTGTGTGGCAGGGGACACGAACACGAACACACACACACACACACACTTACAAGCATGCAGGCATGATTAGAGAAGACACTCTAGGTAAGGAAGTTCAAGAACAAGGTATGCTAAACTCTAGGAATTTATGGAAAGAAAGGCTATAGATGTATTCAGTGGCTGGATCATAAAGGACTTTGCTTATTTGCCTTAGGTGTTGAATTCTAGCCTCTAGCCTGGTGATTCTAAACTGTTAGGAAGATGGGAGTACTTGTATGGTTCTTTAAAACATGAAGAGATTCTAATTAAGAAGTCGAGCCTGGAAACGCTCATTTCCAACAAGTTTTCAATGATGAAGTCACTTTTGGCCTGAGAATCACGCTGAAGTCATTATTCTGGGCGAGCAGGGAAGGACATGATCAAATTTGTATCTTAGACAAGTCATTTTGGGCTATTAGAAGATAGTCTGAATGAGAAAAGACCACAGGCAACAAGACAGGGACTTATTCTAATAAATGAGGACAGAAAGGCTGGTGGCCTTAAGAACAGCTCACTTTACATTCTGATAGATTATTGACAGTGTAAAAGAAATACTAAAGGCACTTAAAATCAGGACTATAAACTATACTCCTTGTTTCATCTAATTTTATAAAATAGCTGAGTATATATACTTCCCCTGCAAAGTCAGCAAGCTACAGATTTTTACATACCTTGGTTTGTGGTAAATTCACTGTCTCTGGCTTTTACAGATCTGACAAAATCAGCAGCAACTATCATTGGTGTATAACACAGATCACAAGAGTATTTTCTTACTAGTGTTCTAAAAGCCAACCTGTGAAACATACAAAACTTTAATCATGAATTTAGAAAATCCTTGAAGTATATGCATTTGTAAGTTTCATTTAGTTAATTATTAACTATTTATTAGAGAAACTTTTTCTTGGATGAAAGAGATGTAGACTTTCAACTAGTCCACCTGCTAAGAATGACTAAAATCCTTGGTACTTGTGTTTTTGAAAGAGTCTCTCTATATAGCACAGGCAGGCCTGGAACTCACAGAGCCTCTGACTGGCTCTGCCTCCTGGGATTAAGAGCATGCACCATTTATAAAGCTAGAAACCTCAGAACTTATTTATAAAACAATTATAGGAAAATCACAAAAAAGAGAGGAGGGGGAAATAGGCCTGTGGCCTTGCAAGCCTCATGAATTTTCTTTTTGCTTTAAATACAGCAGGCTTGGGGCTGAAGTAGCTGACGACCGGAAATCAGCAGTGAGCGTTGACAAAAAGGGCCCAGCATAAGTTTCCTGCCGTAAAGGATCAGTAAAGAGAAGCTTCAAAAGACGGAAAACTTACAATAACAATGAACACAATACAAAACACTACACACTCGCCTTTGTTAGGAAATGGTGGGCGTGGAGCCAAGATTTTTCACTATTTCAAGACACTCTAACATCTCATGATGATAGTATTCAATCAGGCCTGGTAGGTACATGAAGCCTTTATTCCTATTGGCTACCAGGACTACCCTTTCCACTGCTATCAGTGGAGACCACATGTAGAGCACATACCTCCACGGGTATGGGACTGCACAGTAACAAGGCACCCTTTCTTCTCTTGCTGGATGTTGTGAAAGGAGGCCTTGTGGAGCACCAGGACTTCAGTCATACCCAGAAGCTTGAGTCAGAACTCTCACTTCTGTCCACACTAACTAAAAGACTCCTTATCTCCCAGATGTACATAGAAGCCAAGATGATTAACAAGACAAAATGCTCATTGTAATGAGGTAATCCCTCTCCTTTCTCTCTGGTGGAGCAGTATCAGGATGGCTGACTAAATCAGAAGTTCCAGTATTCAAAACCAGTCATTACAATCTATTTTATACAAAAGAACATACTTATAAATGTAAAAATGCTGTATCAACTGATACAGAAATAACATTAGACAAAGTATCCTTATTCAGTATTTAAAAAGTCTCAAAACCAGAATTGTAAACAGCTTCCTTCATTTGATGAAGGCCATTTCTAAGACATCATATGAGCATCTTCTCCAAGACAGGAGCAAGGACAGGATGTCGCTCGCTCCACTCGTTATAGTGGGCACTTTTAGCCAGTGCAGTAAAACATGAAAGAAGATCAAAATACTAAGGTGAAAAGAATTAAAATTGTCCATCTTTATAGATGACAATCATGTCATCATGTTTACATAGACAATCTCAAGAAATTTATAAAAATCCATTATTGGTAAGTGAGCTCAACAACTTTGTAAGCTATATGCACAATGTAAAAAAAAATCAATTATACTTTTAAAAATTCTTAATTAAGTTACAGAAATAAAATTAAAAATACAAGACTAGGGGCTAGTGGGGTGGCTCAGTGGGTGAGAGTGCTTGCTACACAAGCCTGACGACTCAAATCCTACCCTCAGGACTGACGTATAAATTGATCTCTGATCTCACATAAGGATGAGAGGAGCAGCACATATGCCACCTCCGTTCCCTCCATCCTTCAGATCATTTTCCAGGATAGGGTTTCTTTGCATAGCCCTGGTGGTCCTGGAACTCACTCTGTAGATCAGGTTGGCCCTGAACTCACAGAGATTCACCTACCTCTGCCTCTCTAAGTGTTGGGATTGAAGGAGTGTGCCACCATCACCAGGCTCTCACCCCTCTTTTAGACACACTCCAAAACACTTTCCTAAGCTTTACATCCAAAACACGATTTACACAAATATAAATGAGCTGGACTTCAAAAACATCATTAAGAAGATGAAAAAGGCCGGGCGGTGGTGGCACACGCCTTTAATCCCAGCACTCGGGAGGCAGAGACAGGCGGATCTTTGTGAGTTTGAGGCCAGCCTGGTCTACAAGAGCTAGTTCCAGGCCAGGCTCCGTAGCTACAGAGAAACCCTGTCTCGAAAAAAAAAAAAGAAGATGAAAAAGTGAGCTGGGTAGAAGTGTCTCTCGCCTTTAATCCCAGCACTTGGGAGGCAGTGACAGGCAGATCTCTGTGAGTTCGAGGTCAGCTGGGTCTACAGTGCTAGTTCTAGGATGGCTAAGGTCACACAAAGAAATCCTGTTTGTTGAAAAATGAAAACAAAAATAAAGAAACCCAAAAAAAAACAAATCAATCCCCCCAAAAAAAGAAAGATGAAAAGATAAGCCTACATACCAGGAGGAAACATTTGCAAAGCATATAGGAGTAGCTTCTGGAATAATGTAAAGACAATACTTCACTGCAAACAAATGAGACACCTTAAAACCTATTCAGAATGGGCTGAGCATTTGAATAGATATTTCTATAATGAAAAAAAAAAAACAGAAAGAAGCAAAGATGTTCAACATTACTAGCCAGTAGGGAATGCAAATCCAAATGCAAAAGATTCTACTTTACACCCAATGGAATGGATATAATGATTAAAAAAAAAAAAACAGAATAAAACGACAAGTTTTGTCAAAGGTGGAAGGAACTGGAACCTTTGTATGTTGCTGGGGAGTAGGCAAAGGCACAGCCTTGATGGAAAACAGTGCATTTTCTTTGAAAAGGCAATACAGAATTAACATGTGCCTCATTTGACTCTATAGCTCAAAGAACTGAAATGGTCTGAGATATTTAAATACACGTATTCATAGTAGCATTATCTAAAATTGCCAAGAGGTGGAAGCAATCCAATTGTTTACCAAGTAATGAAAAAACTGATATACACCTATCTAACAACCCTTACACAAGGAGGGAAAGGCTGGCATTATGGTATTATATGGACGAATCTTGAAATCAAGAGTCTTAAAATGGTAAGTAAACTAAGCTAGTCTCAAAAAGACAAGTCTCAGTTACACGAGGCATCTAGAATGGTCAAATTCATAGAGAAAGGAAGCAAAATAATGACTAGGGGTCGGAGGTGTTAGAAATGAAGACTTATTGCTTAGTGGGTTCAGAGATTTAAAGATCAGGTACTCATAATCCTGTATAATTAAGAATCAATGTATAGCCCAGGCTGGTCCTGAAACTCAGCAATTCTACTGTCTTATCCTCTATGAGTGCTGTTCATAAGTGTGTGCCACCACGCCTATTATGTGTACTTTATAACCATAAAAAACCCACAAGAAACCATCAATAGTTAAAAAGTAACAATTAGAAAGAACATGGGCAAAGATATGAAGAAACATTTCTTAAAAAATATTTGGATGGCAAAAAGACACATAATGATATTTGACATCTCCAGTTACATAGGAAATCAAAATTAAAACCATAATGATACAACTCTACTGATCTAGAAAATGGTAAAAATAAAAAGCGTTATTATTAAAAGTTGATAAGGATGAGAAACTAGACTACTCATATGGTAAGCAAATGTTTGTTCAAAGTGTAAAACTGTAATCTCCACTCTAGAAAAGTTTAGTAGTTAAGAAAACCAAACCAAACCTAAGCATCAAATCACCTCAAGCCTCGCAATTTACCACTGTTTTGGTTCTAAGAAGCATGTTCACATAAAAACCTGTGTGTGCATATTTATATCCATTTAATATCTGCTGCAACCTAATATTTGTCATTTTTATAGATATTAGGCTGAGGATGTAGTTCAGCTGGTACAGTGCTTGCTTAATATTCATGAGGCCCTGGCTCTGACACCAGCGTTATTTAAGCTAGTCACAGCGGCGTACACCAGTAATCTTAGCATTTGGGATAAAAATGCAGAAGGATCAGGTCTTCAGCTGCTAGCAAGTTTTAGATATACAAGACTGGGAAAAAAAAAGCTTGGAGAAATTGTCTACTTAGGGTTTCAAACATACCAGTTAAGTGTTAGCACAAAGACTCAATTCTAAATCATGATTCCGAAGTGAAGAGTTTGAAAGCCTTTGTAGTTGAGTGATTTTACAACTCTGGAGAAAAAAAAATTCCAAAAAAAAAAAAAAAAAAACCCTAGTACATATAGGAAAAATGAAATTTGGCTCATTAATGGCTTAACAATACTTACTTTGAATATCGAACCATTGGGGCACAGATTTTCACCAGCTGTCCAGAATGAAACATTTCTATTGGGTCTTTTTTTCTTTCTTGACATATCGTGATTGGTATGGAGTCACTCCTCATGTATACAACTTATTTTTAAATCTGAAAGACAGTTTGCAAAGAGAATATGTATTTCACTACATAACATCCATTATTGGGTTGATCACATAGCTCTGTTGTATGGTTGGGTGCTTGCTTAGCATGTGGCAGACTCTGGGTTTAATTCTCAGTATTGGAAAAACAAAAAAACTATTATTCTAGCAATTTCAATCACCAATATTTTTCATGAGGCTTCAGACTCGGAGGATCTTGCCAAATTCTGCCTCAAGTTATAGGCTGAATAAATCGGGAACACTGAACCTGGTAGTTTTAGAGAAATAAGATATGGGAAACCTCTAGGATTTCTCTCCAGTGTATATCATGTTATGATTTTGCTTGTTACTTTTTTGCTTGGTTTTTGAAACAATTCAAAGCCCTGGTTAGCTTTGAATTGGTAATTCTCTTGCCTCAGCCTCTGGGGGTATTACAACTGCACTGATATGCCTCCATGTCCAACTTCATATTTTTCATTTTATCCATTTTATTTTCTTGATAAACCAAGGAATCTGATTTGAATTCCCATACAATACTGTGTATGACGGAAAATCTGAAACATATCATTCAGGAAAGCTAGGTGGTATCAATAGGACATTTGTACTGTAAAAATCCTGGTATTCTGGGGCTACATGGCTCAGTGGTTAAAAGCAGGGACTGTTAATGCAGAGGACCCGAGTTCAGTTTGTAGTACTCAGGTTGGGAGGATCACAACTATTTCTATTTCCAGCTTCTGGGATCCAACACCTCTGGTTTCTGAGGAAACTTGTACTCACATGCATATACCCACTGCAGATACACACACACACACACAATTAAAAAAATGAGAAGTCTTGATACTTTTATTTCTTATTATTGGTGAATCAGAAGGCACACAAAACTTTATTATCTTAAAATTTAAATGTGTTAACAATGAAGATTCCAGTTAACATCAAATAAGTGCATCATAAATAACTCTTATACCCCAAGTATAAGGGATAAATTATTTATATGTTGTACTTAAAACTATGATTTCATAGTACTTGTTGCTTTTTATATTTTTTTTTTTTGCCTCTGTAATCTAGTCAGATAAAAGCTATCCCTATAAAATGCTAATTATTCAAAATTCAGTCTTTAAACTTTGGCAGTAAGCTAAAAACACATGGCCAGTATAGTGAAGAGTGTCCTAGCTTGCAAGAAATTTTTGGCAGAACAATCAAGTAACAGAGGAAAGAGAGAGTAAATAAGCTGCATTAGAGATGGTCATAGTGCTAAGAAAAACAAACACGGAGTTACAGTAAAACACTAAGAAAAGTTTATTACAAAGGAAAGACGAGTCTTAAACATTACAGAAACGGTAAATACTAGGAGGTGGCAAGTTGCCATGATGTTATTACTGACTTTCTCAATCATGATTTTGTTTTTACTCATTCTTGTGGGTCAGCTAAATTGTAAAAAAAAAAAACAAAACAAAAAACAAACAAACAAACAAAAACCCTGTCAACCTAGTTCGGAAAAGATCGCTAGTTTTGAATATATATATATATATATGTAATTACTTTTCGTGATATATATATATATATATCACGAAAAGTAATTACAGCAATATAAAATATTCAACAGTCAGGGGAAACAGTATTTAAAACTTTATTTTGATCCTTTGTAAGCCACTTACAGAGACCAGTTAAACAGCTCTCTGGGCTTATGGTATGAAAGTATTAATATTTGTTTTAAAGTTCTCCAAAGTCCGCAGTCATGCTTGAGAGTACCAGAATAATTAATTCCGCTTAAATTGGATAGTAACAGGCACAATATTGTGCTCAAATATGCTTGTACACCTAGAATTTCTTTTAGTTGTATTTGTAAATACGTGCTGGTATGTACAGTGGAAGTTTAAACTTTTATTGAATGTTAGTATGCACTGGCTAAAATCCTTTGGTGTAAAAAAATGAAAATTCTGTAATTCAGATAAAGTTATTCGTCGTTGATGATTATAAACAAACGAGTTTTGTATAATATCAATACTGAAATCTAATGTGAATCTGGCACGCTGCCTCTGGCAGCCGACTAATCCCATTTGTATCACAACTGGTCAAGCACAGAAGGGAAATCTGAGGCGATGTTAAGGGAATGCAAAATGCAGTGTAGTTCGAGACCCGCTCACCTAAGTAGTAACGAATATTTCAACGTTTGGATTTCTAAGGTATTTAGGGCAGCACTTAGCAACGATTCTTCCCCAGCATATCCCGCCTGCTACCCGGGCTTGGCACAGGTAGGACTGGGCTGCACTAGCTCCCACGTGCTGGGCGAGGAGGGCCGCAAAGCACCCCGGAGCCTTCTTCCCTACGCCAGAGGCCCGCGTTCTCCAGCCAATACTTGCGTTGGAGGTAGGAGCGGTGGCCACGTCTCCAGCAGCGTGGGAGAAGGCCCGTGCGGCAGCCTTTCTATCCTTCAGAGCGGGGACTGCAGCTCCTGGTATCCACACTCTCTCCCAGCGTTAGCCAGGCGGGGGCGCCTTGATTCTGCGTCATCGGAAGGGCGGGGCTGTCGCAGACGTCATCAACCCGGCACTTGCCAACATGGAAGGTGGAGATAGAGTCTTCTCAGTGACAGGCCGTGGGTCTGCAGGTTCCGCGGCCGTGGCGGCGACCGTGCGGGAGCTCTTGCAGGACGGTAAGGCGTCGAGCGGGGCCGGGGGTCGGGCCTGGGTCGCTGTGCCGTGCGCGGACCCCACCGGCCGCTTCGCACAAAGTTTTCGGGTCTGGACGTGGCCACTCCCCTTTGCCCGGCCCCCACGTCGTCAGGGATAGTCCTGGTCCACGCGTTTCCCCAGGGCTGTGCACCTCTCTTCCCGTCGGTGTCTGGGGGACATCTGGTATTAACTGCTCGGGCTTGAGCTCTGTCCTGACGCGCCCAGGGCTTCTCTCAAGTTCCGGGACCCTGCACGCCATGGTCCGGGCTGACAGCTCCTGTCTTCGCCCAGAACTGAAAACCCACCTAGGTGACAAGCGGCCGCTTAAGGAAAGTGGTGGGTGGGGGCGTGAAAAGTGGAATTAAAAATATCTGCGTTAAATTTTGAGCCATGCAGTGGCCTCTTACAGTGTGTTATCCACGCATATCGAATACCAAAGTCAGATTTATTGCTAGTTTGGAGAGAAATTATCCCAAGAAAGTTAGCTAAATTCAGTTGTCTTAATGCTCAAGTCTGAGAGGCAGAGCAAAATTCAGTTTGCAAAAGTTATTAATTTACTTTTCACCTCATTTCGCCCCCAGTTTATCACGTATATTAAAAGCATTTGCAATAATCACTTTAATTCCTCGGTGTCAGGATCCTCCCCACCCACCCACCCCCGTTTTTTTTTTTTGTTTTTTTTTTTTGTTTTTTTGTTTTGTTTTGTTTTGTTTTGGAGACCCAGTTTTTCTACCAAGCCCTATTGATTGTTCTGGAACTCACTGTGTAGATCAGTCTGGTCTTGGACTCACAGAGATATGCCTGCCTCTGCCTCCCTAGTGCAAGAGATCAAAGGCATAGCCTACCACAAAAATCCTCTTTTTATATCCCACAGTGCTGTATACAGTAGGTTCAAATTTATTATTTTACTTGAACACTACTCTAAGTGTGGCTTATAAATGATCAAAATAAACTTTTAAATTGTTGTGTTTCCCCTGACTGTGGAATATTTTTTGTTGCCTTAATTGTCTTTTCGTAATACATATTTTGTAAAATTTAGTGATGTTTTCTGAACTAGGTTGTGGTAGATCCTTTAGAGTTTCTGCCTGTGTCACCTTTGAATCTTAATTGAAATTCAAATTTAACGAGTTTCGAACTCCTGAGATACACATAAAGTTTCCACTCTCAAATACTTACCATGTAGTACTATAAAGGCAGCTCCTATAATAGTGTTGGAAGAGTACAGTATGATTGTGTACACAGCCAAACAGCAAGACAGAGGATGACAGCAAGGGTTTAGGGTTTGGTTAGGGAGTGTAAATAATGCGTTTCCTGGACTGCCCCGGTTTATATCCCTTGATAACACATTCTAAACAATGAGTATATTGTTACGGGAGGTCCTTCTGCTTCTCCAGCCAATAGCCGCTGAGAGACCACGGAAGGACCTCCCGCAACAGTATATGTTTCCCTAGGTCTCATTTCTGGAAGAGTAATTAGGTTTTGGATAGTGAATAGTTAATATGCATACTATATTTTCCTACTTACAAAAATTATCTGTCATCCTTCATCTACACTTACTCTTTAAAAACTTCTTCTTTCAAACCCCTGGAACTTGTCAGATGTGAATTTTATTTTTTAATTGCTGTCCAGACCTTGAACTTAACCGCTACTTAAAATCATACTTGCTTTCTTTTTCCCTTCTTCAGTTTTAGATACAGCAGTGTAAAGTCCCTGCTTTCTCTTATGGGCAGCCCCTCCTGTGTAGAGCCCAGACACTCCCATTCTGCAACCTTAAAGTCATGTTGCTAATGTCCTCAGTGGTTCCTGGGAGATAGATCAGAACTTTTGGGTTTTATCCCATTTAAGTTTGTTTGTTTGTTTGTTTGTTTGTTTTTGTTTTTTTTGAGACAGGGTTTCACTGTAGTTTTGGAGCCTGTCCTGGAACTAGCTCTTGTAGACAAGGTTGGCCTCGAACTCACAGAGATCCACCTGCCTCTGCCTCCCTAGTGCTGGGATTAAAGGTGTGCACCACCACCACCTGGCTAAGTTTGTGAAGAACTTGGCTTCTTTCTTGAAATAACTTTCCTGATATGGTATAGTTTTCCCCCTCCCAAATATATAGGTAGTCTTCTCTAGTTTCTCCAAATATACTTGCCAAATTAAGCATTTTGTTTAGTTACTGATTCACTGTGTTCACTGTGTTGAGGATTTGCTCGAAGATATGATTGATAAACTTGGCAAACAGAAGTTTGGAGCATGGAAAATTAGTGAGCAGTTTCTGATTTGCCTCTGACGAGAAGATCATAAAAGAGAAAAATTATGTGATCTATTCTAAAATACCAAACCAATCATTAAATAATCTAATAGCCATGTTCTTCGTTTATTGTTTCATCTTTGGGAGATCATAGTTACATTTGGCCACTTCCTTTAAACTGTTGTTTCTTTTTTTCGTATTTTTTACTAAAAAATTTTACTTTTCATTTTATGTAACAACCCCACGTCCCCCTTCCTCCCCTTCTCCTGCCTCCCCATCCCCTTTTTATCCCCCATCCATAAACCATTATTTCTTTTGATTTAGTCATTCTTTTTTTCCCTCATAAGCAGTCTTCAGTATTTTCTTTTTCTTAATCTCTCTCTCTCTCTCTCTCTCTCTCTCTCTCTCTCTCTCTCTCTCTCTGGTTTTCTGTGTAGCTTTAGAGCCTGTCCTGGTCTTTCTCTAGATTCAAGGCCTCTGGCTTCTGGTATATCATCATTGAATTCCTTTGGAATATTGATATAGGATTCCCCTCTGTATGCTGTGAATATCATTGGTTAATAAAAAATCTGCTTTGGGCTTATTGCAGTGCAGAATAGGACAAGGAGGGAATTCCAAGCAGATAGAGAAGAGAGTAGGCGGAGTCAGGGAGAAGCCATGTAGCAGCTACAGGAAACAGATGCCGGATAGAACTTTACCAGTAGGCCACAACCACATGGCAATACACAGATTAATAGAAATGGGTTAATTTAAGATGTAATAGCTAGCTAGAAATACGCTAAAGTCACTGGCCAAGCAGTGTTACAATTAATATAGTTTCAGTGTGATTTTTTTTGGGTCTGGGCAGCCAGGAAACAAAAGAGCAGCCTCTGACTACAGGATATCCCACAGCTACTCCAAGTCATGGAAATCCTGTGGGTATTGTTCCACAGCATCAGTCCCTTCTCAAGCTCCAGCAGGTCCTAGATGGGGTATATGTTAGGGTGGGCCACCCCAAGGCAGGGCTCTGGGCCTGGATGATAGTAGCACTGGTTAGTCTGGGCCACTGGGGCCACCAACCTCAGGTTAGCTTTATTATGCCCATACTGTCAGGGTTAGTTTTTCCTCACCTGTATAGAGGAGTGGGGCCAGCTCTCCCAAGTTGGGTGGGCAGCTAATTTCTACAGTATCCAGAGAGAAGCAGGGCCAGCAAAGGGTGGGCCCAGCTCAGTATGGCCCTCTGATTTCATCATGCATGGTTCGCATGGGCCCCTGCAGTGACACAGGCTACAGGCATCAATACAGACCCAAGCTGCAGCTGGACCACGGACCCAGACATGGTTCTTGGAAAGCAGCTAGATCTGATGTCACTGTTGACCCAGTTGGTAGTGTAGGCCACTAGATGGACATGTCCGCATTGGCAGCATGGCCCTAGACCTGGGGCGTCCCCATGGCCTTCAGTGGCACTAGGATCTGCGGACTTTAACACAGACCCTGGCTGCTATAGGGCCACAGACCTAGACATGACCTATGGCCTGGACAACACCATGGAAAATAAGAAAAAGACTGGTTTCATTGGTATTTTGTGTATTTCATGGTATAAATACCCCTATCCCAACTGGTTTAAAGCCTACATATAATACTGTCTGGCTCAAAGAACTCCTGAAAATGTCATAGTTTATAGGAGGTAGGGCGGCCCTTGTACATCCTGGGTGCGCAGCTAGCTTAGGCCCGAAATAACCACACAGAAACTGTATTAATTAAATCACTGTTTGGCCCATTAGCTCTAGCTTCTTATTGGCTAACTCTTACATTAATTTAACCCATTTCTATTAATCTGTATATTACCACGAGGCTGTGGCTTACTGGGAAAGATTCAGCATGTCTGTCTCTGGCGGCTCCATGGTGCCTCTCCTACTCCGCCTTTCTTCCTCCCAGCATTCAGTTGTCATCTCCTGTCTGCCCAAGTTCTGCCCTATCAACTAGGCCAAGGCAGTTTCTTTATTCATTAACCAATGAAAGACACACATAAACAGAAGGACCTTCTACACCAATAGTTAGCTGCTAAAAACTAGTAGATACTAACTCAAGCACACTGCTGTGTAACAAATCCCATTGTAGTTATTCTCTGTTCCTGCAAGAATTGTTGTTGTAGAATACAAAACTGGCAGTGCTCTTGCTAGGCTTAGAACCACCAGTAGCACATAAGTTGACTATTTTGCACATCTTGCAAGCATTTTTCAAACTGCCCTCCAGCCTTCCTTTGAAACTTCATTTTTTCTTTACATTTTCTGCCTAATACATAATTCTGTCATCTAGTTTTACTAAACTTATTCTTACCCTTGTCAAAACATGTCATTTTGACTTTTCCTGGTGGTAAACTTTCTGTGTGGAATGACTGAATTTGGTAGCGTTCTTAATTCTGAGGAAAACTTGGCAAACTGGAAGAAAATAGAACTTTTAGAATTAGGATCAAAGTAGTCGTATTCTATTACTTCAGTTTAAGAGTAATTAGACTTTGAGAATAGTTAAGACTGTTTTGCTCTTTGCACAATGATACTTTGAGATGATGTATAGATTAATTCATCTGACACCTGCCATTGTCTGGCCAGGTTAGTCCTTAGAGATGTGGTAGTAAACAGAATCGCTTCCCTTGGTGGAGTGTGTATTGTAATGGATATAGACCAATGCAATACAGGTGAATCACAAGGAAGGAAAACACTGAATAAAAGATTAAAATCACAACTATCAACTTTAATCTTTATTCCAGGAGAGTGAGATTATTGCTAGGAATATGCTTCAGGAAAACTGACCACTGATAGTATTTGTTGCTTCAGATATCTCTAGATCAGTGCATAAATATTGTTATAAAAACTGAATCTAAATTGTGAATACAAATAGGCAAATACAAGCTTATAGGTAATATTGAAATTTATGACTTAAAGGTAAAATAAATGGATATAAAAATTGCGTTCAGATAGTCTGGAAAAAGAAATCATGGTGTGTGTGTGTGTATAAAAATCTATAAACCCATAAATGAAAAACCAGAAAGCAAAGCAAAACAATAACAACAAAGAAGAAACAGCAGAGCGGATTAGACTCCTGGACTCAGCATTTTTACTTTCAGTATTGGAATCTCAGATAGTAACACTGGATAAATTGCACCTGTGAAGTGGAGAAAAAATATGTTTTCCCACATATCATTATAGGCTGAGACTGCTCGTTCATTTCCTCGCTGCCAAGACCCAAAATAATCACACAGAAACTATATTAATTAAAACATTGCTTGACCAATCACTTAGGCATATTGAATTAACCCATTTCTATTATTTTGTATTTTACCATGAAGCTCTTAGTTTACTGGTAAGTTTCCCGGGCATCTGTCTCCGTCAGCTACATGGCATCTCTTTGACTCCACCTACTCTCTCACAATAGATCTATGATATATCATAGATCTCGCCTGTGTATATTGTGCCATGCTATATATCGGTCCAAAGTAGCTTCTATGTTAGTCAGTGGTAATAAAACACATTCACAGCATACAGAGGAGAATCCCACATCACATCAGGACTGTGTGGGGACTGAAGGAGTAAGGACCTGGACTTAGAGCACCCAGAACATAAGTATTCTCTCACGAGTATTATCTTTTCTGTCTGCTGCAGTCTGCTCCAATTCCCCATTGTTCTAGGTAGTGTCTGCAACGGTTCCTTGTGCATAGAAGGTCTTAAAACATGCTAAATATGATTATAATTGATCTATTGCTTGATAACTGTTGGTAAGTTTTCCTTTGTTTTTTCCTAGACTGTTACAGTGACTTTTTAAATGAAGACTTTGATGTAAAAGCTTATACTTCTCAATCTATTCATCAAGCTGTAATTGCTGAGCAACTAGCAAAACTTGCCCAGGGGATCAGTCAGTTGGATAAAGAGCTACATCTACAGGTAACATCCGTCTTCTGGGTCGGAGAGATTATTCGACAGAAGTGACTGTTTATCCCTTTGCCATCTCATCTTTGTTAAAGCCAAATGTATATTTCTATAAACAAATGCTTAACTTACCAGCATCACTTTAATTACATTTTTGTGACGTTTTTTGTAAACTACTTTTTAATTAGTTGAAAACATATTAACCTATCTTTCTGGAATCATTTGCTTTTTCTGTTTATTACCTGAAGAATTGTTATTATTCTTATTAATATTATTTTACAGTGAGTGTTTTGGGTGAAATAGACACCTTTGATAATGATAGCAGAAAATGAAATGGAATTTTAGAAGTAGAACAATTTGAATAAGTAATATTGGGATGTCTCACAGGAAGTGTTTATATTTTCTTAAGTACAGAGTATAACATTTGCTGAAATTATAGAAACTCAATAAATGTTGTGATATCATAGAGCACATATAAGCATTAGGAGATAGGTCCCAAGCTTAGGTGTGCAGTCACGGTGGTTGACATTCTTACCACTTCATTTATTTGAGTTTTTTAAAAAAAGATATTTCTGTTGATAAACTTAAATGGTCCATCTATAATTGATAAACTTTGTAGGATTGTTCTATGGTCTACTTCTTTGTTGGTTTGTTTGTTTTGTAGCACTGGGGATTGAACCCTGGAGACTTACATGTGCCAGACAGGCACCCTACCAACTGAGCTATATAGCCCCAGGTCTCACAATCCTTACATTACTTTTTGTTTGAGTAGTTATTGAAGATGGATGAATAAGTTTGTGAATAAATGCTCGGTTTACCGGGAAATCTAAATCTCTCATATCATTATATGAGATATACCCATTTAACTTTGTTTTTGAGTTTCTTTATTAATGGAAAGAATAGCTTAAAAGGATTATGATGACTTGTAAGGTCACTTCAACTTTAAAATTCTGATTACATGTTTAGAATACAAATATCAAATATTTAGAAGGCACGTAATACTGTTTTGTGTTAGGCTATGGAATACAGAAATGAGAACACATTTCTTGGTTCTCTAAAGACTCCAAAGATTAGTGACAGATACAGACAGAAATAACTGTCAGGTGAAGCCTTTTTTACATAGAACGATACAAGGTGTTTTACAGGAGCAGAGGAGAATATCTTTAAACTCTGCATAGAGTTTTATAGCACGAATTCTAATTGGTCTTAATAAATAAAGCCTTGAATCATATATTGGGGTGAAAGCTGAGAGATCAGAGAAGCAGTACAGCCACTTGAGAGACCTTTTACCTCTACCAGTGCTCAGACTGAAAGATGTCTGCCTCTGCTTGAGAGAGAAGCAGTGAAGAACTGTGTAGGTGGCAGGCTTATATATGGTTTCTTGGGGGTGGAATTTTCCAGGGTGGAGATTTCTATGGTGGGGATTGGTGGGTTTTCAAGCTCAGAGAGTTTGGGCTTTTTGTTCTGAGGGCAGAGTTTGACTACCTTTGTCTCAAGAGGCTGAGACAGGCTGTTATGACCCTTAGAGTGTTCTGTGGGCAGAACCTGGCTGGTCCTTAGGGATGGGGCCTAACCACTCGGGACTTAAACAGGGAGCTTGACACAGGGACCTAAGTCCAAGAATAGAGAAAAACTTGACTTTGAAATAATTCTCTAGAGATAAAGCATAAGAAAGCCTATCAACATGAATTTTGTCATCTGCTTACACAGTTAGGAAAGTGGAGAATTGGCCATGTCCCAAGTTTGTATTTCCCAGGGCCTCATGCATAGTATACACACAGTTTTCCAAATAAGCTGCAATCCTATATATTTATATGTTCATATTAGCATTGCAGCTCAGATGGAAAGGTATCCTGGTAGTCGGAAGCCGAGGAATACCACAAAGTCACTGTAACCATAACAGCTTACAGCTCTGCCCCAGGGAAAGGGTGCCCCAATGCCAGTGTAGCAACTCGTCTCCATCAGGGGAGGGTTTCCCCACACCTCTGCTCCTGAGAATGTTACAGCTCTGTTCCATTCTGCTCTGCTCTGGCAAAGCCTTTCAGCTCTGCTCAGGTTCCTGGAGTGTAACAAGTCTGTTCTGCTAGGGGAAAGTTTCCCAGGGAAGGTGTTGTGTCTCTACTCTGCTCCAGAGAAATTTGTTACAAGCTCTGGAGAAAATGTCACACCACACAACAAACCTCATTCAAGAGATTTATTTGAAAGGAAGATGGCTGCCTTGGGTGAGAAACAGCAGCAAAGACCTTATATAGGATTTCTTGGGGTGTGTGTCCTTTCCAGGGTGGCTTTGGATTGGTAGGTTTTTGTAGCCTGATTCTGGGGCAAGCTCAGGGATTGATAGGATTTCATGCTCAGGGATTGTTGGGATTCTGTGTTCAGGGACCCCAGAGATTTGTGGGATTCTGTGCTAAGGAATTGGTGAAATTCTGCAGCCTGACTCTGGGGCAAGCTCAGGCATTGGTCCAATTTCAAGCTTTGGTCCTAAGGTCAAGTCAGGGTCATGGTGTTTCTTCTTGACCCAGGTCTCAGGTCTAGTCAGGTAGGGCTCGTTTTCCCTTGGCCTTTTTAACCTTACAGTTCACATATTGAAACCATCCCCAGTGTGATAATTTGGAGAGGTGGGTTTGGGGGAGGTGATTAGTACCTTGTTAAACTGGCAGAGCCCCACAAGAGATTATTCACCTTTCTTCCATGTCAGGACACAGAAGGCACCACAGATGATGGATGGATGCTGGTTGCCTACACTTGATCTTGGACTTGAGCCTTCAGAACTATGATGATGAATCTCTTGTTTATTATCTGGGCTGTGATATAGTACTTTGTTTTACCCCAAATTGTCTTGGTCCAGCTGACTTGTCCATATGTTCTCGAGAAGGGGAGTATGGATTAAGGAAAAATAGATGTGAGACTGAGAATAGATCTGGGAGGACATTTCAATGAATACTGAATCTGCTTCGTGTTTATTTCTCATATCCTTTATATACCCAATTCAGAAAGGAGGGGAAGGCAAAAGGCTTTTTTTCCCCCAGATACAAAGAACAAAGTAGTTACATTCTTAGTACCCAAAACATAAAATAGCTACACCCTAGGTCAAAACATCCTATTACCCAGGCAAGATGTACAGCAACTTCACCTTGGGTAGACATTCTGTTGTGTGACTTTGAAGGAGTAATAATAGGCTTGAACTCTCTGATTATTGTGGGACGGGTAGGATAGCAACCTCAGTCAACAGATTGGCACACCAGCCTATGCTGGCTAAATCCATATAAAACCTGAGAGGGCTTAGAAAGGAATTCTAGACACTAAAAAACAACATTTAGCCACATTTTTTTTTTCTGGAGATGCTCTGTTTGCTGGCAACGAGCAGGGCTGCCGTAGCTCCTTTAAGAGAGGTTTTCCCAATTTAGTGGTAGCAAAAAACAAAAAACAAAACCCTGTGCAGTTTTGAAAGGTGGCTTCCGGGTCTGTGCTGCCAGCATGAACTCTGTCTCTTTCAGGAGGCTGAGCACTTGAATGGGGTTTGTGGGCAGCGTGCTGCAAGTTACTTGGTGGCAACATGGGCCAACTGGTTATCAGAGTTGAGGTGGTGAGCGTGGCTTCCACCCGGCAGTCTCAGAGGTGGTGAATGGACCTCTGCCATCTTGGACTGGGCAGAGTCAACAGGCAGGACCTGGAGTTGGTCCTAGTCATGCCTTCTTAGCAATAAAAAAAGGCAATTTTGGTCAGAAAATAATTATATATACACAATAAAGACAGATTCAGTTAAAAAAAAAACCTCTAAATGGGTCACGGTGTTGGATAAATGTATATAGGTTTGGGAGAGAAAAAAATAAGAATATAGACAGTTATAAAAAGATGTAAATTTCTTTTAAAAAAAGGTAAAGTCTTTAAAGAGATAGAGTATAAACAGTCATAAATTAAAAGGAGTAAAGAAAAATAAGCCACTTAAAAATAGAAAATACACAGAGAGTCTGGATTGTGTATATTATTGTGTTTTCTTTGAATTTTTGACTGAATGAGCCAAGTACAGAGAGACATTTCATTGTATGTACTGCTAAACTAAATCACCATATATACTTTAAAGATATCTAGACTTCAAAATTTGGGTCTAAGGATATATTGCTTTGGAAAAGAACTTCTGCTTTTGTTTCCACCGAGGATGAGAACCTGTTAATTTCTTCCAGACCCCCTGAAAGGTTGCCGTAAACACCCCTCCCCCAAATTACTTCACCCATCCAAAAGCAGGAAACAGTTTGGAGAGAACTACACCCAAATTCCCAAATATTGCTTATAATGTTTCTTTACATTTAAAGGGGGGATATGCTATAGAGATGGAAACTTAGCATTGGTATGGATCATGGTTTAGTGATACAAATTTAAGATCAATTTTCTTATATATATATATTTCTGCTCTTGATTAAGGTATTGTATTTGTGTGGCTCATTTAAAAATGTAATGTATAATTAAGAAATATAGGTTAATCGGTAATCATCTATAATAGTCGTTTGTAGTCATGTTGGGTTTTCTAGATATATAGAGATATATTTCAGTTAGATAGGTATTCTTCAAATCTTTCAGAGACCTTCAGAATATGACATTTAAAGTATTTTAAAAACTTAGGATTTTTTTTTTTTGACAATGAGACTTATCTGCTCCTGGCAGCAACAATTACTTCAAGAGGAAGATGGGCATTGAAGAGGCTCCATATGGAGTCTGTTTGCCATTTGGGCAAGAAACTGCTCTTGCCTGAACTGCTTGACTGGACTTGCAGAACCCAAAGAAAAATGGCTGCTGAACTTGCCTAATGGTTAGACCTTCCTTTGGTGTTCCTACTTCATCAACGAATCTGCAAGACATTCTGCAGGACAGAAAAGAAAGTGACTGGCAAACTGCCAATATAGGTGGAACTGTCTTTGAAATTTCCTGCTTCAAGGAAAAGTCTTTTGGATACTATGAGCCTGTAGGCTGAAGTTGGGTGCTCACAATGTTACAGAAGAACTTTGGGTGACTGTCCAGGCAGCAAGATGTCTCTGTCAATTCTAGAGTTTTGGAAGTTGCTTACAATGCATTTCCTGTTTACTTTGGTAATATATCATTCTGAAGTCTTTGATGGAGTTGAAGAATAGATAGTTATTATTATAGTTTTCCTTAGTTATAATAAAAGATAAAGTAGATATAATTATTGTAACTGGGATTCTTGCTTGATACCTGTCTTGTTATATGTAATCTTGCTATGTTAAAGTTAAAACCTTCCTTTTAATTTAGACAGAAAAGGGGAGGTGATGTGGGAGGTGATGTATGCTGTGAATGTGTTTTATTGCTGTTGGTTAATAAAGACACTACTTTTGGCTAATGGCTTAACAGAGTAAAGCAAGGCTGAAAGAGATATAAAGAGAGTAGGTAGAGTCAGGGAGAAGCCATGTAGCTGCCAGCCAAAACCTTACCACAATCCTTGTGGTAAAATATAAAATAATAGAAATGGGTTAATTAAGATGTAAGAGATAGCTAGAAATACACTTAAGCTATTAGCCAAACAATATTGCAATTAATACAAATTTCTGTGTGTTTATTGTGGGATTGGGTGGGACAGCAACCTCAGCCTACATCTGACCTTATATCAAGATGTAGCAGAGCCACTTATGGGCTCCCACACCAAATAGACGAAGGCAGAGTTAGCACTATGTTCTTTTGCTCTGTATTGTGATTTATGCGTTCATCTCAAGCACACCTCATAACATGCACATGTATGTGCATGTGTGTGTATGTATAGTATCTGTTTTCTTTATATAGCAAGGGAGACCTTGGATAGTTAAGCAGAGTAAATGCTGATTTTTTTTTTTTATTCTTGATTTTTTAGGTTGTTGCAAGACATGAAGATTTATTGGCACAAGCAACTGGGATTGAGTCTTTGGAAGGTATATTATCATTATTTATTACTATTAGATGGAACTTGGTTAGGGACCCACAAGCTTTTTTGAGCTGGAGGGTTGACTAGAAGGTTTTGTTGTCCATACAGACTCCGTTGTAGCTACTGAGCTTGACCAGGAAGATCTAAAGCAACCAACAGATAACATGAAAAATGGATGAGGTGGCAGCGTACTAGGAAAACTTAAAACCTCATTAACTGATCCCTGAGCTAAACCATCTAGGTCCAGATCACTTCTTGGGCAAGGTGGTTAACTTTGCTCCGCTGCATTTTCCTATTTGTAACAGATACACTATATGTACCTAAATGATGATGTTATCTTAAGGATTAAATGATTGAGGAAAATGCTCAAAACAGGCTTGCATATATGAATATTCCTGTAAGTCTTAGTGAATTAAAACAATAAAAAATTGTATTGTTAGAGTAGGTAATAATGGAAGTAGGTGTGAAATTTTATGTATTTTTCCTTTCTTTGACATTCTTAATAATGAAAATATAGAAGAATAATAACAGATCAGAGTTTTTTGTGTGATTCATGTTTGACTAATTCTTTTATGAATTTTTCATTTCTTCTTGATTTTATTCATAAGTATGAAATGTTACTATTATGTTTTCATTACTGCTTTCTGTCTCAGAGTTTCTGTTGCTGTGATAAAAGACCATGACCAAAAGTAATTTGGGGAGTTAGGGTTTAGTTCAGCTTGCAGCTTTCATTTCAAGCTTTATCTCTGAGGAAAGTCAGGACAGGAACTCGCAGCAGGCTCTGAATCAGAGGCCATGGAGGAGTGCTGTTCAATTATTCACATTTATTTCAGTTGTTGAATTTGTTCTCCATGGCTCACTTATTTTCTTTCTTATCCACCTCAGAACCACCCACCCAGGCATGGTACTACCCACTGCGGGCTGAGCTCTCCCACATTATGCATTAATCAAGAAAATGCCCTTTCGAATTCCTATAGGCAATCTGGATGGAGGCATTTTTTTCAGCTGAGGTTTTTCTTGTCAGATAACTGTAGTTTTTGTCAAATTGTGACCCTTGTCTTTTGATTACTGTTATTAACCACATCCAGAGAAAGTTAAATGATTTTCTTTTCTATTATGTTGATCAAATTGTTAAGGAAAAAGGGGTTTGTTTTCTGTGATGCAATATCCTTGATTTCATCTAATGGTATTTCTCATGGTGTCAAGGGAATGAGTTTACCGTAGAATCCCTGGTGTTCTAATGTATATGGGGAAAGATCTTAACATTCTGGGAAATGATAGTTTGATTGTTAACTTGAAAATCTGAAGAAGTTAGAGTTTCTAAGTATTGATAGCCCTAACTCATTTTTAATCTCTTACCCTTTTTATGTGTTTCTGAGAACAGTAATATGTTAATGGTAATTTTAAAAGCAATAATATAGTTTTCACTTGTGAAATAATGTAGTACATTGATTAGGTGGGTCATCATCAAGATGGAAAAATTCATTATGTCTTCATTTAATCTCTCATTTATTTATGTATTTCTTAAAATTTAATTTGGTTTTCTGAGACTGAATTTCCCTGTGTAGTTCTGGCTGTCCTGGAACTCATTCTGTAGACCAGGCTATCTTCTAATTCAGAGGTCTGCCTGCTTCTGCCTACCAAGTGCTGGGATTAAAGTGGGCACCACCACTGCCCAGCTCCTCTTACTATTTTTTTTTGAGTGGGTCTCACTGTTTAGTCCTGTCTGGCCTGAAACTAACTGTGTAGGCCCTGGTCACCTCACACTTATAGAAATTCCTCTGCCTCTGCCTCTGCCTCTAGAGTGCTGGGATTAAAGGAGTGGTTGGTTCCCCATCCTCAGCCTCATTAGGTCTTTTCTATCTGCAAATTCTTACAGTTGGACAGTGCTTGTCTTTCCCAGGGTACTTTTTGTCCTTCTGGTTGTGATTCTTAGCCTTTAAAGGCTGGGCTATCTCTCCAGTCCCTTTCCCAGAATACTTTTTTGTTTGTTTGTTTTTTGCTTTCTTGAGACAGAGTTTCTCTGTAGCTTTGGAGCCTGTCCTGGAGTAGCTCTTGTAGACCAGGCTGGCCTCGAACTCACATAGATCTGCCTGCATCTTTCTCTTGAGTGCTTGCATTAAAGGCGTGCACCACCACCACCTGACCAGAATACTTTTTTAAAGGGTTACAACATTTAAAACACAATTGGACTGGGTTGTAAGTCAGTGTTAAACAGTGTCCCTAATGTGTGTGGGCTGGGTTTAAGTCATTGTTAAACAATGTCCTTAACATGTGTGAGGCCCTGGAGGACCAAGGCTTTGTGAAGCCCTTATAAGTAAATAAATAAATTCATATATCTACATATATATGTATGTATGTATTTGTATATTAGTATAGGGTATATTTCAAAACACTTATTAGAATGTTATTTTGAGATGCTGAAAAGTATACTATACTTTGAAAATGTAATCATTAATTCTAACTTCTTCGCCTTTCCCCCTGGTATTTGAAAACATTTGTAAGTTGGTTGAATTTCATCCAGGCTTTATTATTACTTTTTTTCTCCTGGGACAGGGTTTCTCTATATAGCTTTGGAGCCTGTCCTGGACCTAACTTTGTAGTCCAGGCTGGCCTCGAACTCACAGAGATCCTCCTGCCTCTGCCTCCCAAGTATTGGGATTAAAGGCATGCGCCACCACTACCCGACTCAACCTATTTTAAAGGAGAATTTATTCCCATTTTTCCCCCACTGTTCATTTAGTCAATTAAAGAGCAATTGAGAACTTGTTTGATACCAGGTATTTGAGGAATAGACAAAACCACTGTCCTCACGAAGCAATGGTTCTTTCAGATGGTAAGGTCAGTTACAAAATGTACAATAGAAAATCAGACATTTTTAAGTCCTACAAAGAAAACCCATTAAGTTGAGGAAGGAGAGACTCTCCTATTTTAATAGTCAGAGAAGGCCTTCTTGAAAAGCTAACGTTTTGAGTTGAAATCTGAAGGATTAGAAGGAACTGCCCTGTGGAGAGAAACTGTTGAAAGCTTAGGGAATAGTCATTGGGAGCAGGGCTTAACTTGATGTATTTCAGGGTAAGAAGGTAGGCCAGGATGACTTTTATGAATGAATGGGGGTGAACGAGGGAGAGAATCACAGATAAATTTGCTGGAAAGGAATTTTTATTTCATTCTGAATATTTGTGTTAACTCTCAGTTTGATAATCAGAGTATTCTAAGACAGGGTGAGTGTTGTAAGTGATTTTTCCTGCTGGCTCTATAGGACAGCACCTGTAGAGTAGTTGGTTGATGAGCATTCACCTTTGATTGGCATGGTGAATAGAGAGAGCGGTTGCTGGGAGTAAAATTGAAGTGGAACTGAGGGGGTTCATTGAGGGGGTTGAAAGCAGTGTGAGAAGAGTCACCACAGCGATTCCTTAGGTTTTGGTTTGCTAGACTGGATGTGACTTATTGAAATGGGATAAATTTACAGGATTATGACTTGGCAGGGTTGGGATATTGCAGAAGTCACCTTTGACATATTAAATTTGACCGGCCAGAATTTAGGGCTGGAGGTTGTATATGTCTGTATACAGGAAGGTATAAAGAAGATGTCACTTGCCCCTTTCTATATACACATGTGTAAGTAAATCAGCTTTCTTAGAAAAGGTAGCATTTAAATGTTGGGTTTGAATGAAATCATTGAAAGGATGTAGGTGAAAGGAAGATGAGTGAACCTGAAGTCTTGAGAGATCCTTGAACACAGGAGCAACTAGAAAACAGCGGAAAGCCTAGGAGTGTGCTGCCTACGGTTGAGAATGCAAGCTGTGGATATAGCTTTACTGCAGCAGTGAAGATGACACCAGGGAAGGTTACTAAGCAGAGAATTCAACTGGAGCTTTTACATATCACTCAAAGATTTTAAAGAAATAATTGCAGCAAATATGTGTAGCGCTAATTTGACTATTACAGTTTAAATTTTAAAAAAAGTTCCAAGAATCTGAGCAGTGCCGAGTGTGTTTTCAATGTTGTGCAGCCCTCAGCGCTGTCTAGCTTTAAAATTTCTGCACCCTGCCACGTGGAAGCCTATCAGCAGTAAGTGATAACCTAGTTTTCTGTCGGGCTTCTGTCATGGGCCGGGTATGGGAGTGGGAGGCTAGAAGCCAGCTTTTATAATTGAATACAGAAGCTATATAGCTTGTCTGCATCAGGATGATGGCAGAAAACATTAAGATTGTACTTATGTTATTTTTGTTTTTGATTATTTTGGTCCAGTATGAATCTTGTAAATTTATAAAGCCTATATGAATTGTTATCTTTCCTAGGTGTTCTTCAGATGATGCAGACAAGAATTGGAGCTTTACAGGGGGCTGTTGATAGGTATTGCTGTTCACTTTATAAATATACAAGATGAATCTATTTCTAGCCATTAATATATATACAGATGTAACTTTTTAGAATCACTTGTTTGTGTATGCTTGTGTTTGAATGTGATATACATGTGTGCATGTGGCATGTACATGTGTATGGGTAGAGGTCAAAGGTAGATAGATGTTGGTTATCTAGTATCACTCTGTACCTATTCCTCTGAGACAGAAAGACACTCTCATTGAACCTGGAGTGAGTCCCAGCGATCCTCCTGTCTCCTTCCCTGATAGCATGGGGTTGCAGGTTCGAACATAGCCATGCCCAGCTTTTAACATAGGTGCTGAGGTCTGAACTCAGATTTTCATGCTTATTCAGAAAGCATACTTACCCACTGGTCCATTTCTCTAGTCCCCCATTGATATTTTGAAAATGATTTTATTCTCATTCTTTTCCCTTTTTTGGCCTTAGGATGAAATCAAAAATTGTTGAGCCATATAATAAAATAGTAGCCCGTACTGCACAACTAGCAAGACTCCAGGTAGGTTCTCACATCTGGTTCTTTATTCTTATTATTCATACTGTTTTATAAGTGGAAAAATTTGTTGTGCCTATGGTGTGTACGGGTGACTGTACTTGTGCATGAAGGGGTAGAGGCCAGAGGTTGATGGTAAGTGTCTCTCTATGATAGTTATTCTTTGATGGTTTAGGACATGCATATAGTGTATCTTGATTGTATTCACTCTTTACTCCCACTTTCCTTCTCTTCCTTAGGCTTGCCTAACAGACATCATTTTCTCTTCCTTTTTAAACATAGCTCAGAGTCCAAGTTGTACAGCCTACATTCACAGGAGTGTGGAGCCATCCTTTGGATTCTTTTGTGTTTTCAGGGACAGGCTGAAGTTGTATGTCAGAATTACGAAGAAAGCAGCTAGAGGATACTGTGCTCTGGCTCTAGAGAGACATGCCTCTGTTCTTCCTTCGGGGAGACAGAGATACCCAGTGTATTAAGGAGATCTCCACCTAGCAGGGATACTGGCAGGAATGTGTAATGGTGGGACCTGTGCCTCAACAAAGGAGAAAAGTGAATTTTCGCCCCTTAGGCTGCCCATCCTTGTCTGGTACTGGGTAGTTAACATTGGACAGATGGCTGACAAGCTGGGTCAGGATAGATAAGGCAGCTTCTGTATCCAGTAAGTATTCTTTCTTCTTCCCCTCTGGATCACCTGTTACTGGTGCTTCACTAATATGATACTGTACTTACAGTGGAGCCTAGAGTGTTTGGGCCTTTGCAGTTCAAATGTGGATTCTCCCTCTTGGGAGACAATACCCAGATTTTTGTTGTAAGTGAATTGTTTCTAGCTGGTCCTTTCTGGGCCTCTCAGAACAGTTCCTTCCCAATGCCCTACCTTTCAGCTATATATACACTGGTCATGGTTCAGGTGGCATAATTCTCATGGGGCATGTTTTCTGGAGTTTTGTGGGCTGCTGTGAGATGGTGGTTGAATTAAAGCAGTCCATAGTTGCTTTTTTTCCCTCTAATCCTCTTTTTTTCTTTTTTGCTTTTCTGTTTGTTATTTTTTTCTGCTGTTGTAATCTCAAAGGACTCCTATATTTAAAGATGGTATTTGATGCCTCAGTTCAAGATTGTGTAGCATTCTCTAAATATCTGAGGCAGCTTGTTTATGAAATTTATAGCTATTAAAGATTATGTTCCCATCAATTCTGGTTTGGTATTGTTGATTTTCAGAAGACCTTAATAGGTAGTTGGGAAAAATTCACAATACTCTTTTTTTTTTCTTTGACCCTGTGAGAGCTGACAACCTATACTTAAACATCTCTTTTTCTGTTTTGAGGCAAGTTAAGAGGTGTCTTTACTACTTCTATAAATAGGGTTCTTGGGGTTCCATTTGGGGTCTGTGTGGGGGTCATTTTTCCCAGGTGTTCGGACGTCATGGATTAGGATGTTGGCTGCTAGCTCCCAGCTACTTCAGTAGCCTTTTGAAGAATCCACTCCATTTCATCAGAACTGTTAATAAATCAATACTGAGATGACTTCCTGTTAATATGGGGACAGACATGAAGGAATTCATCCTGGAGTCTATTATGGTTTTATTAGAAGTCACTAAAACTGTCCTTAAACTGGACCATGTTTCTGTATTGGGGGGCATACATCCCGATATTGTCTATATGTCCATTCAGTATGTCTTGTAATGAAAACAAATTTCCTTGATTGGGGATGTTTGACTGTTTCCTGACCTCATTCTCTTGAACTGAGGAATGGTCTTGTGAGATTGGCTAGATGGTTGCTCTGAAGGACAGAGAGGAAAAGATGTTTTCCTTATGTGCAAATGGTCAGTAGAGAGAAGGAAGGGAGGGAAAGACTTTGGAGAGAGCAAGTGAGAGTTGTCTGTTGGTCCGGAGACAATGGGTGGTCACATAGGGTTGCCTATCCTTCTAGTAGGTATGTCAGAGGCACAGAAAGTTTGCAGACAGGGAATTGATTGAAAATGGGAATCATTCAGTGTATCTGAGTCAAGTTCTATAGGTGTAGACAGGCTTTAAAGACTATAGTCACACAGACCGAGAAGCAGTCTCCTAGTTTCAAATCTGGATGTAAAAGCCTGGATATAGGGGATTTCCCACTACTCTCCATTTAGAGTACAGATTGAGATGGAGAATGGTATTAACAGTTTAAAGAGCCATTTTTTTTAGTGTTCTTGGCCTCTTAATTTATACTGAGACGGGGCAATCGTACAAAGGAAAATCAACTTTCTTCTTAAAACTCTATAAATTAAATTGTCCCCAGTTATCAACTGGGTGCCCAAGTAGAAGGTCTTTTGTAAAGCTGGTAATATTTCCCTTAAATAAGAAACAGTAAAGGAAGTATTTTGTGGACCAGAAAGAGGAGAAGAGAGACACACTTCAAAATGTGGACACAGTCCATATAGAGACAATACTGGGATGATAGACACTGATACAGATAATTTCAGATCACCTTGAACAAGGAAAGAAAGTAGTTAAAGATGATTGAAAAGTTTGATATGAAACCAAGCCTAAATAATGCCTATGCTTAGTCTCAGCTTAGGAACTTTGTCTTAGAAATGTGTTACCTTTTAAATTGTTCTGTGTTGTTGGGGGCTCTTTGTGAGTTTACTTAGGTTGTTAATCATTATTATTCTGATTATTTTGTTTATATTTTAAACATTAGGAAAACTGATGTTCCTGTGTAATCTGTTCTTAATTGAGCTTCAAGTTAGTTTAAATATACGTGGGGTAGGGAAGTGGTAGTATGAAAGAAAATGGCTCTTATAATAAGTGTGGTCTTGTTGGATGAAGTAGGTCTGGTCTTGTAGGAAGTGGTCATTGTGAGCAGGCTTTGAGGTCTCAAATGCTCATGTCATACCCAGTGTGGCAGTTACTTCCTGTTGCCTACAGATCCAAATGTGGAACTCTCAGCTCCTTCTCTAGCACCGTGTCCTGCATGCTATCATGCTTCCCACCATGGTGATAATGGGCTGAATCACTGAACTATAAGCCAGATCATTTAAATGTTTTTCTTTTAAAAGAGTTGTCATGGTCTTGGTATCTCTTCACAGCAATAGAAACCCTTTCTAAGACAGAATGCAAGAAGGAAATGGCCATGAAGAATGTTTTTGCCCTGAGCATAAAATTCCTATGATTTTGTCTCCAATTAGAGGAAAGTACCTTTTTATATCTTCCTCCCCTGCCCCAACTTCCATTCCAGTCTCTTCCCAGAAAACCTTTTCTTTCCTAAAGTAGAAGGTTCTGGCTTCATTTATATACATGAATACATCAGTTGAATTTAATTATCACCTCAAGGACTATCTCTATCTTCTTAATTCATTTTAGTAATATTGTTTGCTTATGAATTACTTCAGTCTTTTCAGAATAAGTTTGGAGAGGTTATAATCTTTTACATAGAACATTTAAATTTTAAAGTCAATGAAAATTCAAGTTTTATAGATTTCAGCACATTTTTAAAATTAATTCCATGCTTTAAAAATATAATAGGGTTTACTTGATATAATTCATAAATTCTTCATAAATTTAAGAATTACTTTTGAACTATTTATCATTTCAGTTTTAAACTTTTAAAACCATATGTTTAGCTTTAAAGTCTAACTTTTAATCTTAAAAATATATAAGAAAAATTGAGAAGGTCTGTAACAAAGGATATCATTTCTGAAACTGTTTTTTTGGGGGGGGTGTTTGTGTGTGTGTGCAAGTGTGTATGTGTGCATGTAGAAGCCAGAGGTTTATGTTAATTACTTTTATTGTATTTTTGAGACTATAATTTAAGAACAACATTTTTTACTTCCTTTTCCTCCCTTTATCCCCTCCATATACCCCTCACCGTTCTCCTTCAAATTGATGACCTCTTTTTGTATTAATTGTTTATTACATTCATATATGTATTTTCACATACCTGTCTATACCTAACTATAACCGATTGCATCCATATACTGTTACTATATGTATGTTTTGAGGGCTGACCAAGTGGTGTGCTCTTCTCCAGGGAAGACCACCTTTCCTGCTCCCAGCCTTCCTCAGTTGCCTGGAGTTCTTTGTGTAGACTGGGGCCTGTTCCACATCTAGTTCAGCCCGTTCATTTATATCATTCTCATTTGGCTCACATTTGAGCAGTCATGTTAGTAAGACTTTATGGGCACAGCTTCTGATGTTATGAGACACAATCCCATAACAAATTCCCTGATCCACTGGCTCTTACGGTCTTTTTGCCCCATCTACTACAATGTTCTCTGAGCCTTAGATAACATAGTGTTTTGTAAATGTGTCCATTTGTGACTGGGTTTACAACTTTGCATTTGATTGGTTGTAGTTTTCTGTAGTCATGTCCATCTGTTGAAAAAAGAAGTTTCCTTGATGGAAAGGTAGCTTGGTACCTTTTTCAGCAAGGTATCACATCTTAATATTTTGTTTCCTCTGTGGCTGGACTATGCCCATGTTCCCAAAAAATGGATTATGGATGTTTGCCTTTGTTTAGAATGTTGGTTACAAGTTGTTATGGATAATGGTCAGTAGAAAAGCTAAGCAAGGGAGATTTGATTCAGAGTTCTTGCTTTGAAAGAAAAGAGGGGGAGAAGTGCTGTGGGACAATGGTCTTTTATTATGTCACTTGTATTATTTTTAATAAAATACTGATTGGCCAGTAACCAGGCAGAAAGTATAAGTGGCGCAAACAGGCAGGAAGTAGAGGCGTGGCAATGAGAATTCTGGAAATTAAGTCCGTAGTCATGACCCAGCCTCAGAGAAAGCAAGATGTGCCTGTCGCCGAAAAAGGTACCGAGCCTTGTGGCTAACTCAGACAAGAATTATGGGCTAATGTAAGTTATAGGAATTAGTTAATAAGAAGCCTGAGCTAAGGGGCCAGTTTATAACTAATGTAGACCTCTGTGTGATTCTTTGGGACTTAATGGCTGTAGGACCTGGTGGGACAGAAAATCTCAGTCAACAGGCAGACTTTGAGGTTTCCTATAATCAAGATACTGCCCAATGTTTCAGTCGACTTCCTGTTGCCTGCAAGATGTAGGATTCTCAGCTGCCTGCATGTAGTTATGTCCCACCATGATGATAGTGGATAGGATGGACCTCCAAACTGTAAGTGAGCCACCACAGTTGAATGTTGTCCTTTATACGAGTTACCATAGTCATGGTGTCTCTTTATAGCAATAGAAACCCTAAGACATAAAATAAATGTTTATAGATTGGTGTTAGGGATTATGCTGGTTTATTAAGTTAGTGGTTACAGATTTTCCTTCAATAACCATGATTTCACTAGCACTGAGTAGTTAGCTAGGTTTCCAATACCAGGCATGGGTATCCCTCTTGTTTAGTGGGTCTTCAGTACAATTAGAGTGCTGTTACTACCAAGCTTTGTGTGCCACAGCTGCATCTATAGGGATAACATGTCATGGTGTTTGTTGGTGTAGTCCAAACATATCATAGCTGGGTAGGATCAGTTGGTTGTCTTTCTTGTCTGGAAGCTCATACAGCTCCTTCTGGTACTAGGAAAGTAAATAATTTAAGGCTTACATTTTGTGGAGCGAGCAGCTTTGATATCTGCTTTACAAAAGTAACATCTGTATAAAAAGCCTGCATGCCTTAGTCATGCTCTGAGGAAGCTCAGACTAGCTGTGTGGTTCTAATCAACAGGGAGGCTCTGCTGCACTTGATGTCTCAGTGATGCTTTCATCCGCTGCCCAGACCTGCCTAGTTGTTACATCAGTAGGCAGAGTGGTCCCACATGATTTCTTCCTTAATTCTCAAGCTACAGAGTATGAAATAGTTTTAAGCCACTGAGTTTTGTGCTGATTTTTTTTTAATTATTTATTTATTTATTTATTTATTATGCATACAATATTCTGTCCCTGTGTATGTCTACAGACCAGAAGAGGGCACCAGATCTCATGACAGATGGTTGTGAGCCACCATGTGGTTGCCGGGAATTGAACTCAGGCCCTTTGGAAGAGCAGGCAATGCTCTTAACCACTGAGCCATCTCTCCAGCCCTTGTGCTGATTTCTTAAGGACTAGTAGTTGATATATTATTTGAACTGCTTTTCAAGAAGAGACTCATCAGCATAAAAGAAAACCGAGAAGATTGTTCTCATGGCATTTCTTTATGACTCTTAATAGAGTACTTCAGCCAACCAACATAATTAGAGAAATATCAATGTAAAGACTTGTAATGAGCATAGAGTTGAGTTTAAACAAACACTGTAAAGTATAGGAAATAAAAATTTTAAGGTTTGGCAAAAAAAAAAATAGAGAACTTAACAGTGAAAAGTGATAAGAGCATTGCAATATTTACGCACATTCAGTAGTCACTCTTCATTATGGTATTGCCTTTGTTAATTAGATACTACTTTTGTATGTTGTGCAATCAAACAAGTGAATTACCTAATGTTTCTCTAATAGTCCTTAAGAGCTGCAACTCTTAATGTGTAAGTATAAGATGGAAGATAGATCCTGAGCTGGTAGTGTCAGTGTGAAATTGAGGTGTTTTATATTTTAAAATAGCATAAGCTTTATGTATGTACATTTTGTATATATGTCTATGCATAATTGTAATCAGCGAATGTTTTATTTGTATTCTTGAATCACTCAAATGAAAATTTGTATCCTATTTTAGTTCTGACATTTGCTGCCCATGTCTGTGGAGAAAGTTTAGCAATGAGCAAGCCTAGTTTCTAAAATTATCTTGAAATAATGATTTCTCTTAAAACAGACAAAGGTTTCTTTGGGAAATCTTAGATTCAGTTGGAGAAAGAAAATATATAAAGTGATCTTGAAAATTTTTATACCAGACACCATAACTATCAGGTCCATGAAAAAGGGGCTTCGGAGCCAATTCTGAAATCTTCTTGGTGACCACTTATTTCATTTTAGCCCCAAAGTCATAGATTATGAGAAAATCTCTTAGTTTTAGGTAGAATGGTACAGTTGCTTGTTCTTAGCTGTTTCAACTAGCTCAAATTGTTCCATTGGGGCATCAATAAGGATTAATGTTTTTTTTTCTTTTTTAAGATTTATTTATTTATTATGTATACAACATTCTGCTTTCATATATGCCCACATGCCGGAAGAGGGCGCCAGACTCATTACAGATGGTTGTGAGCCACCATGTGGTTGCTGGGAATTGAACCCACGACCTCCGGAAGAGTAGCCAGTGCTCTTAACCGCTGAGCCATCTCTCCAGCCCCATATATATAGTGAATTGATAGCGCTTCTTGATATTTATGTACCTACAGTTACACACAATAAAATAATAAAATCTTAAAAAAGAAACACTGCCTTTTGAAACTGATAAACCAAAAATATAAAATATTCTTATTTCTAGGCACCTCACCCTAACAAATAATAGAGGATATAGAAATTTTATGTGTGAACAAATAAAGATGAAACAATAGAATTGGAGTGATTTTATAATCAGTTTTAGTTGATTTTGATACTTAATATCCAAAAGAGAAAATCATACCTACATTATGGATATACCACCACCTAACGATCTTGCCTACGTACTTTGAAGAGATTTATTTATGTGTGTGTGTGTGCATATGCACACTCACAGAGGTCAGAAGAAAACATCAATTGTCCTCCTGTAGGTTTCTGCCTGATATGTGGGTGCTGGGATCTGAACTCCTGTCCTTATGATTGTGCAGCAGGTACTCTTAACTGCTGAGCAGTCTTCCAGACTTTTGCCAAAAATGCAGAATCTGGATCTGATGAAGTCATTTGCATCCAACCATTTTATAGGAAATTTGGAAGGCAGAAGAACTTATTAAAGTGCACTATGAAGATATTGTCACCACACTGCAGTTGTGGGATGTCTTGTAGACAGGTGATCCAATGTGTACCATTGATTTCCAGCCAGAGCTACATAGTGAGATCCTGTCTCCATTAAATTAAATGAGCAAACAGACAAACAAATAAATAGATATGCCAAACCTTTGGTTTCTAGATGGAAATTATTATTTCTTATTCATCATATGGTTACTATGAAAACAAACATGTTAACTGCCTGCATGTCTTGACTATGTATGTTTTTAAACAGTATGCATGTGCTATATGAGTGTCTGAGTGTGGCTGGGATGGCTGTAATATGTTCTGTGTTTACCTATTAAAGAATGTTTATACCTGGACATTTAGTGATGTTGTGTTTCTGGAGTTTTTAATTATTTTTTTGTGTGTATATGTGTGTGTATACGTATGTATGTGAACATGAGGATAGAGGTGTCTAGTGTCTTCCTTGATCCCTTTTCCCTTATGTTTTTGAGATAGGGTCTTACTGAACCTGGATCTCACTTCTTTAGTAAGAGCCAGCAATCCCTAGGAATCCTGTCTCCACTCCCACAGTGTGCGGGTTACAGATGTATGCTAAAACCTGGGTTTTATGAGTTGATGGTGATGAGGGATCCAAATTCATGCCTTTAAGCTTGTACAGCAAGCACTTAACAATTGTATTATCTTTCCCAGACCTTGGAGTTATTAATTTTTAATTTTTTATTGATTTTTTAATGGGTTTTATATCATCTATCTCAGTCCAGCTTATCTCCCCATCCCTTCTCATCTACCCTCTGCCCTTGCAATCTCCCCCTCAAGATAAAACAAAGTAAAATTTAAAAGAAAAGGAAAAGAAAGAAATTTTTCTTGTATGGAAGCTGTAGTGTGACACAGTGAGCCACGCAGTATACCCTTTAGTCCATGCATCTTACTTGCATGTGTTCACTGCAGTGAGTCATTGGTCTGGTTCGAGGCCTCTGGTGTCTACTATCAATATTGGACCCTCACTGAGGCTCCTTAGATATCCTGTTGTTGTCCTGTGTCATGGAGATCCTGCAGCTTAGGGTCTGCAGGACTGGCCTCTTCACATGCTCCAGCAGGTCAACACCAGGGTGCACTCTCCATCATTGCCTCAGCTAGTTCACCCTGTACAGTAAGCAGCAAGGGGGTAGGCTGGTTTTCCTGCTCTCATGCCCTCAGGGCCAGGTCACCTACACCACCGGGGCCAGCTCTGCTGTGTTGCCCAGATGCAGGGATCACTGTGCAGGGATGCAGCTGGTGAGAGGCAGGGCCAGCTCTCTTGCTCTTGTGACCTCAGGGACAGCTCTCCCATGTACCATAGGTGTTGAGTGGTGGTGGATGGTTTCTCTCTCTCGCCCACACCACCATATGGCAGATGAGGGCCCGTGCCAGATCTGCTCATGTTTTCAGGCTAGCCCACCCTCCTCCCGTTACTAGGATCAGCTCTGCTGTGCTTCCCAGGCAGGGTGCAGGGCCCATTCTCCCAAGTGCTGCAGCCAGCGAGGGGCAGGGTAAGCTCTCTCCTGCCATAGGTAGCAAGGGGCAAGGAGGGGAGGGCATCTTTCCCTCACCTTTGCTACCACATGGCAGATGAGGGGTGCAGAGTCAGCTTCCCCACTCATAGAACCTCAGGGCAGGCTCACCTGCATCCCTACCAGTAAGGTCAGCTCTACTTTGGTGCTTAGGCTAGGTGCAGGGCCCACTGTCCCAAGTGTTGCAGCAGGCAAGGGGCAGAGCCAGGGGTTCTCCTCTCCCACCTGCTGCAGGGAATACGGGAGGCATCTCTCCCTTGCCTATGGGGTGCATGACAGAGTGTTGGAGGAGGCCGCTTGTTTCGTTCTAGCTGCTGGGCAGCTCAGACCCAAAATAGCCACACAGAAAACTATATTAATTAAATCACTGCTTGGCCCATTAGCTCTAGCTTCTTATTGGCTAACTCTTACATATTAATTTAACCCATTTCTATTAATCTGTGTATCGCCACGAGGCTGTGGCTTACCGGAAAAAGTTCCAGCGTCTGTCTCTGGTAGGGCTGCATGGCCTCTCTCTGACTTTGCCTCCTTTCTCGCAGCATTCAGCTTAGTTTTTCCCGCCTAGCTCTGTTCTCCTAAAGCTTTGCTATAGTCCCAGAGCAGTTCCTTTATTAACCAGTGGTATTCACAGCGTACAGAGAGAATCCTACAACAGGGGAGTAGTGGGGCCGAGTTCTCAGGGCTGACTCACCAGTGTCCCTGACAGTAGGGTCAGATTTACTGTGCTGCCCAGATGAGGTTCAGGGCCGGCTCTCATGATTGCTGCAGCACGGAGATGCCAGGCCAGATCACTGGTTCTCATGATCTCAGGACCAGCTTTCCCTAGTTCTGAAGTTGGTGAGGCTGGATCAGCTCTCCCTCCAGCTGCAGGTGACTAAGGGCAAGGTGGGGAGGGTATCTTTCTCTTGAGCACGCCACCACATCTACTACATGGAGACAAGGATAGGGGGAAGCAGGTTCTCCCACTCTCACACCCTCGCAGCCAGCTTGCTCCCCTGCCAGCAGGATTAACTCTGTTGTGCTACCCAGGTGAGGTTCAGGACCCACTCTCTTGAGTGCTGCATCTGGTGAAGGGCAAGGCCAGTTCTCCCTAATGTTCTGGCCAGTGAGGGGTCAGGGCCAACTTGTGTAGCCCTATCCTCTTGACTTTTGGAGGTAACAAGAGCCACAGACATCAACACAGACCACTGCTGCGGTGGGGTCATGGGCTCATCATGGCCCTAGGTGACAAATAGGCTACCCATCTCAATTCACTCTTCACCTCTTTGGAATATGCCTCTCTCCACAGGACATGAGCCATGAGTCCCCCCCCCCTCCTTCCCTCCCTCCCTCCCTCCCTCCCTCCCTCCCTCCCTCCCTCCCTCCTTCCCTCCCTCTCTCTCTTTCTTTTCTACACACCATTCTATATTTGCTTACCATAAACAGCCTGATGGGTTGTGGATGTTTGTCTCCTGCTCAGTCTTCATTGGCACTGGGCAGACTTCTGTTGTCTCCCTGGCCTGGGGCAGAGAGAGCCCTGGGTGGGCATTGAGTTTTTAATTCTTATTGCTATCGTTTAGGGTTTTCCTCAGTACAAATTCTTGCTTTTCAAGTAGCTTTGGGCCTATTTGAAGATGATGGTGAAGAGCAGCATACATCACCTGTTTCGTTATCACTGTGGAGGCAGAGTTGACCTTGGTTTGCTCTTTTATTTCACTCTGGAGGCAGTGGCTCCGCCCAGTTTCCTCATCAGAGCATGCACACATTTAAATCTCTCTCTTTTTTTAAAGCTCAGTTACATTTGGAAAAGAAAAAGAACTAGGAAGTGACATAAAAGTTAGTAATAGTTTTTTGAGTTTTGTCTTCCTGATTTTCTTTTCTATAATTTATTGACAGGATTATCCTTTACGGACTAGTGAAGTTGAGGGTTTTAAAGACTAGTCCCCAGACATTGAGAAAAGAGAAACTAGAGTGGAGGTAGCAGTAGGCAGCCAAACACAGCACTTTGCTGTCAGCTGTAAGCAAGCAGAACTGGTGCATGGTTACCACTCCTACAGATTCTGACTTAATTGCATGGAAATATGATCTTAGCATCACAACTTTTTGCACCTTTCCTTTTACATTAATGTGACGTCAAATAGCAGTTGGCCTAGAATAGGGTTGAAGAAAAATCTTTGACTCCGTAGTGTTTTAATTTAAAATTTGCTCTATTTGGATAAGTTGGGAGTTTTTTTTGTAAAGGTTAAATATGGGATTGTGGATGTTCTTTTTAAAGATATGTGGTTATTTAGGGTGTTCAGTGTGAAACAAAAGGATGAACAATTTTTTTTTTCACATCTGGGGAATGGAAAGCTTCACAGATTAACTGACCATAATCACAATGGTTTGGAAACTGTATGGAGCTATTGTACTTTCTTACTACTGTGTTACTTGAACAGGTTGCCTGTGACTTGCTTCGGAGAATAATTCGCATCTTGTTTCTCAGTAAGAGACTCCAGGGACAACTGCAAGGAGGAAGCAGAGAGATAACCAAAGCTGCTCAGAGTCTCGATGAACTTGGTAAGTCCTTTCATGATTAAAAATTTGTAGAAGTTTGACAGTTTTAACTCAGTTGATTTGTTGACATTTGTTTTTACTATTAATAAATATTACTAAAATTAAAAAAATGACTATTTATAGCATCGTTATAAGCAATGTTTCTGTTCAGAAAGGGTGAATAAAATTAGATTTCTTGAAAGTGTTTACTTTAATATTGATCATATAATAATATTGACTTTTTTCACGAACTATTGTGTACACTTTAACATAAATATTTGAGTAACTGCAATCAAAGTCATGATGCGAAACACTTTTATCCCTCTTGAAAATATGCCCATCATTGCTTGATGATCAGTAATATCCCTGCCCTCTAACCTGACAGCCATCTTAATTTTCTATCATTATACCTTTGTCTGTTAATAATGACACATAAATGGAGTCGTAAAGTCCATACCTTTTTGAGGCTGACTTCTTGTACCTACCTTTTAATACCTTTGAGATTTATTCAGATTATTGGGTATACTAGCAGCTTGTTAGAATACATTCTGTGTTGTCATGGGGATTGCTTTTTGAGTGACTGATCGGAGGAGAATTTGAGTTCTTAGCTTTTGGTGATTATGAATAGAGAGGCTGTAAACACTTGTGTGTAGGTTTTTGTTGTGATTTCTATGGGGTAAATATCCAGGAGGAATGCTTTTCTTAGGGATTTGAAATAGGCCCTTGACATTCAAGGTTTAGAATTGATGGTTTTGCTGGCTAAGAAACTTCAGGTTCCATAATCTTGAAAGTTTGAATAGCTAGTGAGTGCACACAGAAGAGGCCAACACCTGGGTTTTGATGAGACTTTGTGGGTTTCTGGTTTTCATTGGGTACCCAGTAATTTTTTTGAAGTGAAAATATTTGGTGTTATTTATTCTTTTATAGATTCAGAATACCTTTGATATTATATATGTCTTAAATTTTGACAGTTTGCTTACTCTTGGTGGCATGGTTATGCCAAAGTAACACTGGAAAAATGTATTTGACATGTTCCTTTTGAATTTTTCTGTTTTTGGTATTTCTGTTGCAAAGTCTTGCTCTAATGCAGCAGTTCTCAACTTGTGGGTTGTGATCCTGCTGGGATCACATATCAAATATCCTTCCTAGTAGATTATGATTTGATGCACGTATATAATTTTAATAGTAACTGAAAAATACTACTTTTATTAAAACATTAATTCCAGTGTATTATGGCAATTTATTATCCTCCTCACTTCTCTTTACTTAGTTATAATGGTAAAACTGATCAAAATTAAACATTTTTTGAAAAGAAGATTTTGCAAATATTAAATCATACATGAGTCACATAAACTGTAATTTTTTAAAATTTCTTTTCATTTTATGTGCATTTGTCGGTGTTTCTGCTTGTGTGTTATGTATACACAGATACCCAAAGAAACCAAAAGAGGATGTTAGATCTCCTAGAACCAGAGGCACAGAAAGTTGTGAGCTACTAGATGTGGGTGCTGGGAACCAAACCCAGGTCCCCTTAAGAACAGCAAGCAGGGCTGGAGAGATGGCTCAGTGGTTAAGAGCATTGCCTGCTCTTCCAAAGGTCCTGAGTTCAATTCCCAGCAACCACATGGTGGCTCACAACCATCTGTAATAAGGTCTGGTGCCCTCTTCTGGCCTTCGGCATACACACAGATAGACCATTGTATACATATTAAATAATAAATAAATATTAAAAAAAAAAAAGAACAGCAAGCAATCTTAACCTCTGCACTATTATTCCAGGCCCAGAGATTTAAATCTTTAACACATCTGCATTGGGATAAGTCAATTATGAACTGTATTTTTTCAGTGACTTTTATATTTAATAGTTATAAAATACTTTGAGTAAAGCCAATGCATTAGAGAAGTGATTTAAAGAACACACCACTATTTGTATTACCATATCTATTGGTTACAGAACATAATAATCATAATAAAATAGTTGCCATTTTTAAATATGATGGATTGTCATTGAGGATAAATGTATATACTAAACCTTGAAATAATTTTTATCTGTGTTTAATGAGTACTATATATAAGTTTTGCTGATACTAGAATTTTACACCCTATTTAAGAATACACTATGAAAGCAACACTTGCTACTCTGGCCAAGATAATTGATCAATGCCTTCCTCAGCCATTGTCAGAGATGCATCAAATCGCACCTCAGTGATGAGAACATTTCTACAGTTATCACTGTCTTTGTGGCACAGTGGGTTCTCTCCTTGGTGAGACAGAGCCAGCGATCACAACTAAGACAAAAGAATGAAGTTTGAGCCGGGCGATGGTGGCGCACGCCTTTAATCCCAGCACTCGGGAGGCAGAGGCAGGTGGATCTCTGTGAGTTCGAGACCAGCCTGGTCTACAGAGCTAGTTCCAGGACAGGCTCCAAAGCCACAGAGAAACCCTGTCTCGAAAAACCAAAAAAAAAAAAAAAAAAAGAATGAAGTTTGTTACCTGCAGCAAGTAAGGATAGCACAGGGGCTGACCCAGAGCAGGGTCTCCCAGTACACAGGGACAAGGAGACTTGAAAACTCACAACTATTCATATTGGAAGGACTTTGCATCATATATAGGGGTTGGCACATTCCTGAGCGTATTTATTTCAAGATCATGCTTTATACATTGCATGTTCAAAAGTGGAGGATAAGAAGGACTCCGGGACAGATAATTTGGCATTATGAGATTATAATGAACAAAGTTGTGTAGTTTTTGAGGACAAGCCAGCTGTGACCCATTTCCCAAATTGTACCCCACCTTCTGCTAGTTCATTCATGATAACCCATTGATGATGATAGACAGTTCTCTGGTGACCAGTCACCTCTCAGTAGCACCACCAATTGGAAATCAGTTTTTCCAACACATGAGCCTTTTCAAGGACACTTCTATCTGAAACACAGCTGTATGATACTGGGTTACAGTATGCAAAACTAACTTATTTGCATGCTGTGAAATAAATGCTAGTTTTTGGACTGAAAATGGTATGATTTTTTTCTCTGTGCAGGTGAAATAGGCACATAGACTATAATAAAAACTTGTTTGCAATTTGAGTGAAATCAGTTCAAGCTGCTGTTGGTTAGATGTTTGAAGAAAACCATGTGCCTGGTGCTAACATCTTCATGTCGCTCTGATTGCTTTACCTGGAGTATGCAGGAAAGGGTTTGTTTGGGTCATGTAGAATCCTCTCTCAGGTAGCTGCTAATCTTTTGATCCAAAGTTTGTAGTTTTTACACTTCCCATTGGTGACTATTGTTATTTTGTCTACCCAAAATTAGGTTTCTGCCGCAGTCAAAATTACATAGAATTTTAAAATTATATTCTAGACAAGGATAGAAATTTTGAATGTTTCCTAATTTTCAATCATACATTCTTATCTTGATTGTTAGAATGATTTACTACTAATACCACTTGCTAAAACAAACTGTTTTATTTATATTCTCTGTCTCTCTCTCACACACACACACAAACACACGTGCGTGTAAAATTGTATAGTTATAAATATACATAATTAGTAAATTATAACTTAGGTAAGTAGAACATAGGACTCCATAAATTTGTAATGTTGACTGTTTTCTGAGTTTTGAGTTTTCATTTCCATCTACTGTGTTCTAGTCCCATGTATCACCAGAGAACATTCTTTTTTTTTTTTTTATTCTTTTTTACTTAAAATTTCCAACTGCTCCCCGTTTCCCATTTCCCTCCCCCTCCTCCCACATATTGCCCCCTCCCCCCGCTCCCCTCTCCCTATCCCCACTCCACTTCTCCTCCCCCTAGTCCACTCCCCCTCCCTCTCGATACTGAAGAGCAGTCCAAATTCCCTGCTCTACAGGAAGACCAAGGTCCTCCCACTTCTATCTAGGTCCAGGAAGGTGAGCATCCAAACAGGCTACGCTCCCACAAAGCCAGTTCATGTATTAGGATCGAAACCTAGTGCCATTGTCCTTGGCTTCTCATCAGCCTTCATTGTCCGCCTTGTTCAGAGAGTCCAGTATTTTATTTTGGAAGAAGGGATAATTATAACAGTTTTATCTAATAATGTTCTTATTATAGATATGAGACTTTAAGATGTTAAAAATACTTTGATGAGCAAGCATTTCTGATTCATGTACAGGTGAATTCCACATAGTAGATGGTCACTCAGTGAGCACTAATTAGTAGTTTTTTTTAAGTCTGTAAGATGTAGTTGCAATAAATTTAGTAAGTTTTATCCTAAGCTCACTGCAGTTGTGAGCAACAGTGGCAGAATTACCGTGAGACTGTTGATATTATTTTCTTCGTTCATTGGTCTGAGGACATACATTTTTTTAAATGTTACAAAAATCTTTGGCATGGGTAAGTTATTGTGCAGTTTTGGCATAGGTAAATTTAACAAAGGACAGATATGCTTGATTTAGATTTCTGTATTTCTAAATTACTTTCGGAACTGGGGTTCAGTTGCTATTAGGTGGAGGTGATGCTATGCTCAGCTTTAAATGATCAGAAAACCTTACAATGGGTTTGCTGTGGTGGAGGTAAGCATAGTAAAACAACACACAGTCAAAACTCTTACTTAAGTAGCGTCACTTAAAATACTATTGAATTTGTTTTGCCTTTCATTGTGGTATCAAAATTCAGAATGGCATACAAAAAATAACAAGCACCTCACTTACTGTGAACATTCATCCACTGTTTTCCCTCCATTCACATTTACAGTAGCACTTCTATGTTTTATTCATATGATTGATTAATAATGCTTATGGAAGCTGTATATTTTAATCTGTTATTATCATCCCTTGCTAGAACACTTATACTTGAAAGGAAGTTGTTTAGTAAAAGTTCAATTTAGTAATTAGGGAAGATTTTCATTTCTTACTTTGTCATGTGTTTGTGTGTTGTTTGGATGCTGATGTCATTACTCATTTCCATTGTAGCATGTATAATTCATAAACAAATATTGTTATTAAAAACTTGTTAAAATATGCCTTGAATGTGTAGAAAGAGTACCCATAACTAAGGGTTGTTTAGTGTTTGTTCCTTTTAAATGACATCAGCTTGTTGATAAAGAGCAGTCTTGAGTCTCTCTAGTATTGCACCGGTGGGTAGGTGCAGCCTTGAGTCTCTCTAGTATTGCACAGGGGGTAGGTGCAGCCTTGAGTCTCTCTAGTATTGCACCGATGGGTAGGTGCAGCCTTGAGTCTCTCTAGTATTGCCCAGGGGGTAGGTGTAGAGTTATTCGACTTCTCATCACTCTTATGCTTCATTACTTTGTGAGTAACATACAGTAGGAAACAATTTTTTTAAGTCACTTGAGTTTGGTGAAATGAAATTAGCTTAGGATTAATTTATGATTCTAATTATAGATGCAGAATGTGACAAGTTAGTGTCATGTGAACAACAGGTATGACCTTCTGAAGGACCAGATTTATTCATTTTTTTATTTTATGTGATAGGAACTTCAAATACTTTTTTGATGGATGAAAGGTGCTCTGTCTTGTATAAATATAAGATCATGTTGAAAATACATTTTTTTATGATCACAGCTAGGATTCTGTTCAGAGTTCATGAGTGGCAACCCAGATTTTTTTCTATATTGATTATGATAAAATAAACACAAGGTCACTTTGGAAAGTAATTCTTGAAAATTATACCTGGTGGCAAAGCCAGTCACTAGAACCTTTTTTTTTTTTTTTAAAGGATAGAACAACAACAAAAAGCTCAAGTTAGTTAACCACAGATACATCTTGTGGCTAATTTATTTTAGGGCATGTATCAAGAAGTTGTGATGCTCAGAATGAAATGGTCCAGAGTTCTGTTACTTACTTCATACAAGTTAACATACTGTAAAAGTAGTCATAGGTAATTGTACCAGGCTATTTCTTTTAGGCCACCAACCAGCTCCCGAGTCACGACACAGAGACGTATTAGTTATGAATGCTCTAACTTAGGCTTGTTTCTGTCTAGCTCTTTTAATTTAAATTGACCTGTTTCTCTTTCTGCTTCGGGCTTTTTACTTTATTCTGTATATCTTCCACTGCTTCCCAGGTGTCCACCTCCTTCTCCTCCTTCTTTTCCTCCTCCTCCTCCTTTTCTTCCTTCTCCTCCACCACCTTCTCCTCCTCCTCCTCTACCACCTTCTCCTCCTCTACCACCTCCTCCTCCTCCTCTCGTTCCTCTTTGAGCCTAGATTTCTTCTATTTATTCTCTGCCAATGTAGACCAATGAGGATGCCTTAGGCAGGCAAGGTGAAAGAAATGCAATACATATTACATCGTTAAATGCAGCATAAAGTAACACACCTTTACACAGTTAATAATATTCTTCAGCATAAACAAATGAAACATATCCAGTTAAAATATTCCTCAACAGGTGATATTGAAAATCTGTGTCTAAATTTTTTTGGTCTGTTTCTTATTAACCGTGTTAACTTTTCAGTTTATCCAGATCTGTTTCCTGAGTAAAATGGCTGAAATGGTCAGTACTGTTCCTGACTATGTGTTTGCATATGCTCTAGGAAAGAACATTAAAAGAGGACCTTTATTTTCTTATGCAGCGTCTCATAAGATGCTTCCATCTCAAATCTATTATACTTAGTGTAATATATTATTGACTTTTGCTGGACTTTGTGTAATATAGTGATATTTTATTTATGTTTTATAAATAAAGCTTGTCTGATGACCAGAAGGTAAACTAAGCCACTAGGGGCAAGGCAGTGGTGACACACACCTTTAATTCCAGTACTAGGGAGGAATATAAGGCCGGATGAGACAGAAACTCATTCTCTTTCCGTCTGACGATTTCTTAGCAGTAAGAGCTCTCTAGTGGCTTGTCTGCTTTGCTTTTCTGATCTTCAGGTTGAACCCCAATATTTGTCTCTGGGTTTTTATTATTCGTGCTACAGTCTCCTTTGAAACACATTTTGAAATTTGATTGCTGGTATGACATTCCTGGTAGGTAATTGGATCATTATGAAGATTAAGTCATTCTTAATCCACCGAGGGCTGGATTAGTATGTCGCCTGTTTTTAAACACATCTAGTTGGGTTTCTGTGTTTTCATTGTCGTTTGAATTGACAAGATATTGGTGCCTGCTTCTTGGACTTTCTAGTATTTAGAGTCACAAACCAAAACAAGTTTTCCAGTATGTTTTTTGGTCTCAGGTATTCTGTGAAGTCACTTCTTCTGAAGGTTATTTACTCTCATGAGTGTGGATTTACTGATGGGCTGTTTTCTATTCCCTTGAAATAAATATCTGCATTTTTACTAGTATTATTCTGCTTAATTACTTTAGCTTTGTCATATTGATATCAGTGTGTTTTAAAAAATGTTTTGTTTAGGTTAGCAGTTACCTGCAGGGATCTGTGCTTGGCCAGTTTACTGTGCCATTAGGGAAACCGGGCTAAGTTAATTTATGTTTGCTTGTTTTTCATATGCACTTCCAGTCTGTGAAATGAACATTTTAAATTTGAATTACTTTGAAAATGATCTATATAGATTAAGAATGTCTGCTTTGTGGAGAGGGTATATATAATCTTTCTATTCTCAAATAATGATTGGATATAAGTCAAATTCTGAACAGTAAAGTTACCTGGTCATTTGTACTTGACTTTTGGAATCCACTAATATTAAATGTTATTTTTTCTTAATTTATTTTATTATATATACAATATTCTGTCTGTGTGTATGCCTACAGGCCAGAAGAGGGCACCAGACCCCATTACAGATGGTTGTGAGCCACCATGTGGTTGCTGAGTCTTGAACTCAGGAACTTTGGAAGAGCAGGCAATGCTCTTAACCTCTGAGCCATCTCTCCAGCCCCTATTACATGTTATTTTATTTTGCAATGATAGTCCTTGAAAATTTTGATTAAAGACTGAAATCAATTTCATGTCATCATTTTTCTTTTAATAAATTTTCTAAGACACTTAGAAGAGCTGTAGTGACACTGTGCTCATTGAAAATTATTTCTTTCCTTTGACAAAACTAATGTGAAGGAGCCTTCCTCCTATCTTCAGTAGATGATGCGAGGTTAGTAGAGCATCCCAGCTCTGTGTATTTTACTCTTGTCTTGTGACCACTTGAGCAAATTTGCTCTTATTTCTGTTACACGACAGTGCTATGTTTCCCAGATCTCATCCATGTTGGCGATCTTCCCGCATGACTTGGATGTTGAGGGAAATTGTTCCAGAATGAAGATTTGTGGGACTTTGAGGTGGTGCAGCAAAGGGCGAAGAGTCTGGAGTTAGAAGTGAGAGCTCTTCTGCAGTGAGAAGTTGAGTTTATTCTGCCTCTATTAAGTCATAATCAGATATGTTAGTATTCTTCCTTTAGGAAAAAATAATTCGCTGAATATTTGCTGGATACTTAAATAAAGGAGTTAACTGCTTCATGCTTCAGTTGCTGAGCAGTTAAACAGAATGCTTTTGATATTAACAACTTTATGCTTATGTGGAATATTAATCTACTGTGTGCCACTTAAACAGTATAGTTGCTTGGATATGTTATAAAGAACAGAAGTTTATTCTATCATTCTAGAGGCTGATAAGTTCAAGATGAAGACACTGTCTTCTCATGAGTACCATCTTGCTGTGTCTTCCTGTGGCAGAAAGGCCAGGGATAAGGGGAAGTCTGTTCTCACATGGTAGAGAGGAAAGAGAAAACATACTCCTACAAGCCCCTTTAATAGCAGTATTTAATATCTACCAGTCTTGTGTCCTAACATACGCCCAAAGGCCTTGTCTACCAACACTGTTGTGATGGGGATTAACATACATTCTTAGCATAGCAGTTGTCATGCTCTGTGCTTTGATTTCTGACTTCATGTGAGCAAAGTTCAATAAACATAGTGCCCAGGCATCATAATCATCCCCTCAAAGATGTCCATGCCCGATATCATGGAAAATATATTACTTTGAACAGCAAAAAATACTTTGCCGTTACAGTTTGGGACTTGAGACAAGAAGATTGTCATAGATTAGTCTTGTGGTTTCACTGACAATCACTAACTTCTTAAAAAATGGAGGAAGACCAAAGGCTGGGTCCGATGCTGGATGCTGGATGGAGACAGGAAATTGAAGCATGAGCAATGTGATCTGCTCTCGTTGGTGCTGAAGGTAAAGCAGGGGCTGAGAATCAAGTCAGATGGTTGTGATTAGAAGTTGGCAGCTGCTCCCAACTGATAGCCAGGAAAGAAATGGTACTGCTGGTTTTCTCAACCACAAGGAACTAAAGTCTATCACCACAAGGAACTAAAGTCTATCACTACCTAAATGAGCAAGAAAATAATTCTTCTTAGTCTAGAGCTTTTTAAAAGTGAACTCCACTTTGTTAACATTTGGACTTTAGCCCATTAATATATACATTTTGTGGTGCCATGGACTAAGTCAGGGCCTAATGGAAATAAGAACATGTTAAGTCATGAGCAGGAAATTTTCCATTGAGTTTCCTGTTGAGGCTACTAGTTCAAAAATTACATTTGTTTAGTATATACTCTGAAGAAATCTTGTGATTTGGATGAAGAGAATGTTATTTAACTCGAGTCTCCTAACTTGCTTAATTAAAATTAGTTGGCTTTGCCCTGTTTATACATTTAGATTTCCTTTGAGAAACTATTCTATGTTTTTGTATTTTATTTTTTAAAAATGTGTAGGGGTGTTTTACCTTCATGTATGTCTATATACTACGTGTGTACTGTGCTCATAGAGGCCAGAAGAGGGTGCTGGTTCCCTGGAACTGTAGTTGCAGATGGTTGTCACCCCTATTTGTATGCTGGGAATTGAATCTGTGTCCTCTGGGAAAGCAGTCAGTGATTTTAACCACTGAGCCACCTTTCAACACCCCGCCCCCAATCTATTCTAAAAGAAGTTTGAAAGCTTGTAAGTCTTGAGCTTTGGGGAGAAGGCCCAGTCAGTAAGCTGTTGTCACACAAGTGTGAGTATCTGAGTTTAGATCCTGAGCACCATGTAAAAAGCTGGGTATGACATCATGTGCCTGCAGTCCTAGTGCTAGGGAGGCAGAGGGAAGAGAATTTCTGGAGCTTGCTGCTGCTCAGTCTAGTAATTAGTAAGTTCCAGGTTCATAGAGAGATCCTGGACCCGAACCAACAAGGCAGCACTGGAGTGGTCATCCCAGCAGTTGCTCAGGCCACAGTTTCTGAGAGAACCACCAAGAATATCTTTCCCCTCAAAGGTGCTATTCCATACTACAAAAAGGAAAAGAAAAAAGAAAAAACTAAAATAGTGCCTTGGCTCTCAAAGAAGTATTTCAAAAAAGAAAGATAAGAACTACACTCATTTGTATAGGATTCTTTAAAAAGTAATATTTGTAGCCCAAAAAATGTTCACAAAGGAAAAAGTTTGATTAATAGAAGCCTGTTCTATCACCATATTGCTTAAAGCAGTTCCAGCTGTATAGTTTGAGGAATTAAAAAAATGAATACAAGGAGCTAGCTTAGCTCACTGATCAACACAAGGGGGTTTCTTACCAGGCTTCACACAGTGCTTTCCGCTTGATTGGGACTCACCCAGGAGGCTCATCAAGAGAATGACAGGTTTCATTCTCAAGCTCATCACAGGATCCTTTCTCATCATTTTCCACAGCCCGAACATATCACTCTGGTACCCAAATGAGCTTATCCATTCCTGAAGGAAAAACACAAACAGCTCCTCTCACCCTAGCCAACAGGGGCGTGGCCTCCTTCCATTGTCCTGTAATATGGTCTTTCCATTGTACCCATCCTAAGGACTGAGAACTTTTATTCCAATGTCTTTCCATGGCTGAATGACCCTCACTATCCACAGTTAAAAAAATTTAGAATAAACAAAATAGAAGCCAGTTGTGTATTGGGAGAGAGAATTTACTCCCCCCTGTTTATTTTTGTGAAATACTGTTTTATTATCATATGCATTCTTTCTACTATAGCTTGTCCAGTAGGGTTATATGGAATACCTGTAATAAGTTTAATATCATTATTCACACAAAAAGTTTGAAATTTTCCACTAGTATATGCAGTACCATTATCTGTTTTAATAACATTAGGTAAGCCCATATAAGCAAAAGCCAACAGGCAATGAGCTATCACATCCTTAATTTTCTCTCCACTATGCAGCGAAGCAAAAACTATTTTAGAGCAAGTATCTACTGAAACATGCATATATTTCAACTTTCAAGCTTAGGGCAGGCAGGTAACATCCATCTGCCAAATGTCATTCGGTTTAAGACCACGAGGATTAACTCCAGCAATGGGTGTATTATGAAAAGGAGCACAGGCGGAACATTGGGTGGTAATTTTTAAGGCAGTGGCTCTGGAGCAACCAGTATGGTGCTGCAAAGAACGAGCATTTAAGTGATATTTTTTATGGAGTTTAAAAGACTTTTCTTCGGGGCTGGCAAATAATATTCGGGTATATACATCTGTGAGTTGATTACCCTTGGCCAGGGGTCCAGGTAATTGAGTATGACCTCTAATATGACTCAAAAATAGGATCCCGCCTGGACCATAATAAATATTGTAGATAACATAATTGTTGTATATGGGACACAGGAGAAATATAAGGAGCAGTTTCTAAAGGAGCAATAATTTGAGACAACTAAATACTATCAGTATATAAATTAATTGACTCATCAGGAAACATTTGTAATGCTAGAATACAGGCTGTTATTTCAGCTGCTTGAGCAGAGACATTGCCAACAGGTGTTTGGGATACTAAACCCCGAGAAACTACCACAGCATTTCCTTTTGGAGTTGCAATGTCTTTCCTGAGGGTCCAGGGTTCAAGTCCCTGTTCAGGCGCCATCCCATAGCTTTCATCTCTGAGGTGGCTTTCCTGGGGGGACACCTTTGTAGGTTGTATTGTTAAGACCGCCCCCATTTCTGCTAAGAGATCACGTCCCCCATAGATTGACAGGCAGGCCGGGAAGAACATACGGCTGGAAAAAACCCTCATGTCCTTCATCATGCCATTTCAATATTTTTCAAGTTTGAGTTGTTTGACCTATTCCCTGCAGCCGTACAGATTTTAAGGACAAAACTGATACATCTGCTCTGGAATCTAAAATACCATCAAAGCCTTTTCCCTCTATAGTTATTTTAAGTTGGGGCCGTTCATTTAACTGTGCAACCCAGAAAGCAGCCGTTCCAGGGAATCCAAACCCTTGATTGCCATGGGCTCGTTTATTATTGGTAACCTTGTTGGGAATCAACGCTAATTGTGCTATCCGCTCACCTTGAGGAATTACCACCACCTCCTGTTGGACAGATGTCATAACCTTAATTTCCTCTTGATAGTCTGCATCTACTATCCCAGGATGTATTTGGATCCCCTTTAAAAGGGTACTGCTTCTGCCTAATATAAGTCCCATGGTACCCGGTGGTAAGGGCCCATGTACTCCTGTAGGGAGTGCTTGCACTCCCATTTGTGGAGTTAAGACTGCTCTGGCAGAGGCACAGAGGTCCAATGCGAAAGGATTTCTCTGTGGAAGGAACTGAACATGGCCTCTGCTGGGGTACCGTTCTTGCGGTCCCACAGTCATTGCTCCATACACTGAGGTTTTGGGGCCCTGGAGCAGGGCCCTCTGCCAGTTTCCCTGCTGTTGCTTAATGGTACATGGCAGAGTTTTCCCATCTATATCTGTTTTAGAGAAACAGTTTTTAGCCCAGTGTGCTCCCCTTCTGCATTTAGGGCACAAGCCAGGTTTCCTCCTTCCCTTCATTATCAGCTGTGGGCATTCCTTGTGAAAATGACCAGGAGTTCCGCAATTAAAACAATTATGGCCTCCGGCCCTCTCTCCCAGTGCTCTTATGTTTCTCCGAGGTTGAATAGCTGCTGCTATAACCTGGCCTTGGATGAAATTCCCATCTATATCTCTGCATATCCTGATATATTCATTTAAACTCTTTGTTTTGTGAGGGCGTAATGCTTCCTTACAGTATCTATTGGAATTTTCAAATACAAATTGTTTTATCATAGGCATGGCTGTTGTCTCATCTACAAACAATCTACCTGGTATTTGTAACAGTCTACGTAATCTTGGAATGGTTCAGATGGTCCTTGTAGAACTTTTGATAATTGATCCCCAGCTGCTTTGTTAGGTAGGGCCTTCCAAGCTTTAGTGGCAGCTGTAGCTATTTGGGCGAATACTCCTGGATCATAAAGAATTTGTTGCTGCAAATCAGCATAAATCCCAGCCCCAGTTAACATATCTAAATTACGTTGAGCTTGACCCACTAGAGCATTTAATTGGGCCGTTTGCTTACAATTTTCCTGATATTCCCCTCGCCATAGGAGATAATCTCCCCCAGATAAGACAGCACGACATAATTGCTGCCAATCACTTGGTGTTAAATTCATAGAGAAATATTCTACCATGGCCAATGTGAAGGGTGCTTGAGCCCCATATGCAGCTACAGCCTCCTTTAATTGTTTCATTTCTTTAAATTTTATTGCAAAATGTCTGGCACCTCCATTGGTGCAACCATGTGTACAGGACTAAAACAAACTCCCTTGTATTGTTCAGTGTCAGAGTCCCTACTCAAATAAGACCACCAACCTTCATCATAATAAGCCGGTGGGGCGGAGGGAGTTGGATGGGAGTCTTTTCTTACTCTGTTTTCTCAGCTTTCCAAAGAGACTTCTTAATTCCTTGCGTATAATCTCTTCTTCTGATGAATCCTCCTCACTATCCTCCACTAGCTCTAAATCATCAAACTCCTCCCTAGCGTCCGACTCTTTTCTGAACGAAGAAAAGATACCTCCCATCTTTACTCCTCTATATGTCTCCGTTGGCCAGGAACGACGCTGTCTGCTTACCTCTCTCGGAGGGGCTTCCAAGGGCGGTCTCTCAGCGTTCCCTTTCCCGATATCTCAGCTGGGATTTCCAATTGCCACTATCTCGGTGGAGACCTCCAATTACCCCCCCACACACACACACACACGCACACGTGTCTGCGCTCTGTACGCTGGCACCCAGTTACCGAGCTTCGGGCAAGAGACTGGAAGTTGAAGACACGGATGCAGAGACAGACTGACACACGCAGCTCCAAACGCTGGTTCAGAAAGCCCATCTTTATTAACACCATGTTGACTTAAATACACTGCAGTTAATGGTCAACAGGTGATCCTCTGATCCTCTAACTAGGCACAGCTTCTAGTAACTTATATTAGAAAGTTCTAGGAGGGAAAAGCAACTGAAGGCCAGGACTCATTAATCCCAACAGGCACTAAAGCTTGATGTGGGAAGAGACTTGTATAACCAGTTTCAATTGAGTATGAAAGTTAGTGTTTATTTGAGATTCCCCATATGGTAACATAGATTCTCCAATTCGATCAGGGCTAAAAGAATACCCAGGGTGATCTCTTGTTCGAAAAATAAAATAAGAAACACTCCACTCTTTTCCATATATACTAAATGTAACTATGGGGTAGGGGGTAGATAAAATTACTTTGCTGATATACTGTCTTCCGACAAAGTTTGAGAATCATTAAGAATAACCACCTAATTAATTAACGTAGAAAAATTACTACTTAACACTAAGTGGTGAAATTGATATTTTAAAGTAAGTTAAACTGTAGTAATGAAAAATAAAAGCTAAAAAGGATTGATTAGAAAGATTTTCACTGAGAGTAAATGACTGAATAAATCTTCTTGAATGTATGCTTGTAGGCTAGTTATTTTAACATAATGGTCAGAACAACAGAATGTTCAGAAATTCTTCTTTCATCAAAGTGATACATTGCTAACACTTTAGAGACTTGAGACTATCATAAAATTATAGCAGAAATGACTACAAGTATTTCTGCTGTGAAATTTAGATTGAGATAGGAAGAGATGAGCTTTGGAATAGTTTAGATCATGGTTTCCATTTTCTTCTGTCTTGGTGACTTGATTTGAAGAGCTTCCCTCCCATCTCTAACACCGCTGAGATTTACTGAGACAGAGTTTATAGACTGCCTCTGCCCTTGCCTAGTGTGTTAGCAGGCCTCCGAAGATTGCTTTTCTCTCATCCATTTTTCTCTAGGACTGGAAAAACTAAGTTTTTGTTACATTTTAGCAGTCACCTTTTTTTTTGGTTTTTCCAGACAGGGTTTCTCTGTGATTTTGGAGCCTGTCCTGGAACTAGCTCTTGTAGACCAGGCTGGTCTCGAACTCACAGAGATCCGCCTGCCTCTGCCTCCCAAGTGCTGGGATTAAAGGCGTGCGCCACCACCACCCGGCACGGATTTATTTTTTGAGAATAAAATATTGAAGTCTTAATTCCACAGAGTAAGTTAGAGATGGGTACTGAAAGATAATAAAAAATACTTACGGGCTGGAGAAATGGCTCAACGATTAACAGCACTGGCTGCTTTTCCAGAGGACCCTGGTTCATTTCCAACCCTCACAGAGACATATGTGCAAGCAAAACAATGCATATAAAATAAAAAAAAAAAAAGCTTAAGAAAAGCGAAAACCAAGTTCCTAATGTACCTATTAAGGGAAGAAGTCAGAGTAAAATTTTTTTAAATATTTTATTCCTTTAAAAAATGACTATGTCACCTAATTGAATTGAAATGCCATTGTTAGCTGTTTTTAAACAAATTCCACAATAATACATTAAGTGCTGTATTGATCCTAGGTGCCAAGTCCTGAGCCTTACTTAAATCATGAGCTAGTGCCCATGACATTTTCTTCCAGCAGCCTTTGAAGTAATGTCATTTTATAGATGGATAGAGTGTCTTGATATGAGGCAGCAGTTTCATGATCAAACAGCTAGAGTAGGAAGGGTTGGATTTCTGTTTCTCTTGAGGACTTAACTCAAAAGGCATAGTGGATGTCTCCTGAGGAACAACACCCAAGCTTGGCCTCTGGCCTTCATATCCACACGCATGTACATCTACGTGCACAAAACTTCCCTGAAATATTTCTGGTCACTTATGTGTTATGTTGCCAATTTACTGTAGAATTTGTAGACTTTTAGGTTTTGTATATGACTGAAAAGTTCCTTTATGTTCATTCTTCCTTTTTAAATAAATAATCCTTCAATAAACTATTGAAGTCTATAGTTATTCTCAAATATTTAAAATGATAATTTGAGCATCTTTACTCATTATATATAGATCCCCCCCTTACAGCTGTTTTCCTGGAGTTTTACAGCTTGTGCTCTGAGACAAAAGAGTATATGAATTTGTGAATTTTATAAATTGAAGTACAGTAGATTTTCCAGTGGAAGTTATATTTACCACTTAAAATTTTTTAATGTTATGATTAATACCCCTTTTCATGAATGTTACCTCATTTTCTTCATTATTTTTCCCCTCTAGAACTTTGCAATTTAAAAGGTATTTGTGTTTCTGTGCCATGCTTGTGGCATGGTACAGACGTGGAGTTCAGAGGACAGCTTGTAGGAGTCCTCGGGAATCAAACTCAGGTTGTGAGGTTTGGTGGCAAATGCCTTTACCTAGTGTTTATCTTGCTGGACCTATTAATATTCCATCTAAACCATCTTAACTGTCAAATAATGATAGGCTGTGAAAACTAGAAAATTGAGGTATATGTTAACTTTTAAATACTGGAAAACCTTAAGTTCTTACCTACATTCATTATTAGTAATTTAGAAAGTTAGCCTCCTAAAAACTACTATACCTAAAACTGCTTTACCTAAAAACTGCTACATTTGACATACATACCATCTTGTACTCCCCAGGGTGGACACACTTCCATGTTAGTTCACAGGAACATGTGTTTTTATTTTAGCTGCTAATGCAGTGACTTACTTATAGCTTCTCTTCTCCCAATTCATGTTGAAATTTGATTGCTGGAGATCAGTTCTTTTAGGAGGTGATTAGCTCCTTTAGAAGAATTAAAGCCTTTACTGTGGGCATGGGTCAGTTACAGGGAACATGGTTCTTCACACGGGGAATCACTCCTTTACCTCTATCTTATTTTAAAAATTATGTTTTCCTTTAGTATGAGACCATTTTCTGTTGGACTCCTAGGCTCTAGAACCATGAGGTGAATCAAGTTCTTTCCTTTATAATTACTTAGTTCTGGAGATTCTGTTATAACAACAGAATATGGACTGAGTTAGCTAAATGATCTTGTAAACTATCCAGTAATTTTATAGTTTACTATTGTTACCTATTTTGATTACTTACATTTTTTGTTACTACCTTTATTTTGATGACCATCCTTGAAGACCTGTACATTGTTTTCTTAGGGTAAATTTTAGAAGATAAATTTCTTGGTTAGAGGTCATGTTTAAGGTTTGTTTAATATTTCAAAATATTTCTTGGGTTTGATTTCTCCAACCCAAGTAGGATAGGATTGATTTCTGAAAGTTGTGGTCTGTTTTTCATCAAATATGCATGCCCTCCTCTTGCCCTTGCCCCCTCCCCTTCTTTTCCATCTTTGCTCTGATTGCATATACTCTACCACTCAGTCTAAGGGTACAGATGTCTCAATAAGCATCTTATGTTTTAAGCAAGTAGATTTTTCAAGTTAGTTAATAATGAAAGTTGACTTCTTTTGCTTGTCATTTCCTTGCAGCCAACTCAGTGTGAGGGGAGAATAGCATTCTGGAATGTTAGCTCTCTAGGCTCAGGTGTTTTTGCACTACGTGGTTCATATTAAACAGTATCTTTCCCGGTAATTTGTTTTTGAATTTTGAAAGGGAAGATATCTGGGTGATATTTCTTAAGGCCAGTCAGTCTATCTATTCCTCTTAAATAATAAAGGCTTGAAGGTTGGGAGGTAATGGAAGAGGAGGAAGGATATGGTCTAAGTCAGATAAGAGCTTCTGTTGTCTTCTTCTTCTTCTTCTTCTTCTTCTTCTTCTTCTTCTTCTTCTTCTTCTTCTTCTTCTTCTTCTTCTTCTTCTTCTTCTTCTTCTTCTTCTTCTTCTTCCTCCTCCTCTTCCTCTTCCTCCTTCCTCCTTCCTCCTCTCTCCTTCTTCCACCTTCCTCCTCCTCCTTCTTCCTCCTCCTCCTCCTTCCTTCCTTTCTCCCTCCCTCCCTCGCTCCCTCCTCCTCCTCCTCCTCCTCCTCCTTCCTCCTCCTCCTTCTTCTTCTTCTTCATTTTTTTAAGTCAGGGTTTCTCTGTGTAACATCCCTGGTTGTCCTGGAACTAGCTTTTGTAGACCAGGCTGGCCTTGAACTCACAGAGATCTGCCTGCCTCTGCTACCCGAGTGTTGGGATTGAAGGCGTGTACCACCACAGCCTGGATGCAATTGATTCTTGAATTAAGTCAGTTTGGCCCATGATTTTACAAACAAGGAGACTGATTTTTGTTTTGTGGTTGTTGCATTTGAGTATTTTTTTTTAAAAGTCTCATATTGTGTATGGTTGTTTGCACAACATATGTATTTGTATCTAGTAGTCACAGAGGCCAGAAGAGGGTATTGGATTCCCCTGAATTGGAGTTATAGGTGCTTATGAACTACCATGTGGGTGCTTGCAACCAAATCTGAGTCCACTGCAGGAACAGCCAGTGCTCTTTCTGAAGAGCCATCGCTCCAGCCATCCCCAACCCCCTCAACCCCCACTTGCAGAGGTACTTATTTTACTTTTCCAGAGGTAATTCTTATTCTCTATGTTCAGTATATTTTAATAGTTTTGTTTTGAAAAGAGTAGAGATATTCAAGAATAGCATTTTATGGTCAGAATAACATAAATTAATAACAAACAATAGTCATGAGATTTTTATATTTAGCTATTTTGGCGGAGTGGTTTATGTTCTTGAATAGTGTAGTAGCTTATGTCCTGTTTCATAGTGGTACCGTTTTATAGTCTCAATACATATGTGCACCACACACCCCTCCACACATCCACACACTGATAGACAACAGCCTTGAACTTGTGATCTTTCTTCAACTCATCCCTTCCAACTGGAATGAAAACCTGTACTATAATGTCTAATGAATGTATGGTTTTTAATGGAACTGTTTTATCAGTACTTTATTTATAAAAAAAATATGTCTTTAGGAAGCTAATGTCTTGGTAGATTGATTATGGTATGTATTGTTAAGTAGTTAATATTAATAAGTTTATTTTTTTCTTAAAGAAGTAGTTTGATATGAATTGAATTCAGTGTGAGCTGTACCACATCTGTAACTTTTCATTTATTAGAAACTGAATACCCTGAAACTTTAGTCTTCTGATAATGAAATTAGTGGTTCCCTTCTCCTCCCTTCTCTGAGAAGGTTTTTTGTTTTTGTTGTTGTTGTGATAATTCTGCCCCAGCCTCTGGGTGGTTTTAAGTCAGCTGTTCTGAAACTTGAGCAGTCAGAACATTTGAAAGTAGTTATTTAAAATGAACTTTCCATGGCTAAAATCCTAGAGATTTTGATTGAGAAAGTCAAAAGGGCCCCAAAGTTGGCATTTTATTTTATTGTATGTGTGTGTGTGTGTGCGTGCATGCGTGCGTGTGTGTGTGTATTTGTGCATGTGTCATGCACACCTGTAGAGAGGTCAGAGGACAACTTGTGAAGGTTGGTCCTCTCTTACTATGTGGGTCCTGGGTTAGTTTGAACTTGGGTCTTCAGGCTTGGTGGCAAGTCCCTTTACCCACAGAGCTGTCTTGCTGGCCCGAGAGGAACAGGCATTTTAAACCAGCGTTGAAGAGGATTCTTATATAGGATGACTACATTTTGAGTAACACTGTTTTAATCATTAGGATACAGGAGTAAGATCAGAAACTGAAAAACTGTTCAGTTTCAATTCCTCTACTATTTTCTGATGAGTTGGTGTGTGTTAAGTACTTTTTGGGGGAAGACAATATAAAAGTTTTCATTTTTATAATCAATGTATTGTAGTATATATAGTTATGAAAGCTTTATACTTTGTCATAAGTTTATATTGGAACTCATTTTGTAGACCAGGCTAGCCTCGAACTTGCAGAGATCTGCCTGCCTCTGCCTCTGCCACCTGAGTCCTGGGAATAAAAGCATGCGGCACTAACACCTGGCTTCTTTCTTTTTTGTTTCTTTGGAAGCATGATCTCACTACACAAAACTGGCTGGTTTGGAACTATGTGTACAGTAATCTGCCTGTCTCTGTTTTCTGACTACTGGGATTGAAAATGTGTCCCATCATGCCTGGCTAATTCTGTTATTTTAGCTGGCCCTATGGCATAAATAAGACAAATAGTCTTCTCTATTCAGTTAGCATATATTTTGTATACCAATAAAGTTACCCTTATGTAGGATGTATCATGGAATCATGAATAATATAAAGGACTAATGTATTTGTATTTTTTCTGCATTCCCAGTCTATTTTTAGTGTGGCCAGAGTTCTTATTTTCTTAGCATTAACACGAAATTTTTATATTGAATTAAAATTTTCCACCTACTTTAAGTATTATATGTTTATAACTCTCTAAAGGGAAAGTAATTTCTTCATGATATTATTCTGTCTTGTGCCACTTTTTCTTTTCATTTTGAAAACGTGGCAGGTATGTTTTGTAGTCTGCCTTGCTAACATCTCTCAGGAGAACATGAAGCATTGCTTTCATGGAAGCAGGGAGAGGAAAATGACCTTTCTCCCAGACAGACTCAGCTCGCTTTTATCTTAGTGATCCTTCAGGGTTTGATAGTGGAAGAGCTAATATCGGTGGCAGTGACGTGAATGACAGCCCCCTTTACCACCTGCTGGTGACATGCAAGACTGTCATGCTTGAAAACCTGGGTACATCTCATTGGGGTTGAGAAAACCGTGTGACAGAAGGGTAGAGACACTTAGGGTTATCGTCACTTTTTGTTTTTTAAGTAATGAGGAAGGTGAGAAATATTTTCATTGAATTTCCTCAGCTCTTCTCAGGTGTAAAAATGAATTTTTCTTAAGAGATCATAGCCTTTATATTAGTAATAAGCCCACTGTTGCATTTCTGATCATGATACCATTCTTTTCAAATATGTGTAAATTATTTTAGTATTTTAGTAGATATTATACTTTAATGGTACAATGTCTGTATTTCAAATATATTCAGCCAGTCAGTTGGCATATCTTTCATAATTTTTAGAGAAAGTTCAGTTTTCAAATTAGTTTTTTTTGTTAGCTCTAACCCATAATTCTACTTGTATTTTTCTAGAAACTGAGTACCCTTGAGTATTTTAAGTCTGTAAGAAAAAAGATGTGTTTTTATTACTTTTATTCTTGTGTATGTGTGTCTGAATGCCACATGTGTGCATGAGCTTGCAGAAGCCAGAAGAGTGTGTTCTGTTCCTTGGAGCTGGGGTTACAGGAGGTTGTGAGCCTCCAGATGTGGATGGTAGGAATAGAACTAAAGTCCTCTGGAGGAGCAGCAAGTCCTCTTAACCACCAAGCTGCGTGCCTCCCGCCTTTGACTGTGGGTCTTTGACTAGCTGTGTTTCCTTATTTTTCTCTCTTATGTTAGTACTCGATGTCATTTAATTACTACTTAACTCACACATCGTTTCTTTGGATTCAGTATGCATGTCTCCAAAGCAGTCTGCATTCAAGAACACATGCAAGGGAAACTGAGCTGTAAAGAAAATACTCTCCAAAGATTTGCTTTGTTTACTTATTTCACATTTAATTTTAGGAAAGAAAGAAAAGTTGTTCTATTCAGAAAAAAAAACATTTGCTTCTGATACTAAGTTAAGAAATAGAAATTTTTTTTGCAGTTTTCCAAGGTGATCTTGAAATATAGCTCAAAGCTATTTGAGTCTATAAAAAGATTTAATTATTTTATCCTTTGTCAGTGTTTCTTAATATTGCTATATTTTAAAAAACTTAATTTAAAATGTTATATTTATGAGTCAGAAGTAGTGACATATGCCTTTCATCCCAGCACTTGGGAGTTAGAGGCAGATGGATCTCTGTGAGTTCTAGGCCAGCTTGGTCTACAGAGTGAGTACCAGGACAACCAGAACTACATAGTGAGACCCTATCTTTAAAAACAAAACAAAACAAAAACCCCAAACCAAACAACAGCAAAAAACTATACAACCATTAACAAAGAATGAAGATGTGAATATAGTGAGTTGAATAGATGCTCACTATGAATTATTGGGATAAAAAAGCAAAGGATGATATTTTTGTTTTCTATTATATGTGTATTATGTGTTGTCATTTTGTGGTTTCTTTTTTGAGAAATGGTTTCATGTAACCAGGTTAACCCTAAGCTCTGTATTTAGCACTGTGTAGCCATGGATGACCCTCGTAACCTTCTGACCCTCCTGACCAGGCCTGTGCCATCACACTTCATTTTAAGTGGTGCGGAAACTCAGGTCTTTGTAAAGGAGAGGCAAGCTCTTTACCAGGGCTCTTTAATTCCCCATAAATGAAACTATTCAAAAACATGCTTTAGTGGGAAGATGCAGTGGATTAACTAAGGTATATAAAGTAGATAATTTAGAAAAATCAGTCTTAAAATTTGTCTTAGATGCTAGGTATGGTGGTTCATGCCTTGAATCCCAGCACTTGGAAGGCAAAGGCAGATGTCTCTGAGTTTGAAACCATTCAGGTTGGTGTAGTTAGTTCCAGACCAGCCAGGGTTAGTGAAACTCTGTCTCAAAAGCCAAAACCAAGAAAACAAAACAAAACAAAAAACTCCAAAAAAATCCATCAGTCTAAATATTTTCTGGTAATAAAAACTTTCATGAGGAATATTCATTTTGCTTTATTGAATTTTCTGCCCCCAGATTCTTGCCATTTGGCCCTTGTTGTTTATGTACTTTGAACAGTGTGTAATTAAATATCTCCTTTATGGAAGGTAATCTGTTTTTCATGGTTGCTCATGTGTCCTGTTGATTGTGGCTGTAAGTAGCTGTAACTGCCTGTCCCAGCTGTTCGCCCTTTTCTGGGCTACTGCAATCATTTTGGCCAGACCCTCTCTAGTATCAGGGCAGCGGCAATGCTCTCCTGTTCTTTGAGCCCTCCTCAGCCCGTTCTATGCATCTTATACTCTAACTCTGTTGTTGGTGATTTTGGAGGCTTATCCTTTTCTTGTTGTTCCCTTGTTCGTGTGTTTCTGCTGGCGTTTCAGACCTTGTATAATGGCCCCAAGATAACTTCCTAAACAGCTTTCCTTCCAAACAACAATTTTCTTTTTTTCTGGAATATGCTGTAGTAGTTTGCATCAGTGGTACTTTTATTATGCTATTATTTAATTCAGTATAATTGTTTTCTCTTTTGGTCTCTTAAAATATTCTTCTTTTATCACCTTTTGCAACCTGCCTCCTCTTTCAGGTACTTTTACACTTTTTAAGATATCTTAAGCATCTTTCATCTTAAAATCCAAATATTCTTAAATCTGAAACCTTTTGGACAAGATACAGGATGAACACTCTACACTTTACCTAATGTGATGGTTTCAGTTCAGATGCAGACACATTAAAAATATGGCATAAAATTACCTTTAGATTATGTGTTTATTAAATAGATGAAACTCTTAATTAGAATTGGGCCCATCTGCAAGTTATGCCATAAAATATATACAGGTATTCCAAAATACCTACAGCGATCTGAAATCTTCCATCCCAAGTATTTCTGATAAGCAGTGCTTGATGTATACCTTCACCTTGAAATATAGCCTCACATTCTGTGTGTAATAAAATTCTAGTAATTGTTTTCTTAAATTTTAGAATGTTTATTCCTGAGTCTGACTACAAAATATTTTTATTTAGAGTGTGTGTACATATATGTTCAAGGACCAGTATGTTTGGAGGTCAGAGGACCACTTTGTGGAATCTTTTTCTTTATGTGGGTCAGGAATCAAACTAGGGTTATCACACTTGTGTGGCAATTGCTTTTCCACTGGAGCACCTGACTGACTGGGGAAGCCACAGTTTTAACCTGGAGAACTGATGTTTTGCTGTAGCTCTTTTTGAGATGAAAAACTTACATTAATATGACTGACATTGTTGTCAAGTATAGAATAGAGTCTTTTAAAAAGCATAATTGTAAAAAGAGTTAATCTCTATAATAAGTTTGAATATCTTTTTGGTCAAGTAATAAATTTACTAAATTGTCAATAGAACAAGAAAGACAATACAAATTTCTGAATTTTATGAACCTTATGCTTTGAATAGTTAACTTGACTGACTATAGAAGGTAGCATCTCTGCCCGATGGCAGAGATTGAAAGAACATAGATATAAAAATAAAATTGTAAGATGTTGTCCATACAAATTAACTCATGCCTCTGTTGTATTTTCAATAGAGGAAGAGTTAGCAAGAATGCTTTTTGGAGTAAAATTACTAGGGAAACGTAAAGAATTTGCACATCGAAGCAAAAGACATCCTGAGGAAAACAATGCTTCCGTTTGTCCATAGAGGAATGAAAAATCAAGGAAAACTTAAGGTCGTCTAAGCTCTCATTTACCACAAGATCAACAGTTGCTTTCTTTTTTTTCTTTTTTTCTTTTTAACAAGGTTTTTACACACTGTATGTTTAACACATTAAAAGCTACTTGAGGTTTCTGGTGAGGTATGGGAAGTGTAGATTTTGCTTGTTATAAATCAATAGGTGTACGCTTTTATCCTGCAAGAATTCGTTACAGTAGGGCAAAATGCCTAATAGTTTACTCTGATGCTCAGTGCACAAATAGCAGCTTACAGGGCAAAGTTATAATGATTGCTATTTATTTTTTTTCTAGTACAGAAGATCAGAATGCATGAAACTATTAGGCCAACATGGCAGAAACTTACTTTTATACTAAATTCTTTGTAATGCTTATTAAACCTTATGATTAAAAGTACTGAAAACACAGTGGAGGTATTTCTTAACATGAACACTAAAAGTAGTCTAGTTTTTAAAATTAAGATTGTAAATCTAGGTGCTAATATTTTAAGTCATGCTTGGAAGTTCAAGTACAAAATGCATTAAAAGTTTTAGTTAAGGTGTTAGATATTGTAAGCCAAATGCATTTATTGAGTGAAAAATTTCTTAACACCATTAAGTCTTAATTTTAGGGTTTAAGAAAATTAATCGATTATGTTACATTTTGTCAAACTGCAGTATTTCTTTAATTTCGTAAAGCAGTAGGAAAACGGGCCTTTGCCAAGTTTTGACACGCTAGCATTATTATCAGAAATAAATCAGTTTAGCTTGCCATAAACCTTAGTGACTTCAAGCTCCTGTAGCATGCTCTTTTTCCTAGGGATTAGGCTAGTCAGTAAAGTTGATTGAATGAATCTCCTTTATTTGTATAAAAATGATAGATAATGAATTGTTTAGCATGAGATTTTAATTTTAAAAATGATTTTACTTCATTTGTTGATTATAGTATTTAAAATATAGAATAATTCTTGTTAAACTAACTGTTTGTAATATATATAGTAGGTATTTTACCTATTTTAAATAAGTTGTTGCTAAATCTTTATTATTACTACAGATTGCCAGATTATTATAGCAAGTAATAAATTCTAGTTTGTTACAAAATTATTCACATTCCTTGAAATCTATAATTACAATTAGTAATCATTTTCTAACATGTATTGAGGGTTTGAGAGAAAAATGCTCAAGTTACATGGTGGTGGAATAGAAATGTGACACAGTTTATTGTTGCTTTAATCACCTGGAGAGTGGAAACAGCTGCTGTATTTTGAAGGCTAAGAAGGAACATTATATAAATTCTGTCACACGTGACTAGGAAGGAACATTGTATAAATTCTACCACAGGTGACTAGGAAGAAACAATGTATAAATTCTACCACACATAAGTTGCAATGAATCTAAAATTAGAAACAGCTGCCTTTGTTAGGCTTTTCTACAGTTGACAGAAAGGAGCCTCTTTCCTCTGCTCAGTCTTCCCTATTATGTGGTTAATTTCTGTTATACAAAAATGGTAGAGTTGTTATTAAATTAAAAATTATTTCATTGCAGTTTTTTAAAACCAGTATTTCCTCATAACCTAGAATATTTGGTGTAGAATCAGGCAAAATGAGGGTGAAGGAACAAGGCTGGTGTTAATGTAGCTTTCTTCCCTCCCTTTATTGTGTGAATTCAATCTTTTTATATAATAAGCTTGAACTAGAAAAATTTCCCTAATTTTGTGTGCATATACAGAATTGATTTATTAATTGGTTCATGGTTTTAAAATACTAATATAGTCTATGGTTGCCCACATAAGTGTTATATATAAGAAAAAATAAGGTTTATATATAGTTCATTATTTTTGTTAAAATATAATAACAAGTTTATCATAACAGAAATATAACATAGTGTTACAGAAAATCTTCCTTTGATTTTTCTGAGACTATAATTTTTGTGTTAAATTTTATGCAACTTCTCATATAAATATATCTAGGTTGTGGCTTAGAAATAATAGGTTTCATACATTTAAAAATGTAGATACCTGTGTCAGTTACATTTTAAAGTTATACACTGTTTTAAGGCTATGTATTTATTCTTTAGAAAATATGACTTACATGAGTATCTTCTGATGGACATAATATTGACAATATACACATGATATTACTTTTAACAAACTGCCATGCAACAAATACATTAAATAATGAAGAAATTGAGTATATATGACCTAATCTAATTGACATTCACATTGAAAATTTACAACATAACCAATACTGAGAATGTTTTTCTCTTACATTTGGCAGTAATCAGTTTTTACAATTTAAATTTAAAACTCTTATGAATGTAGATTTGGTGAAGCTTTGACTTCTCCTTAGTCTGTGACAACCTGAGGTACTAAACATTTCTCCCTTATTTCACTGTCCTCATAGGTAACCTTTTTATTTCTCTTAGGATCTATCCATGAATTGTGTATTACAGCATTGTTAGGCATGGGATCAGCTTCAACTATGGAAACAACTCGTTTTTTCATTTTGCTTTTTAAGACCTTTTGAAATTTTTGTCTGGTGAATGCATACAAGAGAGGGTGGAATATAGTGGTTCCATAAGCCATGACTAGAAAACACAATCTTAATTTTACTAAAAGGTCACTTGGGCCTAAACATAAAATTGTGGTATTTAAAACAGAAATTGGTGTCCAACAGAGAAGAAATGTAGAAATAATCAATAAAGACATCTTGAAGACTCTTTTCTGCCGTTCTCGTCGTTCCCGGTGGCGCTTCACAGCGCGCCGGAGGGCGATTATGACAGAGACTGAAGTTCTCACACCAAAGACCACGTTCCTCCCACCACTGCTCTGTGACATGTCTGTGGTCTCGTGTGTGGTTAGAGAGATTGTCTTTTTCTTTCGAACTTTCTTCTTCTGCCCTGTTGAGAATCTGGTGCCTATCCGGATGTTAAGAGCCTGAAGTATCTTGGTGTATGTGATGAGCATCACTACAACTGTGAAGAAGAAGATGGGGATCTGAACCAGAAGGTGATAATACATCCCCAGCTCAGTGTAGTACTCACTTGTGCTGACACACAGCAATGTCTTGTTTTCCCATGCGTTTCCACTTTGAAGACTGAAAAAATTTACTTCAATGAAGGGAATCAGGAATGAGAAGAAAGAAAAAATCCAAATGGATGTCATTAACATTACAGCTCTGCCCATTGTCAGAATTCGGTTTGCAGGTTTTACAGAGATGTCGTATCTGTCCAGAGTGATAGCAAAAACGTTGATTGCTGTCGAAACACTTGCAAAGGAAACACAGGCTTCGTGGAAACAGCAGATGAGAGCAGTGTTACTCTCCAGTGAGAGCAGAAGTATCACTATAGTTAGAGGAATACATCCCACGCAAATTATTACATCAAGTACATGGAGATTCATTGTAATAATGTTACTGACTGAGTTGATTAAGTTGGATTTCATGCAGTAAAGTACCAATACAGTAAGGTTGCTGCCAAGTCCGAGCACAATTTCTAACATGAGAAATCCAGTGAGAGACACTTGAAAGCTTAATGGGTATGATAGTGGTTGGTACATATTGGTGTCGATGTCCTCAATGTCATCTCGCACTGTAATGTTTGATTCAGACTGCATGTTGACTTCCAGAACAGGAGAAAAACACATTCTTTTGGAACAGTTGGTGTTTCCCCTGAAAAACAAAATAGAATATTTGATATTTGGCAGTTTATGTGACATATAAGACGTGGTATTCTTTGTAAACAAAAAATATCTTTTTATCATGTACTTAGTTTAATTTTTAATTTTGTAAGCTATTGATGCAAAATTTAGAATTGGGAAACATCAAGCCTGCATTGATTTTGGTGTTTTCTCTTTTTGAAAAAATAACCATATGGGGATCATTCCTCTGTAGTGCAGAATTACTATTCATACTACAAGGGTTTGCTTCATTGGAAATAACTAAGGTTTTATTTCTAAAGAAATTATGCGTCTGAATAAGAGCACTACTAAGTGTGAAAAACTAATTTTGGCCCAATGGTTTAAGATTTCACTTAAACAATGCTATGAGTGGATGGAAGGTAAATGCTATTTTCATGTGCTCTAGCATGATTACTGTGGGTGCAGCTATCCCTCAGATTTAAAGTAAGAATAGTGGCACACGCACCAGTTCGTCTCCATCGCACACTGTCTTACCCCACTCCATGTGGACTCTGAGGTCATTTCTCAAAGAGGCAGCTGATGGGAATTTTGTACATCATGTAAATATGCCCACTACATTTTTACAGTAGACTTTAAAAAATTGGAAAAAAGACAGTATGCTAAAGTAAAAAACAACAAGCTTAGTACAAAGCTTTCCTATGGCTGATGTGTTTTGCGACCACACCCTCTAGTGTGCTGTAGAAAGAGGAAATTGAAATTTGATACATAGTAAGAAGTAGATGACTTTGAAATGGTTTTATTAATGTATTATTTTGTTTAATTTGTGAAGTAAAAATTGAAATTCCAAAGAATATTCTGACACCCATTTTTGAGGAAGTTTTTAACTTTCACTTTACCTGCGAGACATTTGGTTCACATCAGCCAGTGAATAATTTTGAAGAAAAATTCTGAAGTGAACATTCATTCAAATAAGTATTTTGGGAGTTTAGAGTCATTTATAAAAATTGTATCTGATTTTTCTGAGAAGTCTACACTGAACAGCTTAAAGTTAAAATTCAGCTTAAAACATGAATTTATACATGCGAGTATATTTCACATCTCAGGTATAGCAATTAAACTGCAAAATATTTCAACCTGAAGTATAAAAACTAATAACTTTCAAAATTCATAATGACATTTTAATTGATGTTACCTTTGACAACTTTAGGCTTGTTATTTTAGGGCACTATTTCAGAAGCATGACAACATTAATTTCATTTGAGCCATAAAGGGTATTACTAGACACATATTTATTTATTCATATAAAATGGATTAGCTTACTGAAATCCTATAAAAATGGAAAATGTTAAGAGTGCCAAGTTTTCTGAACTGACAGACCGAACACCAGGTCTTTGTTTTGTCACATCGCACTTATAATTAATAAAGCAGAATGACAAGTACGAGCACTGAAAGAAACCAATTTATTTCCTCCCATGGGCGTGCATGCATCTTCTGACCTACCTGTTTGCTGCTGCTTTATGGGCCTTTTGGCTCACCATGGTAGTTTTCCACAAATTGATACATGATGTCATTGACAATTTTGACATGAATTTTTTCCCTGATAACAGTGTGTTTTATTTCATGTCTTGCAGGAATTTATTCTTTTGTTATTTGAGTACTTCAGCTGTACAAATTGTGAGATTTAGTTGGCTGATGGATTTCTAAAGAACAGCACACAATTTTCGTGGTTTTTTTTTTTTTCCTCCTCAGAAAGTCATGGACAAACGAAACTTCATCAAATGATAGAAATTACACTTCCTTTTTGAAAGAATATGGGTTGTGTCTCTTTGTTTTCCAGAGTATGTGAAAACAGAAAAGGAAACATAATGTCTCTAGCTTCTAAAATGCATTTAGATATCCATTTGTTTGCAGTCTGTTTCTGCAGCAGTTCTCATTATTTCAAAATGATTTCTTGATCACATAATTTGCTTTATATTATAAATCCAGTACATGCTCTTTTGATAAAAACCATCTGCTATTTAATTTGGTTTGTTCTCATTAGAAGAGGATACATAATTGGTCATAAAACTCAGATGGAAAACTCTATTAGTCAAATCAATTGCTGTGAATATCTGGATAGTACAGAAAACACTTGCTAAAGCTTCGTTTGCTTACTGATATGTCATGCTGTTTTCCCTTTGAAGGTTTTGCTTCACGGGTTCCTGCAGAATCCAATAGTGTCCATAATTCTGCTGTGTTAAAGTGCTAGATCTTCCTTTTAAAACATTTTCCCGTGGTCTTTAGGCTTTTACAGTTCTATTTTTTTTTTCCTTTTTGTGGTTATTCTGTGTAGCATCTTCACGGGATGCTGTCAGCTTGTTACGTTCCAGCCGAGCTAATCCGAGGCTTTAACTCCTTAGTTTCTTAAAAGTCCTGTGTTACAAGAATATTAGCAGTTTGTGGTCCAGAGAGCTAGAGAGCTTCTCAGGCAGTTGCGTTCTTCATATCGTCAGGTGTATATATGGAATTAGTTGTGGGCCCTTGTGAAAAAGGTGAAAAAGATTAAGAAATAGGATTCCTAATAATTTTGAATTAAGTACAAGTTACTTTAATTAAAAAATTAAAACCATCTAGAATTTGTTCTCAAAATAAACAAAGTGTATTGCAATAGGCATAGCAATAGTCATAAAAAGAAGTTTCTTAAAATAAAATTCCTTTTTCATAATAAAGATGGCATATATTACCCTATTTAGCAGCAGAGTGAGCATTAAAACAAGTCACGAGAAAGACTAAAATTTTAAACTATTTTTCTTCTCTTTTAGAAGCTAAGTTGAATATTTAGAGATTATGAACAGTTAGTATTTACTAAACAGACTGCCATTACCCCCGGTAATAAATTTAACACGTCCTGCATGCTGGGAAATATTGCAGCTTGCTTAGTTATTAGCACATGGCTTGAACTTTTAACTCATTAAAACAGATTCTGCAATAAGACACTATAAATCTCTTTTGATGATATACTCATGTGGGTGAAATGTAAACAGTAGTAAAAAAATCTTAAATGCAAATTAATATTTTTCAGTGAACATGCCTGATCACAGTCTTAACATAAAACAGCTAAATAGTAAGCTGGCTTCTTATAAGAAATATAAACCATTTTTTAGCACTTGAGAAATGGTATAGTAGTGACATTAAAAATATTTGGTATATCCAAAATGACTTAAGAGCTAATGTCTTTGGAGTAAATTATAGACATCAGAATAGTTTTTGATTTAACAGTACACCATAAAAATTGCATTTACAATATATCACATCTTAATAGAAGTAAATTAAAAAATTTCCTGTTTACCAATAAGTATAGGAAAACAAACAAACTTAAAAATTTAGGCTAAAAATTCCAAAGTAATTTTACCCCATTCTGCTGCTTCAAAAGCAGCTGTCCACTATAATAAGGAACACATCTTACCTCTGCTAAAGATTTGACCACTTCTTGTTGTAGCTGAAGCATTTCCAGTTTTGATTGTTTCATTTTGTTCATTTGTTAGTAGAGGGCTCAGGGAAGAGGGTCATAAAAACCTCTCCAGAATGACCTTAATGAGAGTGTGTCTGTCCTGTGCCATTGTTTCAGCAGTCCGCTAATGTATAGAACGGGTAACAGTACGGCTTCTCGGCTGCAGTCCCTCACTCTTCCTACTGTGGAGTCAATAGGCATCTGAAAATACATAATGAAAGTAATTCAGCATACTGAAGGCTTCTTGTCTCCAGGCAGCCTTTAGATCCAGTCTTTCTGAAAAGGAACGCTGCTTTTCAGAGGAGAGTCTGCTCTGAGCAGCTTTTGCAGAGTGACAGCCTACCTTGTCGCTTCTCCCCACTGCAGAGAGATGCAGTGCATTCACTAATTTTGATTGGCCGGTTGTGTTGGTTTAAACTGCTTCCTATGTATGGAAGGGCTCCCCCCACACCCCACTTTATATAAGGATGCTGTTTAAAAGGCTAAGTTTTTAAGTGGTTGTTTGTTGCTCTTAAATGGAATATGAGCAAATTGGTCTTTTTAAAAATGTGTATTTTGCTCTGATTCATTGATTCCCCAGTGCCAAACACAAGAAAATAGGGGTTTTTTTTTTGTTGTTTTTTTTTTTTTTGTATGTATATGTGTGTGAGAGAGGGGATTACAGAGTAAAAAATGTTGCATTTTAAGGCTGGCTAACTGGATTTGACTATTTTAGTAGTTGTGTGTGCTTTGGGTTGAGGTTCTTTGTTCTACAGATAGAAAGTCCTGTGTCTTTACAGTGAACCAGGTTTGATTTCAACTAGTTTATTTGTATTCAAGTCATCTCTTTGTATTTCAAATCGTGACCATCTCATCATTTTGTGTCATCTTGACTTCAATATTCATTCACTGAGATATTCCTTCATGGACTTAAGGTGGTTATAGCATAAAACATTTGTAAATATTCCATTGCTTGCATGGTGGTGGAGCATAAATATGAATAATTTGTTTCAGTTTGGGGAATGGTAATCTCAGTCCTCACCTGTGCTTATATTTTTGTGTAATGATCATTTGCTATTAATATTTGATCTCACTGGGCTATTCCTATTTTTGAAATGAACATCTTTCTTAAACGTTGTGTATGGTGATTGTTAATACTGCTGGTAAATGTGTATGGTAAAGGAAAAGGTGAGGTCCTCATAGGCTATACAGCTAAGCTATTGTAAAATGATTGTAAAGAAACAAAAGAATGTATAAAAACAAAATATATTCATTTAAAATTAAATTTCTATGTTTTGTGGGTACTTTTAAATATATTTCTATTCTTGTTAGTGAGGACACATACTTTTTTTAGATGTATATATTTAGATATATGTTGTGATTAGGTTCTTTTTAAAATTACACTTATGTGTGTATATGTGTGTGCCTGCCATGGTACACATGTCATGGTTAGAGGACACCTCTCAGGAATTGGTTCTTTCCTTCCACCAGATGGGTTCTGGGGATGGAACTTAGGTTGTCAGGCTTGGCAGTGAGCAATGTTACCCACTGAGTCTAAGAGGAACACATTGCTGATGGCTGTACTATTAATGTATTAATCATTACCTATTTCCAATATCTTAGAAATAGTCTTGAGTTTTCAAAATGTATCCTAGATTTTTTTTTTTAAATTTTGTTATTATAGAAGCTGGCAGTGTTGGCACATACCCTTAATCCCAGCACTCAGGGAGTCAGAGACTGGTGGGTATCTGTAAACTTAAGGCCAACTGGTCTACAAAGCGATTTCCAGGACAGCCAGAGCTGTTGTTATACAGAGAATCCCTGTCTTGGGGAGGGAAAAAGTGGAGTGTGGTGGATTGAGGATTAGCTCAATGATAGAGTGCTTAATTAAGGCCCTGGGTTTTGTTTTTTTTGTCTTCAGCTCCAAGTGGGGGCAGGGGGTTGGGGTGGGGAACAACAGAAATATATCATTATAATTAATTTTTTATAATTTTGAAAAGTAATATGATTTTTTATAATCTTTGATGGTCAGTGGTCAAGCTTTACTGGTGAGTAGTTGATAAGTACATAAGGTTTGAATTGCATTTCTTTAGAAATTGAAAGTAATATGGACGTTTTGTTGTGTATTGTGAAAAATTACTGCATAGCTTTGTATTGTAAGATTTTGGTAATGCTAAAAATGAAAATGTTGTGCTATTTATTATTCATGCATTTTTCAAAGTTATGGAAAAAGATCTTGTTAGAGTGCCAGATATGTTAAAGACAGATGATAAAAAAAAATATTATTTTAAAGTAAAAAATAAAGTCAGAGGGAACACTTTAGCATCAGCTGAGAATTATGATTGGAATATAGAAACTATAAACATAATAAAAAATCTATATAGTGTTTCCCTGCCAGAGAGTTGTTTGCTTAGGTTTATTATCAAAATATCTTGATTAAGTAGAAGAAACAAAGGCAAAGAGAGATCTGTTGGCTTGCCGAAGTCTGGGTATGTTGTACCAGTTCATTAGAGCCCTGTAAGCCACTGTTTGAGCTAATGGGCCTGTCTCCTTGGAATTATAAAAGTATATGCATTTAACACTGGTTGACCTAAGTTCACTCTCTAATTCAAGCAACAGTATAGCGTTGGTTTTTGTTGTTGTTGAAGGATATTTCTGTGCTTCTCTTCTCTCTTAATGGAATAACTTTTCTAAGTTATAGTCAGATTATTTTGAGAAACAAAATCTGAATTTTTTGTAAGTAGTAATTGTAGCATAAAAGCTCAAGTATGGACATTTCTGTGCATTCCCTGTACAACTGAGCTGTTATTAAAGATACATGAGAAGCCACAAATAGCAGTTTTTAAAATACAATACTTAGTCTAATATTTTTTGCATTATTGAAGCCACAAATTTGTTTGGTACTTGTATGTTTCTAAAATTTTCACAAGGTAATTTAAAACCCTCTAGTTTTTACTAATAAACTAATAACAGTAATAATAGATATTAGATTAAGAATCAGGTTAAAAAACTGGGTGTAATGGTACATACCTTTAATCCCAGCAAAGGCAGGTTGGGTTTCTGAGTTCAAGTTTAGCCTGGTCTACAGAGTGAGTTCCAAGACAGCCAGGGCTACACAGAGAAACCCTATGTGTAAGAAAATCAGATCATATTATTTTTATGAAAAATTGCATATCAAATTACATTTTAGAATTTATGAAGATTCTTGTTTCCATGGTATCAGGTTTTTTTCACACTTATGCACTTAATACAAGTATTCATATAAGCTACTAATTTGGAAAGATGCTGCAGCTGGTGATTTATTTTTTATAGGTAAAAGTTTCTTTTTTCTTTTCTTTTTTTAACTTTTATTCTTTGTAGATGCCACATGATGCGTTCTAATCCCACCTACCTCCCTGTCCACTTGCATCCACCCTCTGCCCTTGCAACCTAACCCCCCCACTAACCCCCCCACAAAAAAACTCAAAAGAAAATCCAAACAAAACAAAGAAGCAAACAGAATAAAAACAAAAAACAACAAAAAGAATTTTATCATGGAAGCTGTAGTGTGGTCCTTTAGTTCATTTATCTTTACTTGCCAGGTTCATTGTCACATGTCACCAGTCTGGCTGGAGGCCTCTGATTTCTGCTGCAGTATCACCAATGGGCTCTCACTGGGGCTGGTCTTGGTATCCTGTTATTGTCCTATTTTGGGGAGATCCTGCTGTTTTGGATCTGTAGGTTCGCCCCCTTCACATGCTCCAACAGTTCATGGTTATTGGGGTGGACCAGCTCATAGCCCTGGTTCTGGGTCTGGGTTGTAACTGGTTGGTCAGCCTGCCAGCTTTCCCTCATAGTTACTGCCTGGGTGAGCTCTCCAGCATTGCCTCGACTAGCTCACCTAATGCAACCTACAACAGCTGGTGATTTAAATAAAGTTTTATATTAAGTAATTTCATGGGTTGGTTCTTTTTACCTTAGAAACTGGGTGTGCAGTTTGCCTTTCCTAATGATAACTGAGCAGCATATGGGGATCTAACCTCCAAATACAGGTCAAAATTGTTTTCCAGAACTTATGTTTTCCTTCTAGTTATAAATATTCTTATTGTATATTCTTAATTCCTAAAAGTTTGTGGCTAGTTCTGATATTATACTTTTCATGAGTTTGTAAGTAAAAAATTCAGCTTAGTGAAATATTTTAATTATCCGTATTTGGGGGGAAAGTATATATGTAAAGGGAATTTCTATCCCAGAAAATCACTCTTGAAGCTCTATTACTCCAGAAAGAGTGCTTTCCAAAAGAATACTTAACATTGTCAACTCTGTTTCTGATACTGGAGCTCAGGGAAGAATGGAATTTTCTATTTCAAGCTAATTCAAAAATTTCATTTGACTTCTCAGTTTTAATTCTTACACAACAAATACTTTGTTAGGACAGTAGAAACGGACTGTCCTCTGCAATGTCAGTCCAGGAAGGAGTGGCCAGGGCTGTACCAATAGTATAATTCATTACCTGTAAGAACAAGTAAAAACTAAATCCATGCCTCTTTGTATCTCTTAAATATAGGCTGGGTGTGCTGTTGCATGCCAGTAATCCTTGTACCTCAAAGGTAGCTGTCAGATAACCACGGCTCACTTCCATTACTTAGTGACATGATAAATCTGAGACCAGCTAGGGCTACATATGACCCCATCTACACAGGTTTTGTTGATGACTATAGTAATTTTTTTTAATTTATTAATTTTATGTCTATGGGAGTTTTGTCTTCCTGTGTGTCTGTATACAGTGTGTGTTTAGTGTTCACAAAGAGCAGAAGAAGATGTTGGATTTTCTTGGACAGGAGCTACAGACAGTTGTTAGCTGCCATGGAGGTGCCTGGAATGAGCCCAGATCCTATGAAGACCAAGTACACTTAATACTGAGCCATCTCTTTAACCCTACTTATTATTTTAGACAGAGTTATACAGACAGGTGCTTGTTGTTTCCCATTGGTTTTTTTCCTTTTCTGTTGCTTTCTTTGCATAATTTAATTACTTAAGATATTTATTGTACAGTATCAAATCCATTTCCACCTTGAAGCTGTCAGTTTTGTCAGCTGTATTATATATTTAACAAAACTATATCAGGTTTTGTTTTCTGTGTGACATAACTAAATGGTTGCCTATGGTCCAGATGTCTTATTATTGTTGCTCTCAGAAAGGTGCCATTCTTTGTGTCTAGAGTTGGAAGGTGGGAAATTCTCTTGTAGTCTGTCATTCTACTACAGGTTCAGGAACATGCATTATCCTCCTTTACAAATATATGTTCAGTTGCTGCTGCTTTCTCATATCTGAATGGAGATATTACCTTAATAAAGTCCTGTTAGTATTTGGATTGTTGCTGTGGAGAATCATTAATGTCATTGGCATAGTGTCTGTGTTATTTTTCTCATGTTCACTTGTGGTTTATCACTTTTCTTTAGTTCTTTGCGTATACATCATGTGCATATTTTTCTAGATTTGTACATTATTATTACATTTTAATGCTATCAAAGCAATACCTAATTAAAAAATTCCAATTGCTTATTGCTAGGGTGTATGACAGCAGTCAGTTTTTGTTCATTGATCTTTGTGGTGGTTTGAATAAAAATGGCCCTATAGACTCATTGGGAGTGGCACTACTAGGAGGTGTGGCCTTGTTATAGGAAGTACGTCACTGGGGGTGGGCTTTGAGGTTTCAAATGCTCAGGTCCGGCCCAGTATCACTCTCTGTCTTCCTGTTGTCTGCTGGTCCTGATGTAGGCTTTTTCTCCAGCACCATGTCTGTCTACATGCTGGCGCTATGTTTCCTGCCATGAGGGTCATGAACTGTGAGCTAGACTGAAGTAAATGTTATCCTTTTATAAGAGTTGCCATAGTCATGCTGTCTTTTCCCAGCGATAGAAACCCTAGCTAAGTCAATCTTGTATCCTACAAGTCTATTACATTCATATGTTAATCTGAGAGCTTTTGAAGTAAATTACATAGACTTTTCTGTGTATAGACAATAATATCTGTACACAGGGATATCGTTTGCTTCTCCCAGAAACATACATGTTATATTTATTTATTTTCTCAGCATCTCTGATTTTAGATTGGATAGGAGTATATTTGGCAGCCGTCTGTCATGAGTCTTGAGCATCTCTGAATCTTCTTGCTGAATCTGACAAGAATGCAAGCTCTGACTGTTCTTTATCTGGTCTCTTTCCCAGGGATGTTCTCCCTTGAGGGATGAAGTAATGACTCCCCAGACAAAGAACAGATGGATAGATTTGCTCTGCTTGTTCTGAAAACGATCCATTTCCAACTTTGGTCTTCTTCAGCTGTGATAGAATCCCACATCATTCTAGAGCCCGTGGTAGAGGGCCATGTAGTTTTTATATCACATACCTTCTGTTTGTGTCTGTAAAATAGTAGCAGACTAGCATCGTGGCTTATAAGCAGACTGGATTGTATCCCAGAACCTTTACAATTTTTGATATTTTTGGTTCAAGGACGTGATATTGGCAAAGGTAATGCTTTGTGCTATTTTGCCTGTTTAAGGTAGAGCAGTTGTAAAGAGTAAGTCTTCAACGCTGCTGCTCTACCTGCTAGTGAATTTAGTGGAAGATGCAGTGGATAAAGCTGCTGGAATGGTGCTTTGGCTGTTGTTCATTCTCTAGACTGGGATGGAAGGGAAAATGTGAGTTCATGAGTGAGACAGCAAGCTGCAGGGACACAGGGCAGTGTGGTGTAGCCGTTGAATCAAGAGCTACAGTGAAAGGTGGCAATAGTGAGGATACAGAACTGAGTAGACTTATATGTGTTACATTCATCTGTTGAGCAGTCACCGTGAGAATTGGGTGTGGATAAAAAAGGGTTTCATATTGCTGCAGGTGTTCCTTGTGCCTGCATTCTGAGGTTTCCTTCTTTCCTTTTACTTCAAACTCAGCTGCCTAGGTAAAATCCAGGTGAGAGGAGCCTCCTGAAGAGGAAAGAATATACTCTTGTTGCTGGAGACAGAGATGTCTGTCAATTTGTGCAGACTTTGTGGGGGAAAGCTCAGTTGCAAGGAGGAGACACTGAGTCAGGCTAGAGCTGCAGCAGGAGGCACGGGGTTGGGGTAGAAGAGGGAGAATGTATCACCTGGTATGAGGAGCCAAAGCGAAAGAAAAGCCTTCCCATGCCAGAGTTCTCCCTTGCAAGTCTCCCACTCATCAATCCCTGGGCCAGAGACTAATGTAGCCTCTTAGAGGCTCTGATTATAGTTGCTCTGTTTGTTCAATGTCTTGTTCTGTGATTTGCAGGCAAGTAGCAACTGCTCAAATTCAAAGAAGCTGAAGTATGGCTGGGGCCTCAGGACCTACCCATTGCTCTTATTCTATTATTCTGACAGCTCTGCTGGATAAATATTTAATGCTGTGATTTTGATGTCCTTATCTAGATAGTATGGATACTTTCAGATTTTAAAGGTGACTCTCACAGTAGTGGTTTACTACATGTCAAGAAGTATTTACAAAAACCCAATAGAAAGAAGAGAAATCACAGCTAGTTCAAAAGCCTAGTGGCTCCTGGAGAACTCAGACTATTTCCCAGTACAGCAGTGCTGATGTGGGATATCCTGTATATGTGATGCTTTTATTAGTTGATGAATAAAGCTTTTTCAGCCAATAGCTTAGCAGAGTGAATCCGGGTGGGAAATATGAACACACACACAAACACACACACACACACACACACACAGAGAGAGAGAGAGAGAGAGAGAGAGAGAGAGAGAGAGAGAGAGAGTAGGCAGAGTCAAAGAGACGCCATGTAGCTGCTGAAGGAGGCAGATGCCATTTAGCTGCCCAAGAAGCAAGAGGTAACAAACAACAAGCCTCATGGTAAAATACAAAATAATAGAAATGGGTTAATTTAAGATATGAGAGCTAGCTAGAAATATGCCTGAGCTGTTGGCTAAACAGTATTGTAATTAATATAGTTTCTGTGTGATTATTTGGGTCTGGCGACCAGGAAACCAACAAGCAGTCTCTGTGTTTACACAGTGCCACCAGCCTGACCCAGCTACCAAGTACACCTCCCCCACTCTCTCCTTGCCACCTCCCTCCCTTCCCACCCTTTTCTTTCTCTCAAAATTTTTATGCTGTACTGGGGATTGAACATAAACCTCATCATACTAGGCTAGTATCATTGAGCAATGAATTGTAAAATTCTCTTTATTTGAGATAGTTTTATTATGCTGTCACACTGGCTTTTAATGCCTATCTCTAAAGTACTAAACTTAAACTATTTCCTCATTAGTTTTGTTTGTTCCTGTGCTAAAATTTGAAGCAGGCTGTAACATGAGGACCTGCTTGTTGTTGGGGTTTCTGTCCCTCCTGGTCCCCACAATCATTAAGTCTCAAAGAAATCACACAGAGGTCTATATTAGTTATTAACTGATTGGCCTAGTAGCTCAGACTTCTTATTAACTCTTATAACTTATATTAACCAATTATTCTTGTCTGTGCTAGCCACATGGCTTGGTACCGTATTCAACTGGTGGGAATGCAAACTTGTGCAACCACTTTGGAAATCAGTGTGGTGGTTTCTCAGGAAATTTGGGATCAACCTACCTCAGGATCCAGCAATACCACTCTTGGGAATATACCCAAGATATGCTCAATCATACTACAAAAGCATTTGTTCAACTATGTTCATAGCAGCATTATTTGTAATAGCAAGAACCTGGAAACAACCTAGATGCCCCTCCATGGAAGAATGGATAAAGAAAGTGAGGAATATATACACATTAGAGTACTACTCAGCGGTAAAAAACAATGGCATCTTGAATTTTGCATACAAATGGATGGCAATAGAAAACACTATATTCTGAGTGAGATAACCCAGAACCAAAAAGATGAATATAGTATGTACTCACTCATTTGTGGACTCTAGCCATAAACCAAGGTCATTAAGCCCATAGTTCACAAGCACAGAGAAGCCGAATAACAAGGTGAACTCAAGGAAAACCATATATAGATCCTCCTGGAAATAGGAAGCAAACAAGATTGCAGGGCAAATAATTTCCTTGAGACGTTAAGCTATGAAAACAAGTTGCCATAAAGACAGTTTGGTTTATAATGCCTGCAGTTTGCAAATTTCTAATTCTGCCTGGGTCAGTTATTACACTTGATATGGCATCATGTCCATATATGCATGTGTAGTGAAATTTGAAAATGGGAGTTTTCAGTATCCATAGTAGCTTTCAGTTGTGAAAATGTGTTCTGTGTTTCAGCTTGAGGACTGAAGGGTTATCCCTCATCCTACCCCACCCCAAGTCACATCTCCACTTCTTTCCTTAGCTCTGTGAGCTTTTCAGTTGTGTTCACAGAGAGTTGCTACCCATCTCTCAGAGTTTCTGTGTCCCTATGCTCACATGATTCACGATGCGCTTTGTGCTGGTACTGTATCCTACAGTGCCTGCTGGCCCTTCCTAAGCTTAGCCTGTGCGAGGTGCATTCATGGACTGTGTCCTTGCTCTTTGTGACCGTGTGGTGAAGAAGGACTTGCGGATGGGTATGATTGCTTTTGCATATGTAACCTCCATGGATTCTTATATTCCTGTTAGCACACACTCACTTAGCCTTTAGTAAATTAATAAACATGTTACCTAAATAGTCTTCCTGGTGTCTGCTTTTAACTTTTCTGGGTACTCAGTTGCTCCTGTCCAATGTGTCCCTCAAGCCAACCATCTTTTCTGAGGATCTGGGCTGATTGGTACTCTGACTCTTGCTGCCTGACAATTCTGAGAAAGGTTTGTATCTGTAGAGAGCTTATCTTTCTGTTGTCATGAATGTGAACTGTGTCATTTCCAGTTCTTTCCATCCATTTGGAAACTGGAGTAACACCTACTGGGATTTCATTTGGGTTTGTATGGAATCTATAGATCTTTATGTTAGCTCTTCTGACCCATTGATGCTTATGTCTCTAACTTTGCATTGGTCACCTTTCATCTCTCACAGAATGGTTTTTACAGTTCTCGTGGATGTCAGGTGAAATTCTGAATTCCAGTTTTTTTCATAATACTCTTTAGAGTATTTGGCCTTTTCCATTTACTGAAAACTCTCTTTTTCCTTATTTAATCTATAGACATAGAAAACTTGACAGACTGAGTTTTGAATGTTGAACTAACCAGGTGTTTCTAGGTATTGAGTTTTGAATGTTGAACTAACCAGGTATTTCTGAGGTTTGCCCTACTTGGTCGTGATAGAGTATTCCTTTTGATATTTTATGATTTTATTTGAGATTATTTTGATACTCTTTTGCCTGTCTGTTCATGAGGCACTTTTTCCCCCTTAGTATGTGATCAATACTACATTATCATTGCAAACTTGGGTATGTTTTATTTTATATCACTTATTTCAGCGTGTTTTCTCACAGAATTTAATCTGTGGATCAGGCTGACCTCGAACTCTCAAAGATCCACCTGCTTCTGCATACTGATTGCTGGGATTGAAGACATGAGCCACCACTCCTGGCAAACATGCTTATATTTCTATTGGCTCTTTAATGAGGACATGTTTTTAGTCAAGGTGGAGTTTTGAAGTCCCCAACTATGATTGCCGATTTGTTGCTTTCTTTTTTCACTTTTCCCAGCTTTAGCTTCATGTGTCTGTATACAGAATGTTCACATTTAGAGTTGTTATCATACAAATGTTTTATCCCTAGTAGAAATCCTGGTGTTAGTTTCAGGTTTGTTCTGTGTGGTTTGCAGTACTTATATTTAATGTATTATCTGTGTACCTTTAAGGTATTTTTTTCTGTTGATTAATATCTGTTGATTCATACCATATTTATGCTGCTTATTTTACTTATGTTGTAAGAACTTCAAAATATTTCATTGCTATTTTTGCTTAGCCAGTCATTTTTTAAACAAATCTTAACTTTTTTGTTTGTTTGTTTGTTTGGTTGGTTGGTTGGTTGATTTTTTTTCAAGGCAGGGTTTCTTCTCTGGGTAGCTCTGGCTGTCCTGTCACTCTGTAGATCAGGCTGGCCTCAAACTCAGAGATTTGCTTGCCTCTGCCTCCTGAGTGCTGAGATTAAAGGCATACACCACTACTGCCAGGACTGATTTCTTTAAATACTTAAATATTTACAATTTCTGTCTCTTTTCATGTTTTTTTGTGCAGAAGAAACTAGTGTGGGTATTATTTTCATTCTGAAAGAATGAAACTTTTTTTAGCAAAGGATTGTTGGCAATAAATTCTACTTTATCTGAAATATATTCCTTGAGTTTTCATTATGTTTTGCTTGATGTAAAGGTCTGTACTAACTCTTTTGCTTAGGTAGTATTTAGTTTCTGATATTTGTGGTGTCTTTATTCTTTGTTTCTTCTTTCTGTAATCTGTCTTTCCCCTGTGGATCCTTCTAAGTGTTCATTTTGCTTTATTGTTTTTGTAGTTCATTATGATGTGCTTTGTTGTTTATTATTGCTGATTTTGGATTATTGCTGTTTTTGGATATGTGCTTTTGATGTAGTTATTATTGCTGATGCTAGACTTTTTAAAAAGTCAAATTAAAAATATTTTGTATCTTCACTTTTTAAATACCTTTTAAGCTCTGGTACTGTCTTGCATAACACAGAACCTTTTTTTTTTTTTTGGAGGAAGGAAGGATCAGTTTGGGTACTTTTACTTCTGGATCTGGACGTATGGATCTTCTGTTTACAGAGTTTAATGTGTTGCTAAAATCTTGTATTAATTATTCAGTTTGAATATTTACTTTTCAGCACAAGAAATTTATCCAATTTCTCTCCCTATTCCTCTCTCTGTAATTCTTCAGCCCCCTTCACCATTTTAAAAAGATTTTTTATGTGTGTGCATGTTTTTCCTGCACATATATATGTGTGCCATGTGTGTGCAGAATCCACAGAGGCCAGACAAGGGCATCAGCTCTCCTCGAACAAGTTGCAGACAGTTGTGAGTTGCTGTGTGAGTCCTGGGAACTATACCTGAGTCCTTTACAAGAACAGCAAGTGCTCCTCACTTCTGAACAGCCTCTCCAGCTTCTCTCCATCTAACTTTTTGAGGGAGGATCTCACTGAACCTGGAACTCACTGATTTGTCAAGGCTGGGTAGCAGTGAGCTCCATGAATCCACATGTCTTTGCCTCCCTAGTTCTGGAATTACCGATAATTGCCACCATGCCTGGTTTTTATGTGAGTACTGGGGATCCAAACTTGGCTCCTCATGCTTCCATGGAAAGCACTTAACTCATTGAGCCTTTTCCTTATTCCTTGATAAATTTTTATAGTTCATCTATTGTGTTCTTTTTTTCCTTTATGAACTAATTGTTTTATATATATATAACTTAATATCTTTCTCTCCTAATTATTTCATGTTTTGCATATTGATATTTCTGATAATGTTTTGATGGATATTGGTCTTTGTACTAATTCCATTATACTATGAATGGAATTTTGTCTTATTTTATTGAATGTTATACTTTGTCAGTCAGGTACCTCCCTGATAGTAGACTTCCTGATGATTCTTTGCCTGGCCTTTCTGAATCTCTTTGTATGGATTTATAATTTCATAGTCACTGAATATTTAAGAGGCCCTATATAGGAATTCATGAAAATATGTATTCTCCCCCCTCCCCCCCAAAAAAGTACCATATAGAATTTTCTGGAAGTTTCTTTAAAAGTTTCTTTTTCTGTTTAACCTAGTCATAGAATTTCATCTCCCCTAACTTTCCTTAAACCTGTCTCGTAAACTCATTGTACTCATCATATCTGCTGGGATTTTTCTCTTACATGATAGTTTCCCTAAGTATGTTTGGCATTAAACTGGGTAATTATGTCATAAAGCTCGTTCATTGTCAGGTGTGGTGGTGCACATATCCAATGGGACCATCCACTGGAGCATGGTCAGCTGACCAGGGTTCACATCCTTAAAGACAACGAATGGTCAACTATTAATAGGTCCTTGGTTAGAGGTGTGGGTTTATATTGTGTGAGATAAAACACAAAACATATTTACTCACCCCAGAAAGGGGGCCTATGACAGACCACAATATGGAGGCCACCAAAGTTCTACTTGGTGAACCAATGAATTTTATTGGAGTTACTTAGAGGACTATAAGAGTATATATAAGCAACTGTATGAGTCAATGGTTACATACAGACATGAAATGATTCAGACAGTTGCATCATCAAAGCCATCCCTATATTAATGAAAGTTCACAAAAACTGGAAACCTTGAACATACTACACAGCCAGGTGGTTCACTTGATCTGAACTTCTTCTAGGCAATTCAGCTGGTCTTTGTTTCTTCCAGGTAGCTGGGCTGCTTAGTCTTCACATTTTGGTTCATCTGAGTTTATCTAAGCAGTCTTCATTGCTTATGCACTCTTGGAGAGGGACGGATTTAGTGAATCTGTTATATTTCAGAGACTTCTTGAAGGTATTTTGAATTGTTTACTTCCTGTCTTAATGAAGCTTTCCTGCAGCATAAAATTTTGCCTTCCCCTTAAACAGTGATTCTCACTTTGTAGGTCACATATCAGTTATCCCGCATTTTAGATATTTACATTACGATTCATTACAGCAAAATTAATTGAAAAGTAGCAATGAAATAATTTTGGGGTCTCCACAGCATGAGGAAATGTTTTAAGGGGCTGTGTTATTAGGAGGGTTGAGAACCACTGCCCTGTGACAACCTGTTGTTCACCTCCTTATACACATTGTCTCCTAAAATATCCTGTTTTTCCACTTTCTGTTTACTCTCTGTCTTAAGTTTCCTTCCAAGATGGAAGGTTTAATTCTGGGCAGAAACTTGTATGCTTGTGTGTGTCTCCTTCACCAATGCTGGAAGGTTTACTGGCTCAATCTTCTGTAAGTAACCACAGCTGCTATGAGTTCCTGAGCCATTTTTGACCATGAATATTCTTATATCTCCACTACCCTATTAAAGAAAAGATCATGATCATGACTGGAGAAAAAAATCAAACCTATATATCTGTACAGGTTTATGTCTTTTCAAGTTTATTCCTTTTAACTGCTAGTAAATTTATTCTTCTGCCTCCCGAGTGCTGGGATTAAAGGCGTGCACCACCACTGCCCGGCTCCCATCTTTAACTTCTGTGTCAATCAGAGATAAATGCATAATTTTTTTATTTTAAGCCCAGACTTCCTCCTATTCCTGCCTGCTTTGTTCTCTGCAATTTATTCATACCTTGTTCTTTGTGCTCTCGCATGTTTTATCTTTACCACCGTACTATTGTAGTCTGTCGAAGATGTACAGAGTTCTCACTTCCTGTTGATGTAAATTTTGTACCTATGCCATCCAAAATTGGTGATTTTCATAAAAAGCCACAACTCTTTGTCTGAAATATTTTTAATTAAGTTTAATTGCAAATTAGAAAAATAAGCTTTAAAGTGTAATAAAGATTAGAACTATCAAGTGTTTCTATGATCAAGTTTTTATACTCATTTTATGTGTATTTTGGCATTTTTTTCCTCTTCATAATGTTTTCCTCATTGACAGTGTGTAAAAACTAATGAATTAGGACTTCTTAAATAAAAATAGTCAGCATTAGGAAGTAAACTTACTAAAAGGCAAAATGTCAAGAATAGGCTTTTTTTATATTTTTAATTTTAGGTATTAGACTAGATCTAGGCAGTGCTGTAATCGTCACCTCACCTCTACTGTTGTGCTTCTCTTCCACACAGCCTTCAACACAGCCATTGCCCCAACATAGCACTGCTTTATCTTCTTGTTGTATTGATGATTTGGTTTGTCTTGGCAAATAAAACAAAAAAAAATATTATTTTTTGTTATTATAGAGTTTAAAAAAGCTATCAATTGAACTAAGTAGCAGTGGCTTCTTAAGGATAATTTTTATACTTAGAAGCATGAAAGCCAACAGGTCTTTTAAATACAGATAAATTATTTACATATATATATATACATATAAAATCTTCAAGAGTAAGATTACTTATGAAGACTAAAGATACTTGAAAAAAAACTACATGTTCTTACAACAATTTGTTCCATTCTTTTTTTCCTGTAACACAGTTATTCCTCCCCCGCTCCCCACACAACAGATTTGTACTGTAAGAATAGTATCATGGTGCAGCCTGTAGCTCCCAGAGGTAAAACACACAGTACTAAATTTCCATCTGTAGATTTTAGTTTTCATATTTCATGTTATTTCCTGATTTAAAGTCAAATTTGAAATGAATTTAAGCTTTCAAGGACTAAATTTCTGTTGGCTTTTCTTAAGTAGTTACACAGTATACTAGTTAGTTACTCTGTAGTTGGGTTAGACATTTTGTTACATGCAATTAATCATCGATTATTTCCATTTAACCATATTCACCATCACTTGGAAGTTACTTTGTGTCTTAAATTTTAATTGACTACTTTTACTTGTTTAGCTTTAAAATGATTGTTAACTCTGGTTACATGTATGCATTCCTGGCAAGCCTGGAACTTCCTTTGGAGACCAACTTGATCTCTGCCTCTGCTTAGGCGTGCTGGGATTAAGAGATGCTACTACCATCACTCACAAGACTACCATCAAGTTCAATATAAATAGTGGTGTCAATTATTTCAGATTGTTGAATAAAAGAGCTCATTATATTAGAATAGAATGTATGATATATTATAATTTTTTGAATATGTGATATAGCAGGGATATTTCAGTTAAAATTATAAAATATAATTGGTGCACTGTCTTTAGAAAGCTGAATAGAACCTTGTTACCTGAGGAAATTACTCTGTGAAAACATTAGGTAATTTAATGTTGAAAGTTTTGACTAATTATAACTTGTCTTAGAAGATCCTTAATTTGTAGTGGTTTATTTTCTATGCCAAGAACATGGAACACATTTGGTGTTACTGATGTTTAGGAAGTGGAATCATTTAGATAATGGGTGAATATAACCCTGCCTGTTGGTCTCTCTTAATTTTCTCTAGTCCTCAGGTTCTATATATATTAACTCCCAAGACTCATATAAAAGTGGGAGAATTCTTGCACTTCCTAACACCTAAGTTTTTATGAATATTATATCACTAGAAGGTATTTATGTCTTACTTTCAGCTGTAGTTCTTACTCACTTTCATGTGGGAATGTGATGTTGTCTAGGACATTATTGTAAGTGATAGAAAATCACTCTAGGGTGTCTGTCTGTGTGGCCAGACCTTTTACCACTATTTAGTACATTCTTTGTCTCCTTGTTTGTAAGGTACTATGGGAACAAGGAAAATAATGAGTTTGTAGTTCAGTTAGACTAACTTACCATGATGTCTGTAGTGGGCAGTCTTTTGGACCATCAACCAGCTCCCAAATCAAGACACAGATGCTTATTATTAATTATGAATGCTTGACCTTTTCTTATACGTGTCCCACTTGATATTACAATTTATTTTTAACATGTTTCTATTCATCTACATTGTGATTTAGCTTTTTACCTTTCTTTCCTTCTGTATGTCCTACTCTATGTTTTGCTGACTGGCAGCTGCCTGACTGGCTGACCCTGGGCGGCCCCTCTCTCTCTCTCTCTCTCTCTCTCTCTCTCTCTCTCTCTCTCTCTCTCTCTCTCCCCCCCCTCTTTCTTCTTTGTTCTTTGTTCATTCTCTTCTCTTTCTGTCCTGTAGACAGTTTTTTTGGGGAGGATTGTCAAATCACAAAAAAATGACATGAAGACATATTGTTAGTTATGAAAACTTGGTCAATAGCTTAAGCTTGTTTTAACTAACACTTATAACTTATACTAACCCATTTCTGTTTATCTATGTGTTGCTACATGATTGTGGCTTTACCTCTCCTCCTACATGCCTGTTCCCTCTCTGTCCACTGGTGACTTCTAACATCTCTGTTCTTCTTCCCAGCCTCCTCTGTGCCTGGAAATCCTGCTTAGCTAATGGCCGTTCTGCGTTTTATTAAACCATTAACAGTGACACATCTTCATGGTGTACAAAAAGATTATTCTACAACATTTCCCTCTTTTTGCCTAAATAAGAAAGGTTGTAAGTTCAACAAAGTTAGACAGTATGCAACAAGAACAATTATCAAGTAAGGATTACATTTACAGTATCCAGTCCATTTGTATTTGGCAAATTCAGAGAAAATACTCTATTATTAATCCTATCTTGGTAAGTCCAAAGTTTTGTACCTAATTTACCTTCTGTCTTAACTAATTGTATAGTCTTCAACTTCATCAAGGAGCATGGAAGGATATAATATTACCTGAGTAAGCAAAAAGTGCAGTGCAAGCACCACTCCTAAACCATACAAATGATAGGAACATCTGGTTGCCTGGACAGTCAACCAAGGTTCCTCTGAAATGTTGGGGCATCAATCTTTGGCCTATAAGCCTAGAATGTCTTGCAGACCTTTATGTGAAGCAGGAAATTTGAAGGACTCTCCCACCTTGTTTTGGCAAAGTTCAGCAGTTGCTTTCTTTTGTATCCTCCATAATATCTGGCAGAGTTTTCTATGAAGCAAGGATTATGAAGGACTGTCCTCCTCTGTTTTGGCAAAGTTCAACAGTCTGTTACTTTGTGTCTACTTTGTATTGCATACAGTCAGTAGTCAAGGCAAGACCTGTTTTTTGCTCAAATGCCTACCTTTACCACAATAAAAGCAAACTCCATATGGAAGTTCTTCAGTGCCCATCATCTTTTCTGAAGTAAATTGGTGTTGGAAGGAGCAGATGTGTCTCACTGTTATGAAAAACCTTAGGTCATTCAACATCTTAAATACCATATTCTATAAGTCTTTGAAGTGTTTGAAGATCACCTGTTTATCTAAAATATATCCCTGTATGACCTTGAAAACATACCTAACATGACTACAAGTTTGATTATTATAGATGCCTAACTACTAACCTGCATTTTATAACTTATATTTTTAAATTAGCTTCATATGCACAATATCCCAAACAAGAATAGAAACATGCATTTAGTATAACATAATAACTTTAAATTTTATCAATATACACATAAGTGTACCAACTAAAATATTTGAGAGTAATGATTGTTCAAAAGTAGTCTCAACAATCTAACCTTTTATCTCATCATTTTTGTACTTTCCCCCTTTTGTTCTTAAGAAAGAGATCCCTGAATCTAATATCCTTTATTTTTTTCCTGACCATGATCAATAACAATTTGTAGCCAAGCCCCCTAAACAATGACAAGCATCCATATCCCACCACCACATGATCAAAAACAACAACAACAAAACCTGCCCATTCTACTTCTTGGGAATGTGGACGTTGTGTTCTCTAGACTGCTTCATGTTGTCTGGGGGTGCTGGCATCTTTTGGGGACCCTGATAAAATTAGTATAATAGTCAAGTCCTGTCTAAAGCAGTCTGTGATGCTAAACTATCTCAGCCAGCAATCTTGCAGTTGTTCTGGATGCAGACCTCTGAGATAACTGCAAGAGGGACTCTGAGAGACCAGATCACTGGGCCACCTGTTTTCATTGGTATATGGTCCCTTTGTTCTGAAAATACACACATTTTTAAAGGTAACATACATATTTGCACTAACACAAATATGGACTGTGTGTTGTACACAAGTCAGCCAAAGATGATTTTTTTTTGTTTTATGTTTGAGCAGGTGAAATATATATCACCTGTCTTATAGTTTTTCTATGTTTATTTCTTTATGTCTGTAGACAGGATTTTCAGGGGATCTTTTTCTGATCAAATCTGATCTCTGTCAACCTTGAGTGAATCCACAGCCTTCTGTTTCCTCTGGAAACAAAAACATAACCTCTTCCCCAATGCAACAAAAATACTTGATTTCATAATGGTTTTTTTCTATGACTGTCTATACCCATTTTTTTCAAGCATACACACATTTTTAAACATAGTGTAACCTGTTTAGAGGTCCTCCCCACCCCATCTGGATGTGGTGTTCTCTGATCTCATGAGGCAGATTGTAAGATGCTATGCCAGCTGCCAGCATGGCTCAGCCTTGTCCATGGTGCTGACAGATGGCTCCAGCCTGCAGACACTCTCTATAGCTTAGCCTGTCTGAGAGACTGTGGTCACCACAAAGCCTCCTTTGACTCCTGTGTTCTGAACTTTAAAAAAGAAAAGAAAAGAAAAGAAAAAAAGCCTTCTCAGGCCATATGTGGATATATGTGCCCCAGATGTAGTTGGATAATTTTGGGGGCTGCCAGCTCACAAAAAATAACTTGGAGACTTACTAATTATGAACACTCAGCTGATAGCTTAGGCTTCTTTCTAACTAACTCTTCTAACTTAAATTAACCCATTTCTATTCATCTACATATTGCCATGTGACTTGTGGCTTTACCTCTTCTCCTGAATATCTGTTCGCTTTCTGTTCAATGGTTTCTCCTCATGTCTCCGCCCTTTTCCCCAATAGAAGCAGTTGGGTTTAGAGAAAAGTATGGCTGACTTGGCAGAATGAATGACTTACCACTTACCCTGAGTTCCAATTCTTACTAGAAGTTGTTTTGTGAGGGATGATAGAGTGTCACTTGGGATGTGATTGATTTTAGGTATGTATTGGACACCTAATCTCTAGTACTGACCTGTATCTGAGGATTTGGAGTCCAGTAAAAAATAGAAGAGAAGAGACAGATTTGAAAGTTGTTTCATATAGGTGGAAATTGAATATGCAGCATAAGAAATTCATTCTTCTAAGGAGGTGAAAGTGGTGATCTTTTTGAGCAGCTGTAGCGGAGGCCTACAGAGGGTAGTAGCTAGGAAGGTTGGAAAGCCATGGCTTTCATGTGATAGAAGCCAAGAGAAAACGATGGTTAGTCTTGCCATATATTGTGAGATACCAAAGAAAATAAGAATTGTAAAGTAGGCTTAGGATTTAGGAAATGAGTATTCTCTTTTTTTGAATCTCAGCAAAACAACACCAGAAATAAAGTGCTCACATAAGCACTGGGTCAGGGCACAAACACCAGAAATAAGGTTCTTAAATAAGCCCTAGGATCAGGGGTATCGGGGTACATGCACCAGAAATAAGGTGCTTGCACAAGCCCTAGAATCAGGGGGATCAGGGTACATGCACCAGAAATAAGGTGCTCACACAAGCACTGGGATCAGGGGGATCAGGGTACATGCACCAGAAATAAGGTGCTCACACAAGTCCTAGGATCAGGGGGATGAGGGTACATGCACCAGAAATAAGGTGCTCACACAGGCACTGCGATCAGGGTATATAAACTAGAAATAAGGTGCTCCCATAAACACTGGGATCAGGGCACACTTACTGAAGCATCTCTTCTATAGGACCCATTCAGTGAACAAATGATTCTAGATGCTAAACTTTGAAATATTACCTTGTATGTGTGTGTATGGGAGGGGCAATGAAAAAGCAATGTATTTAAGAATAAAATTAATAAGGGCAATTAGTTTTGAGTCTGAAGTTATTCTCAAAATGTGATAACTGCAAATTTAGATTATAAGAGAAACGGACATCGGTGCTATATAGTATGAATGTGAAATAGCAGATTCGGTGCAAGCTCTACCAGGGTCTAGAGGGTCCATCTTGTGATTCTGCTACATACAAATGCTTATTAGCATTTCTTCTCGTATGTGTTAAATGTGTGAATCTCCAATTTACCTCATTTATATACCTTGTATATAAATGTGTATTCTTTAATGATTTTAGCAGTTTCACTCTGTGTGTATATATTAGTTATTTGTTGTAAAAAAAATCAAAAGTCTAAAACAAGCATTTATTAAATTACAGTTTTTAAATTAGTTCTCTAAGAGTTTCATTCAGGGTGTTTTGGTCATATGCACCCTTCCTCTCCCAGCTCCTTCCTGATTCATACCCCCTTCCCTGTCCACCAACTTTAAAACTCTGTAGCTGAGTTGGTGCTGTTCCAGCTTCACTGGATGTGTGCTCTCACCCTGGACAGCAGTTGACTCAGCAAGGGCTGCACTGTTTGAGAAAATGGTGTCCTGCTCTTCCAGCAGCTACAGGTGAGAATGTGCTCAGCTTCCCTCTTCATGCTGCGTACTGTCACAGCAGCTTTGAGTTCCTATGTACAGTTGTGCTTCTGTGTCTAGAGGAACCTGTTCCCTTGTTTTTGCTGGTGTCATAGGGATAATTATAGTCCCATGAACATCCATGCCTTATTTTCTAAAACACATGGGCATGATATATTAAAAAAAGAAAGTAAGATTACAGTTGCAGATAAGTTGGGGGTTCTCTGTGTGGGCTCAGCCTAATACACGAGCTCTTAAACATGGGAATCATTTTCAGCAGACGTCAGAAGAAATGAGTCAGAGAGATGAGGCAGAAGGATGTTCAGAGAGATTCAAAGTGTGAGATGGAGTAAGGCCTGTGAGCCAAGGAATGTGGGTGGCCTCAGCAACTGATATTCCCTACCTGATAGCTAGCACAGAGTTAGGGAACGCAGACCCAGAGGTATGTGGAACTTAATTCTGCCAGAGACCTGAAGGCACATATTCTTCCCAGGACCTGTAATAAGTAATGGATGTCGCCAACACCTTTCCTGCCTTTTGATACCTAGAGCAAAGAAAGAGGTTGAGTCCACTGGACTTATAACTTATGAAGCTGTAAGATGGTAAATTGTATTGTTTTAGGCATTTATTTTTTTTTAAAGATTTATTTATTATGTATACAACATTCTGCCTTGATGTATGCCCACACGCCAGAGGAGGGAGCCAGATCTCAGTACAGATGGTTGTGAGCCACCATGTGGTTGCTGGGAATTGAACTCAGGACCTCTGGAAGAGCAACCAGTGCTCTTAACCTCTGAGCCATCTCTCCAGCCCCCGGCATTTATTTTGTTATATTTAGTAATAATAGTTAATAATACACACGTCAGGAAACTCAAACATCACTTCAGTGGTTCTAGCTCAGGGTCTCATGACATTGCAGTGAATCACGTCCAGGGCTGGAGGAAATACTGCCTCCCGGTGATTGTGGGTAGGCCTCAGTTCCTTACCCTAAATTCTTTATAGTTAATAGCATGGCACCTTTCTCAGAAAGAGTTAGGTAGGGTCAAGAGACAATGAGATCATGTTGATATACAAAGTAGAACCCACTGACAATTGGGGCAGACTGAGAAGCCAATGATAATGGCACTGGGATTTGTCTCTACTGCATGTACTGGCTTTTTGGGATCCTAGTCTATTTGGATGCTCACCTTCCTAAGCCTAGATGGATGGGGGGAGGGCCTTGGACTTCCCACAGGGCAGGGAACCCTGCTATCTCTTAGGACTGGAGGGTAAGTGGGGGAGCGGGAGGGAAATGGGAGGAGGGGAGGAAGTGGAAATTTTGATTCCTAGTATTAATAAAGTAATAAAAAAAAACAAAGTAGAAGCCATACTGTTTTTATATCTTAACTGTGATGTATCATCATGTATAACTTACACAGAATGTTACCAGAAGGCAGAGTTTATTGGGAAGACAAGATAGATGAGAGGTACCATGGGATGTTTGTGTCTCAGATGACAACTGCCAGCTTACATATGATCTCATTAGACACAGCTAGTCAACTATTGAGTCTCTTTAAACTGAGGTTACTCATTCAAAACTGAAGTTTTACATTGTCTTTCTTCGAATCAACTTAAGCTAGTTTAAGCAAATAAAGGATTTTGTTTTGTTTTGGTTTTGTTTCCATAGGGGGCATAGATGCAGGGTCTTGTGCATGTTCAATAAGTTCTCAACCACCCAGCTATGTCCCAAACCAATAAAGGATTTTTTTAAAAAAAATATGTATTATAGCTAGCACTTGCCACTTTTGATTAAGAATTTTAAGATATTTTTAGGATAGTTTTAAGGAATACTTGAAAATAAACCGTCATTGCCTGATCTTTGCATAGATGATTGTTTCTGAGGCTGTCAGGTTTGGTCCTATCTTACGGATATGTCTTCTCAGTTTGCAGTTATATAGATTTAGGGGAGGGGTCTCCTAGAGGGCTGATCAGTTGTGCTGCTGTAAAGGATACCCATCTCATAGTCTTTTTGAATCAATGCAGTGGGCAGTCTGTGGGTGTTCACAGCAGGGCTGCTTATGTGCTCTTGACAGTTTGAGGACCAGTGCCCATGACAGTGTGTTTCTCTATTGCCTTGTCTCACACATGGCTGCTCAGTAGCTGTTGTTAAATGAATAGCTGATGTGGCAGTGTCATCACTGATCCATTTTAAAAATACTTTTCCACAAACACTAATCAGTCATCATAACTAATACTTTGAGCTACACCCGATATTACAAGACCAAAGAGTTTCTGTTTGCTCTAAAACTTGTTAGAGAATAAGAGAATCTATTTACAGCCACACATCTGGTGAAGGACTAGGTTGCAAAATGAAATGGAACTCAGCTCAGCAAAAACCTCAATGTATTGTAATGTAATGTACAATAGATTCAAATAGACATTTCTTAAAAAAAGACATAGGTGGTTAGCAGGTACGTGGGACAGTGCTCCAAGTCACGCATCACCAGACAGCTAGTTACTGCCTTATTCCACTTAGAATACCTACCTGAATAACTCCAAGGGCAGCAAGTGCTAGCTGGACTGCAGAGAGGAACGTTGTGGACCAGACACTGCTGGTGGGAATGTGAATTAGTATAGACACTGTGGGAGACAGTCTGGAAGTTCCCAGAAAGCTAAAAATAGAACTGCCTTGTGATCAGCAATGCCATGACTACAAAGAAAGTCAACATGCTGATGAGATACCTGCACTCCCATGGTTATGCAGCACTGTTCTCAGAGGCTGACATGTAATCAGCCATGTCTATCAGGTCATGAATGAACTTTTAAAATGTGCTACATATACGTAGTGGGATATTCTTTGTTTTGACACAGGGTTTCCCTGTGTATCCCTGGTTGTCCTGGAACCCAAAAGGTCATCTGTATCTGTAGCTATATCCATCTAGGTATGTGTGTTGGATATTAACTCCAGGCTTTCACATGCATGTAGCATATGTTCTCACACTGAACTACACAGCTCTAGACCCACCAAAGTCATTGTTATCACAGATCCAAAGTTTTAGGAATTTGTATTCACATTTTTCATTGCTGTGACTAAATACTTGCCAAGAAACAAATTAAGGATAGAGAGTTTGGCTTTCAATTTTAGGACACAGTCCATCATGGTGGAGAAGTCATGTGGCAGGAGCTTAAGGCAGCTGGCAGCGTTGACGTCAGTCAGAAGCAGGGAGGTGAATATGGTGTCCATATCTGTTTATTCCAGGGTTTATTCTAGCCTTGCACAGTGCTGCTGCTGGCATTCAGGGCAGGGCTTCCTTCTTTAGTAAACCTCTCAGCCATGTCCAGAGGCTTGTTTATTGAGGTATTCTAAATCCAATTAGATTGCCAGTAAAGACTATCCACAAAATTGTAGGTCAGGAACCGGGAACAAAGTCTGTATAGTTATCCTTCTAGCAGGTGGAAGATCAAAAACTAGGATGTCACAGCTTCTGAAAGTGCTTATTGTTTTTACTAATTTCTGCTAAATAGTCCAGAATTAAGTCTTAGCAGTCTTCTGACAATTGATTCATACAAACAAGTACCTTTTAAAGTACTATGTTCTAGATATTGCCATACTAAGTGCTACAGATCAACAGCTAGATCTCTATCCTCAGGGACTTTATGGGGTTTCCTTGTGTGGCAGTTAGATGTCTCACACATGAATATTTTTATTTATCCATATAAAGTGTACCAAATGAAAAGCAGTATTTTGAGGAAAATAACAGTTCATCTTGAACATATCAATTGTGAGGCCTTTTAGTTACCTGAGAAGATGGGGATGAGGTTGTAAATTAAGAGTGTATTAGTTGTGATAATGCTACAAGAAGCCGAACTTTGGTATGTAAAATGAATTTTAAAAAGTTTAAAAAGAGAAGCTGAGCTACTTCTGAGTGGAAGCATAGGTCCACCTGCAGGGCCTTTGCCAATGGCTTCTTTCTTCCCTGTTATGGTTTGCATAGGAAGAAGTATCAGACCTTGTTTCCAGCAGATGGATCCAATCACAGAGAATGAGTGAACCTTGGGGCGTACTTTCAGCAGTGGACTAATTTATTGGTGGCTTCCTAATCTGATGGCATTGTTGGGAAGGAAATGAAAACTCTTGGGAGCTGGCCTAGTTGGAGGAAGTAGGTCACTGGAGAAAGGCATCTTGTCCCTTCCCTGTCTCTCTTTGCCTCCTCATGATCATGGGAGGAACAGCTTTCGTTTACCATGCCTTTCCTCTATGATGCTTCTGCCATGTCTTTGTCCCCAAAGTAATGGATACAGCGGGCAGTGCTCTGGAACCACGAGCCAGAACAAAGCTGCCGCCCTTACTTTGTCTGCTCTCATGCTATTTGTCAAATCTGTTTTGACTATTCAGGGTCTCATGAGCTAAGTTTCAGGGTGGCTTTTTAAGCTCGGAGTGTTCTGGTCTCTTCTTGCACCTTCAAGGTTATGACAGGAGGTTTGACCCAGGGAGTAGCTATCTACAGGATGCTCAGCGTAAGATGTGGTTGCTGCACGTCCTGCCTAAACAACAGAATACTTAAGTCAGGATAATAGTTACTTGATGTTTCAGGTATGGAAGAGGTAATTGCTTGTTTGTTCTTTGTATCATGGTAAAGCAGTCTTTTACCTTCTTCCCCCTTTTTAGATTGGGGTGTGTAAGCATGGAAAATAAACACATGGAAAATAAACACGGGTGAATTCAGTATTCACTGGGTTGCCCTCCCAACTCTATTCTGTGTCTCTGTCTCTTTTGTATTTCTGTTTTTTCTGCCTAACCTTTCTAATCCACATTCCCCTACCCTAGAACATACGAACCCATCGAGGTTGGACCCGGACAGATGTCACCTCAACATGGGATCATGACAGATGGTTCCTCAGTGTAGGGCCTGACAAATTTCTACAAAATGCTGTTATTTTGTAGGGTGGTTTGACTTAAACATCAAATCTGTAGACCACTTTGAGTAGCATGGTCATGCAGCAGTAGTCTTTGAATCTGAACAGTGAATCTTTTCCTGTTTATGAATAGCATCTTTAACTTATTTCAGCCATGTTTTATAGTATTTAGGCTATAAGTCTTTTACCTCCTTGGTTAAGTTTATTCCTAAGTACATGATTACTAATACTAGCACTAGTATTTTAACTTTATAGTTAAAAAACTTTTACTGCAAAAAATATTTTATCATATGTGTACACACACACACACACACACACACACACACACACACACGTTTTCAGTGCTGAGGATCAAGCCCAGGACCTTGCATAGTCTAGGTATCTGTTCTACCACTGAACCACATCATTCTTCACCAGTGAGTCTGAAACTAGACTGGGTAACATAGTGAAAACCTGTTCCAAACACATTAAATATATCATTTTAATTTATAAGTTCTTTGGATAGACAGCCTTGTGTGTAACTTTTCAACTGCAATAACTAGAAGACATTTCTTTTGTAGCACATTGTGAATTATTTTACTGAATTTACTTCATTATCTTGTTATATTTAAGATTTAGGGGATTGGGTGGTAACTCAAATGGTAAAGTGCTTGTCTTACAACCATGAGGCTTGAGTTCCATTCTTCAGAACCCATGTTAAACAGAACAAAACAAAAAGCTATGCATGCAATATATGCTTGTAACCCTAGCACTAGGGAAGGAAAGACAGGCAGACCTCATGAACTCCATGGCCAGACATCCTAGCCTACTTGGCCAGTTCTAGATCAGGGAGAGAACTTTCTCCCAAACCAAAATGATTAGTCCATGTAGAATGACAGCTCCGGTTGTACATCTGCCTCTTCATGCATGTGTACTTGGATCTACGTATGCACTTGAATCTATACATAGATTTACACATACTGATACTTGCATACACATGAACACATAAACCCACAGACCCAGGATGCTGAAGTATATATGAGGAAAATAACCTTATGACTAAGGTTTGGTTTAATGCTCCAAGAACCAGTAAATAAGACAGGGTATATGTTTTTTAAAAATTTGAAAAATTATGTAATGTTAAAATTCAGTGGTAAGTACAATAGATTACCATTTCTTTTGTTTTAATGCCCTTTTATAAAAATTTGGTAAAAATTTCTGTAATAAAATAGTAGTTCTTTATATTCTGTATATGTGCATATATTGCAAATGTTAAGATTTTTATAGTAAAAGCATATTGATGATAAGATGAAGATCAAATTCTGTCATGTTCCGAGTAAAATATATATTATAATATATATGATATATATATATATATTATAATCCAGGATGGTTTTCTTCTCAAGAGCCATGATTTAATCAGATCTGTACCATACTTTTAACTTTATCATAATACCTCAGAAATTTTGATGGTTAGGATACGGAGGTCTTATATTCTGCCTTCCACAGATGGCAGCACCTCCCAAACTGGTATAACGTCCCTTTCCGAATCCAAATGAGTATAGGATATATAGATATATAGATTCAGTAAAGTGATCCTAAAATTCATATACTGCAATAAAAGCAACCAAGAATAGCAAAACAACAAAAAACAAACAACCCCCCAATAAACAAACAAAAAGAAACCAAATTTGAAACATAATAACAAAGTATATTACAGCTAGGTAATTATAGTTAGCCATTTTAATACTTAGTACAGAACTATCTTAGTTAAAACTGGTATTGGCATAGAAATATATGTATATAGATCAGTGGACTAGAATTGAGAATGTAGAAATAAACTCTCATATTTACATCCTGCATCTGCCTCTCAAGTGCTGAGATTAAAGGCGTGAGCCACCGTGCCTGGCGTGAAGACAGTTTACCTGGTAGTTAATAGTATTTTTATTTTGAGTTTTTGAGACAGGGTCTCTTGTATGTCAAACTAGCCCGGAACTCAACTATGTTGATGAGGATGACCTTGAACTTCTGATCTGCTTTTCTCTGCTTTTCAAGTGTGGGGTTATAGGTATACATCATTGTGCCAAGTTTTTGTGGTGCTAGGATTGAACCCAAGGGTTGATGCATGGTAGGCAAGTACTCTATCGACTGAGTTGCATCTTCAACCAGGCAATTTAGCCTTTTGAACAAATAGTGCTAAGACAAGTAATACTTACACATAAAAGAAGTAAGTATCACATCATCACAGCATACAAAAAAGGATTCTGTGCTAAGTGTAAAGCCTAATTCTGTGCTCAAAAAAAAAGAAAACATAAAAGCAGATTTTTATAGTCTGGTTCTTAACATAAAAAATAGATTCCAAAAGAAAAGAATAACATGCACTTTATCACAACTAAATAAAACGTACATCATAGGACCTCACCATCCGAATGGAAAAGGCAACCCGCCAAATAGGTTTGCTCCAGTCTTACAGCACTCACAGGGTACTTAAAATAATCCAACTGAAAATAGGTAAAGAGTTTGAATAAATATTCTTCCAAAGAGATAGAAAAGTAGTCAATAATTTCATGAAGAATTGTCAGCCTTATTAGTCACATGCAGATTGAACCTGTGACAGTGTAGCACATTACATCCAGAGCAGCTGGAATAAAAGGCCTGCAGTAGCTCCTTGCTGTTATGTGATTTCAGAGAGCTTTTGCAAGGTCACAGTTTATTTAATTCCTTTGAAAGATTAAAATATTCCGTAAAGCTCTTCTGTAGTACAGGGCAGCTAGGGTTTCTAAGGTAAAAATTTGAATGACATTCTTATAATGTTCTACTTTAGTATCTTTTATTGTGCAGTCGGTCTGTCATGCATGAACTCTTGAAGTCTTTAGAAACGAGGAGAGGATGCAAGAGAAATACTAATATTTAAATTGACATATTGACCTCTTTTATTTAGCAAAATATCTGATGCCTGCATTTCAAGTCTAAATAGTTTTTTGTTCCACTTTGCTATCTTTTCTTTACAAACATTCATTAGTTGCAGAATCCTATTCATTAGATCAAGAGCTCTTAAGCTGAGAGACTCTGGGAACTTGCTGGGAACATGCTAGGGAGCATGCCAGGGAGCATCCACTGCATCGAGGACGAGACTGTGGCTGCCGTGCCATGGATTATAATTCTCAATTATATCCTTGGTAAATCACTTCAGGCTTAAATTGGAGATGGAAAGTAGTGAACATGGCAGAGAGAACATGTTTTCGTTTTTTACAAACTGAGTTCCTAAAGCAAGAGAAATACTGTTTCACAGTTCTGGAGTTGAGATTTTGTAAGGAGGTGCTGGCTAGGGCTCCTCCTTCCTTCTTCCTTGTCTCTTTCCTTGTGTCTTCTAGTTTTTTATGGCTCTGGCAACTGTTGGCGTACCTTGACTTATGGTGTGTATCATGCCCTTTCTTTCTCTTGTCTTTACATGGCATTTTCTTTTAATCACATGTCTCTTATTCTATAATGTTTCCCTTCATCGGATTAAAGTACATCTTAATAGAATATGATCATATTTATATGAATTGTCTCTGAAAGACCCTATTTTTAAGTAAGATCATATTATATGAGTTAGGAGTTAAAATTTCAACACATCATTTTTAGGAGGGGAGGAGAGGATGCAGATTATAATTTAATCTATAAGAAGAGAGTTTTCCTTCAAATATATTTAGCTCTTGAGCTGTGAGATGACATGTGACGTGTTAATATAATTAATGTTTATCAATAAAAGGCACGAGTCAGATACCAGGTAAAAACCTGAACGATGAGAGAAGCAGGGGAACAGCCAGCAGAGGCTTTCTACCTCTCCCTTTCCTCCATCTAAAAGGGCCCAGGTCTGTCTCAGCCCCACCTTACTACGTCTGTCTCTCTCTCTCCAGTCCTCCAAACCTCTATGGTCAGCTAGTGGCTAGTCCCACCCTCTGACTCCAGGCAAGCTTTATTTGTCAGTACACAATCAAAATATCACACAGCAGGCGTGTATATTAGTGAAAGGTGAGAGAAGAGTGCCGTTGTCAGTTCTCACTTAATTGTCTGTCTGTCTGTCTGTCTGTCTGTCTGTCTGTCTACTGTCTGACCACTGTTTCCGCTCTCCTCTCCTTCCAGTTCCTCCCCCCTGTTGTGATTCTTTGTTTACTCTTTTTGATCTTTACTCTTTGGGGGCCCATCACCCAGCTTCCAAATAAATCACACACGAGGTCCTATTCTTTCTTATAAATGGCCAGCCTTAGTTTGGCTTGTTTCTAGCCAGTTTTTCTTAACTTAAATTATCCCATCTACCTTTTGCTTGTGGGCTTTTTCCTTTCTGTATTTATGTATACCTTTTATTTATTTGTTTGTGTGTTTGTTTGTTTATTCTTTTTACTTCTTTCTCCGTGGCTTGCTGACATCCTCCTTTCCTTATTCTGTCTTGCTCCTTCTTGTTTCTCCTGTTTATCTCCTCTGCTTGTCAACCCTGCCTGTCCTTTCTCCTGCCTTGCTGTTGGCCATTCAGCTCTTTGTTAGACTCTCTTAGACCATCAAGTGTTTTATACAAAGAATCACAGCTTCACACAGTTAAACAGTCGCAGCATAAACAAAAGCAACACATCTTTACATTGTTAAACAAATATTCCAGAACATAAACAAATGTAACACACTTTAAAATAATATTCTACAAGCCCCCCCCCCCCGCCACATCTCCTCTGTCCCTCCCCATGCTTTCTTCCACCATTTCTATTTAGAGAAGGGCAGGTCTCCCATGGATACCAACCAAACATGGCATATCAGATTGAAGAATGGGCAACACAAACCAGTATGAGGATAAGGATCTCAAAAGTTGGTACAAGAGTCACAGATAGCCCCTGTTCCTACAAGAAGATCAAGCTACACAAGTGTAACATATGCAGAGGTCCTAGGTCAGTCCCATGCAAACTCTGTGGTTGTTAGTTCAATCTCTGTTAGCCTCTACGAGGCCAGGTTAACTGATTCTGTGGGTTTTCTTGTGGCTTCATTTACCCTCTGACTCCTATAATCCTTCCTTCCCTTTTTTCCCAGGTCCACCAAATGTTTGCCTTTGGTTTCTGCGTCTGTTTACCTCAGTTGCTGTATGAAATCTCTTTGATGTCAGTTGGACTAGGTATCAATCTATGAGTATAGCAGAATATCATTAGGAATTATTTCATTGGTCTTTTTATTTTTTCTTTCCAGTCGTGTTTGATTTTATCCCAGTCTTTGGTTCTATGCAGTCTCTGGGTCCTGGCCCTCCAGGCAGTGTCAGGGATGGACTCCTTCTCATGGCCTGGGTCTCAAGCTGGACCAGTCATTGGTTGGCCACTCCCACAATTCCTGTGTCATCTGTACTCCTGTATACATCTTGTAGTGCGGACAGATTGTAGGTTGAAGATTATGTGACTGATTTGGTGTTCCAGTCCCTCCACTGGATGTCTTGACTGGTTACAAGAAATAGCCGGTTAAGAGTCTGCATCCTTCATTGCTAGGAATCATAAGTAGGATCACTTTTGTATGTTCCTGGGAATTTCCATTGCACTAGGTTCTAGCTCTTCCCTGAGATGCACCCCCCCCATTCCAGTTGTTTCTCCTAATACTCTTTCCATCCATCCTCCCCTCACCTGGCTTCTTCCTGTTCCTGCCCCCACTCCACCCACTATGTCAATTCTATTTCCCATTCCCAAGGAGATTCGTATGTCCTCCCCCTCCCCCCACTTAAGTTCTCCTTGTTACTTAGTTTTCCTGCAAAATTCAAGATGTTGTTATTTTTTTTCTGCTGTGTAGAACTCCATTGTATAAATGTACCACATTTTCTTTATCCATTCGTCGGTCGAGGGGCATTTAGGTTGTTTCCAGGTTTTGGCTATGACAAACAAAGCTGCTATGAACATAGCTGAGTACATGTCCTTGTGGCACAATTGAGCATCCTTTGGATATATACCCAAAAGTGGTATTGCTGGGTCTTGAGGAAGGTTGTTTCCTAATTTTCTGAGAAATCGCCACACTGATATCCAAAGGGGCTGTACAAGCTTGCACTCCCACCAGCAATGCAGGAATGTTCCCTTTACCCCACATCCTCTCCAGCATAAGTTGTCGTCATTGTTTTTGATCTTGACTATTCTTAGAGGTGTAAGATGGAATCTCAGAGTTGTTTTGATTTGCATTTCTCTGTTGGCTAAGGATGTTGAACATTTCCTTAAGTGTCTTTCAGCCATTTTAGATTCCTCTGTTGAGAGTTCTCTGTTTAGGTCTGTACTCCATTTATGTTTTTAAAAAAGAAAATCTTTAAAAGCTGGAGAGATGACTCAGTAGTTAAGAGCACTGGCTGATCTTCCAGAGGACCTGTGTTCATTTCCTAGCACCCACATGGCAGCTCACAACTGTGTATAACTCCAATTCCAGGGGATCTGACACCTTCACACCAATGCACATAAAATAAAGTTAAATAAATTATTAATAATAGAATCAACTGGAAAGGTACAGAATTAAACTTGTTTATCTCTTCTTCAGTATTCATTTTCTCCTAAATTTCGTCAGAAGGCCAAGAGTTAGCAACTAATACCTTATTTTGGAAATAAAGATTACTTGGATGGTATTGTTGATTTGTGTGTGTGTGTGTGTTTGTGTGTGTGTGTGATGTATGATGCATGTGTATGGAAGGTCACACGACTTCTTCCTTTCCAGTTTGTATTCCCTTGATCTCCTTTTGTTGAGAGAGGGGACAGCCTTGTCTTGTTCCTGATGTTAGTGGAATCACTTTGAGTTTCTTTCCATTTAATTTGATGTCTCTTTTATTATGTTTAGATATGTTCCTGTATCCCTGAACCCCTCTCCAAGACCTTTACCGTGAAAGGGTGTTGGATTTGGTCAAAGGCTTTTCAGCATCTGAGATGATAATGTAGTTTTTGTCTTTCAGTTTGTTTATATGGCGGATTATAATGGCAGATATTCCTGTTACACCAATATATGAACCTTACCTACATCTCTGGAATGAAGCCCACTTGCCATGGTTTTCTTTTTTTTTTTTTTTTTTTTGATGTATTTTTGTATTTGGTTTGCCAATATTCTATTGAGTATTTTTCCATTAATGTTCTTGAGGCAGGTTAGTTGGGCTATAATTCTCTTTTTGTTTCATCTTTGTGTGGTTTGGGTATCAAGGTAATTGTAGCCTCATAAAAAGAGTTTGGTAATATTCCTCTGTTTTTATTGTGTGGATGAATTTGAGGAATATTTTTATTAGCTCTTCTTTGAATTTCTGGTAGAATTCTGTGTTGAAACCATCTGGCCCTGGAAGTTTGTTGGTTGGGAGACTTTTAATGCCTGTTTCTATTTCCTTAGTGGTAATAGGTTTCTAAAAATTGTTTATCTGGTCTTGATTTAATTTTGGTATGTGGTACCTACCCAGAAAATTGTCCAATTATTTTAGATGTTCTAATTTTTTTGGAGTACAGGTTTTTGAAGTATGACCTGATGCAACTTTGGATTTTCTCAGTGTCTGTTGTTATCTTCCCCCTTTTATTTCTGATTTTGTTAATTTGGATATTCTTTCTCTGCCTTTTGGTTAGTTTGGATAAGAGTTTGTCAGTCTTGTAGATTTTCTCAAGATAAGAGGTTATTCCAATTTTTTGTATCTGTTGAGCTTTGCTTAGTGACTCAATATGTAGTCAGTTTGAGAGAAGGTTCCATGAGGTGCTGAGAAGAAGGTATATTCTTTTGTGTTTGGGTGAAATGTTCTATAGATGTGTGCTAAGTTTGTTGAGCCATACATCTATTAGTCCCCTTGTTTCTTTATTAATTTTCTGTCCCGCAGCCCTGTCCATTGGTGAGAGTGGGGTGCTGAAGTCTCCCATTATTAGTATGTGGGGTTTGATGTGTGCTTTAAGCTTTAGTAATGTTTCTTTCACAAATGTCCACGCCTTTGTATTGGGGACGTAGGTGTTCAGAATGGAGACTTCATCTTGATGGATTTTTCCTGTGATGAATATGAAATGTCCTTTTTTATTGATTAATTTTAGTTTGAAGTCTGTTTTGTTAGATACTAGGTTATCTATACCAGCTTGTTTCTTAGGTCCATTTCCTAACCCTTTACTCTGAGGTAATGTCTGTCTTTGAAGTTGAGATGTGTTTCTTGTATGCAGCAGAAGTATGGATCCTGTTTTCATATCAAATCTGTTAGCCCGTGTCTTTATATAGACAAATTGATACTGTTGATATTAAGAGATATTAATGACCAGTGATCATTTGTTCCTCTTATTTTTGGTTTTGTTGTTGGTGGTGGTGGTATTGTGTGAGTTTCTTTTCTTTGGCTTTTGCTTGTCTGAGATTATCTATTGCCTGTGTTATTGGGGGTGTTGCTAACTTCCTTGGGATGGAGTTTTTATTTTATTGCTTTCTATTATGGTTGTATTTGTGGATATTGTTTAAATCTTAAATATTTGTCTGGGATATCTTGTTTTCTCTCTCGTGATTGAGAGCTTTGCTGGGTATAGTTGGTGCAGTTGGTACTTGTGCCCCTAGAGGTTCTTCTTTGAATTGATACAGATGGTAGTTGTGCCTCTAGGGGATGCTGATCTTTCAGGGATGTTTGGCCAGAGTAGGTTTTGTAGGTTTGGGTGGCTGAGTGGGTTTTGTAGTTTACAGTGTACATTCAGTGGCGATGGCAGTGGACTGGCCTGCCTGCGGGACTCTTACCTGCTGTCTCCTTGCTGGGGCTGAGATAGGAGGGGAAAGAACACAGGATGTGCCCTGGGATTTATGGCCTAGGGATTGGAGTAGTTTAGCTGGGAGTCCAGTCACTAACCTCTTCTTCCACTTGGTGCTGGTGGAGCTTGTGCCTCTAGGGCCTGCTGGTCTTGTGTGTGTGTGTGTGTGTGTGTGTGTGTGTGTGTGTGTGTGTGTGTGTGTTTGTCTGTCTGTCTGTCTGGGGTGTTAGGCCAGGGGGAGGGTAGTGGGTTTGTTGGGTTTGCGCGGCTGAGTGGGTCTTGTAGCTTACTTTGTCTGAAGGGTGACCGGGGTAGTGGAGGAGCATGCTAGCAGGACTCTTACCTGCTGGCTGGCTCCATATCCTGTCTCTTAAAGGATATACCTTGTTTTCTGTAATAGTAAGAATTAACTCCTAGTTAAAGATATCTTAGTGTAGTGAGTGCCAAGAATGTAGCTCGGTGTTAGATAGTTTAACTGACCTGTATAAAGTTCTGGGTTTTATTCCAAATACCAGAAAAATTTAAAGGTGTTTTGAAGATTTTAATATTTCAATGGAAACTTTCATTTATATAAAGGTCAATGTCAAAGGTTAGAATAAAATTTTAATATGTTTTCATGCATTGGCTTGTCAGTGTCCTCTTAATGAACTTTTAAAATATTTTTTTTGCTATTTACCCATTAGATAATATAAATTATATGTTTTTATGGTAATACCCTTTTCAAAAACTCTTGGACAGTTTCATACTTGTATATAATGTCTTTTATTTCCATTACCCTCATGACCCTCCTTCCACTTCTGCTTAACCCTTTCTTCTCCTAAAAAAAAAATCCTGCTCCCATTTCTCTCTCTTTTTTTTTTTTGTTGGTAAATTTTTTTTTTCTTTTTTTGTGATCTCTGGTTTAATTAAAGTCGCTGGGAATTGAACCTGGGTCTGCTGAAAGACCAACAACTGCTAAGCCAACTCTGGCCCCTCATGACTGAGTTTTTTAATCAGGTGTTTGGAAGAATCTAGTGGAGAACTACTTAGATAATTTTACCATTATGTTCCAAGAATGGCTTTATGAAATAATATATAAAATGTAACTAAATTAAAAAATAGATTGGTAAAATAATCAAAGCAAATGTAATAAATAGTTAAAATTGTGAAAAAGTGATATAAGCAAAGGAAATAAAATTTATATGTCATACTCAAGACAAAATGTAATTAATAATATTTAGCTCATCACTTAAAGTCTGTATCATAATAACATAAACATATTTTCTTAGGCCAGCATATGCGAATTTTAAACACTGATAATTTTGTGTTGTGTGTGGTTAGACATGTCACATCTATTAGAATAAAAAATTATAACTCGATAGCTGTTTTAAAGGCTACTTAGATAATTTGTAAAAGTGTAAGTAATTTGATAATTTGTATCAAATAACTTAGAAATGCTTCTTTGAATGGGTATTGCTTTGATATATCCTCTGAAACAAACAATTCCCTCTTCATAACTTTCTCACAGAAATAATTCTACATATTTAACATTTTATGTTTGAAACTGTTTAGAATAGTTGCTTATGATAGTCAATATTCTATCTTATGCAGAAGGCTAAGTAAACTTTTGTTTTATTTGCTGGATAAAACATTGGGAAATGTTTAGTATCTGTATGAGCAGTAGTGGGCGGATAAGTGCTTATAATAAAGAATAAAGGCACTGTTGTTCTGGAGGTAGTTTGGTGAAGTGCACGTACATGTATAGGTTCTGTCTCCAACGCCACTGTCAAAAACAAGTATTTGTAATTTCAAATAAAACAAGAAAGGAATAGTGCACAGATAGGTTAAAAAACAGGCTAAACTTAGAAGAGAGTGCTCAGTCTATATCTTATGTATTTTGGAGCACATGAAGGTTATAGATGCATTTTCTGAGGCATGCTTTTGGGTAGTGCTCTTTGAAAAGTAAGTGTGTAGGAGGAAGCAACTTTTGTTGATTGGTAACTGTAGCCAGCTGCCCAGTCACTGTGTCAGCTTTTGATTCCTCTGCTTTTTCTCACATGAACACCCAGGGGAGGCTCTGTGCTATTTTGGTGCTTGTTGAGAATGTTCAATCATACCCGTGCAAATCCACTCGTCTGGTCCACAGTGGTTGCCTCTGTATTATGTATGGTATTATATAATTTCTTTTTTAATAGTTCTGTTACTTCAGAAAATTTCTAGATGATCATGGTATTTCTAAAGGCTTTATCTAGTTGGCAGTTAATAGTTTTGCATGGAACTTTCCCTTGTAAGGTATAATTTCCCCTTACAGTGTGAGAGAATCTGCTGATGCCAGCCAACCCTCTGGGTGTGATTCAGGGTTTGGATTTTGAACAAATGAAATACAGTTTTAGTAACTTGAATGTACTTATCCAATATGCTATAATATTTAAAGAAAAAATATTAAAATGCCCAAATACTTTTTTTTAGTAGTTTAGTTTCTTACTAAATTTAGAATATTAGTTTTTAATATTACCATTGTCCCAACTTGGCTAAATTCAGTTCCATGCTTATATTTTCAGTTAACAAATTGCAGGAGTAATATTATTTGTCTTTTAAATCTAAAGCTGTCCAAATCTTCTGAAAAATAAAATTTTGAATGAAAACTTCTAGGATGAGGGGTAGATGCTTATGTCAGTGTGAAAGACCCTGGGTAGGCAGCAAGATTGGGTCTGCTAGGAGTAAACAGGCAGGAGAGCATGGCAGATTCCTGCCGCCATACAGAGATATTTCTAGTCTGACTGCATTACAGATCCGTGAGTTTGAGGCAAGCCTGTTCTAAAAGAGCTAGTTCCAGGACAGCTAGGGTTGTTACACAAAGAAACCCTGTCTCAAAAACAAAAACAAAAAACAAACAAAAAGAGAGAGAGAGAGAGAAGCAATTGTGTTCAACAACAAATCCATAGTGATTTTGAAGAAGTTATACATATGGTTTTGATTCTGTCATTTTTATTTGATATTGACTTCTGTATTTTTTTAATAGATTATCTTTCCCATGGAATAGATCTTTCTGGAATAGAAGTAATAGAAAATGATCTACTCTTTATTGCAAGAGCACGACTTGAAGTGGAAAATCAAGCTAAGCGTCTGCTCGAGCAAGGTGTGGAGACCCAGGTAATAAATGTGAAAAATAACATATATAAAATTCATTTTTATGTGCTGTGTATATGTATATCTGTGGAACATTCCATTTTTGTCCAAGGCATCTTTTAGACTATATAGTAAGGTTAGTAATGCTGTTTTTCCATTTTATATAGATGATGAAATAGTTTAAAGAATATGTTAGAGATTATAAACTAGTAAATGAAATGGTTTTATTAATTAAATTTTTTCTTAGATAACTCTGCACACATACACAATGTATATTGACCTCTTTCACCTCCGCGTCCTTTGCACCAATCTCTTCTCACACTCGTGTCTCTTGGTTTTGCTCTGTGGCTCACTGAGATTGACCAGTGCTGTCTGTGTGGCCATGTGTATGGAGATATCTACTGGAACTTGGTGTGCTCAGCAGTGGGTTCACAAGTAAAGAAACGATTCCTTCCATCCAGAATCTACCAGTAGCCAATAGTCTTGGAGCCCCTCCTCTTGACTGACTGTTGACAGGGCTGGTCTTGTGAGGCCCAATGTGGGTGACGATGTGCATTGTTGACTGCAGTGCTTACAGACAATCTACAGGATGCCAAGTTTTGCTCATTTAGATTTTTTAAATTTTCTTCTGTAAATGTACCACATTTTCTTTCCATTTCTGTGTGGCTGGACATCTAGACTGGTTTGTTTTCTTAGCTATTGTGAATGATGAAGCAATAAAAACATGTTTCTGGTATGGTGACTTTTAGTCTTTATGATATATACCAAAAAGTGTTATTAGCTGTATTTTTATTTTATTTTATTTTATTTTATTTATTTATTTTTTTTTTTTTGAGGAGCAGCTTGCAGGGATTTCTTTAGTGGCTGTGGTAGTTTGAATGTAATTGGCCCCCATAAGCTCATAGAGAGTGACATTATTAGCTATGACCTTGTTGGAGGATATATGTCACTGTGGGAGTGGGTTTTGAGGTTTCATATATGCTCAAGCCATGTCCAGTGTGACAGACCTCTTCTTGTTGCCTGTGCAAGATGTAGAACTCTGAGCTACATCTCCAGCACCATGTCTGCCTGTGTGCTGCCATGTCCCGCCTTGATGATAACGGACTGACCCTCTGGAATGTAAGCCACCTAATTAAATGTTTTTCTTTATAAGAGTTACCGTGGTTGTGGTGCTTTTTTCACTTCAGAACAAAACCCTAACTAAGACAGTGGCTAAACAAGGTTTAGTTCCACCATTAGTGTATAACCTCCCACTAACTCGCCAGAACTTATTGTCATTTGTTGCCTTATGATAGCTGTTTTGACAGGGGTGAGATGAAATTTCAATACAGTTAATTGCTTGCCCCTGATCGCAGAGGACTTTGAACACATTTCTAATATCTATTTGTTGCTTAATTATTTAATTTTATATAAGCCCATTTGTGTTATCTGTTGAGCTATTAAGGTCCTTTTTGGAAAGTCCTGTCTATGCCTATCTCTTGAAGTACCTTCCCTTTAGTGACTCCATAGTTTTGAGATCAAGTACTGGGACACCTCCAATATTGCTCTTTTTGCTTGGGGTTCTTTTTTTTCCAGTTCTGTAAAAAATGTAATTGGAATTTGATGGAGACTGCATTGGGTTTATAGTTGGTTTTGGTAACATGGCCTTTTTACAGTATGAATTCTACTAATCCTTGAGCATGAGTTTGGGAAGTCTTTCCATCCTCTGGAGTCTTCTTCAGTTTTTTTTTTTTTTTTTCTGTAGCGTTTTAAGATATTAATTGTAAAGGGCTTTTAGTTATTTGGTTAGGTTTATTTATACTTTTAGTATTTTTGACACTATCGTGAATGGGAACTTTTCCTGAATTCTTTTGTAACAAGCTTGTTATTAGTCTATAGCAAGGCTACTAATTTTTCTGTGTTGACTTGGTATCCTGCTCCTTTGCTGCAAGTATGTATCAGGTCTAAGAGTTTTCTAGTGGTGTCTTAAGAAACTTTTAAGTATAGGCCATGCCATCTGAAAATAGACTTTTACTCCTTTCTTTCCCATTTGTACCCTTTAGTTCCTTCTCTTACTGCTTTAGCTAAGACTCCGAGCGTTACATTGAATAAGGGTGGAGAGTGTGGGCACTCTTGTCTTGTCCCTGATTTTAGTTTTTCTATGTAGTCCTTATTATGTTTTGATGTGGTTTTTTGGTTCCTAGTTTCTTTAGGACTTTCATCATGAAGGATGTTGAAATTTATGAAAGTTCCTTTCTGTGTCTGTTGAAATGATTGTGTAATTTCTGGTTTAAGAATATATATTACATTTATTGATTTTTTTTTAAAAAACCTTCATTGCTCTTTCTGTTGGTTATGATTGTTTCCTATTTTCTATTTTTATTTTGTGTGCAGTGTTGATTTGCCTGCATGTATAGTTGTGTGAGGGTGTCTGATCCCCTGGAAGTGGAGTTACCTCAATTTTCCACAATTGCTTTCCAGTGCTATATATTTCACTCTGGACTGATGGGAGGTGTAATTATTCTCCTAGATTAGTGGTGTTCCCTTTTCTCAGCACTCCTCGTAGTTCAGTTTTAAACAGTTGATTCCCTCTCAAGATGGTGTCCAGCAACTGTCTTCCCAGTCTTAAAGTTAAAACCCTAATGTGATGGCCCATCTGCTGGAAAAATCACCATCCCAGTGAAACTACAACTGGATTTGAGTTTATATTGCTGTGAAGAGACACCATGCACCATGATGTGACAGTGTTGTTGTTGTTGTTGTTTGAGATAGGGTTTCTCTGTAGCTTTGGAGCCTGTCCTGGAACTAGCTCTTGTAGACAAGGTTGGCCTCGAACTGACAAAGATCCACCTGCCTCTGCCTCCCGAGTGCTGGGATTAAAGGCGTGCGCCACCACCTCCCTGCTGACAACTCTTTTTAAAGAAAACATTTAGTTGAGGTGTTGCTTACAGTTTCAGAGGTTAGTCCATTTTCATCATGGCAGGAAGTGTGGCAGCAGGCAGGCATCGTACTGGAGCAGGTGAGAGCTATATCCTGATCTGCAGGCAGGTGGCTAGAGGGAGGGTTAAGGACCCAGTCTTCCTCCCTCCCCTTCTTCCTTCCTCTCTCTCCCTCCATCCTTTCCTCTCTTACTCCCTCTTCTCATTTTATTATTTCCACTCTTGTGCCATCACTGCCTCTCCTTCACTAAATTGTTGTCATCAGCACTCAGACAAGAATTTGTACCACTCTCCCACGTTCTCCGCTTCTCAGTCTTGCAAGCCTCTATTTTTCTATGTCCCATCCTCTTTCCCTTTTTATTAGAACACAATATGCAGTTTTCAATTGTTGCATCCTCAAATCACCAAAATAATTGCCTGTATAACTAAAAATTGTTTTCAGTATTGACTAAAAGAGTTGTAGTACTTCAAGACTGAAGTGCTACTGCAAAAGGAATTTTTGAAAATTTATAATATCTTATGGCTTCTTTTCTCTTGTTATGCCAAATACCTGAAAAAAAGCAAATTAAAGGTCAAGGCTTACTCTGGTTTATGGATACGGCTCCTCATGGCAGTGCAAGCACGAGGGGGCTGCACCCAGACAGAAAGAGAGTCAGAAAATGCTTAGATCCCTTCTACTTTTGATTCAGTGTAGGACCCTGGCTCATTGAACAATGCTGTCCACATTCAGGGGTCTCTTTGCTCCTTATTTACAACTCTGTGTATGTCCTCTAATTTCACCTCTGATGTCCTCCCAGCTGTACACAGAGGTGTTGTGTCTTAGGGAATTCCTGTCACATTTACCATTACTTGTATTTGGTATTCAGCGTGAAGTTACTTTCAAGAAAGTGCCTACCTTTTTTATTTAATATGAAGTTGATGACCACAATTTCAGTATTAGTGCTGTCTTTATCAGTTGTAACCTCTGTCATAGTTTAAGATTACCAGAAAATTTCTACCTTTGTTGTCTTCAAGGATTAGATGAGTAAGCTATGGGAAGATGAGTCTAATCTTTTCTCTCTCTCTCTGTCTCTCTCTGTCTCTGTCTGTCTCTGTCTCTCTCTCCTCTCTCTCTCTCTCTCTCTCTCTCTGTCTCTCTCTCTCTCTCTCTGTCTCTCTCTGTCTCAGTCTGTCTCAGTCTCTCTCTCTCTCTCTCTCTCTCTCTCTCTCTCTCTCTCTCTCTCTCTCTCTCTCTCTCATTGCATAATGCAATCAGTTTAAATACTTACTGTCTCACCACTTCATGTATCCAACCTTCCTCAAACAGTACCAGTCACACTCACCCAGCTGTAGCATTAGATATGCTGTGGTCATTTTCATTGAATGACTGTTATATGCACCCCTCCCAATGTCATATGCTGAAATCTTAATTCATAAGGTGTTGATATTAGGGGTGAGACCTTGAGGAAGTGATTAAGTGCTGTGGGTAGAGTCCTTATCAATGGACTTAGTGCTCCCCTGTCCCTTATCCCATCCCTCACTTCACAGAGAATGCTTTTGCATCCTCTCTAACTTCATGAAAAGCATCCTGTTATCATGTCTCCCCCAGCACACACTGTTATCTGGCCCTTCACTTCATAGATTTCACTCTCTTATCCCACTTCTGACTTCTTGGAGAGCAGGTTCTTATTTCAATCTTCCCTGCACGGGTAGTGCTCTCTTACCTGCTCTGACTTCATGGAGAGCTCTTTCTTGCACCTTTTGTCAC